>NW_028258358.1:17090294-17401323 GCF_053883595.1 Heterocephalus glaber | reverse complement strand
CAAAATCTTTGTAAATAGGGAGGGATGAAGGGGTTGAAGGGAGGGCTGGGCAAGGGTGAAAAATAGGAACCAAGAGAGATTATGTAAAGGTACAAATTTCCAGTGATGAATGTCATTATATTGTATACCTAAAATGTACCAATGGTTAGAATGAATAATTGATAATCCAAAATAGGAAGAAAATGTCCAAAGGGGTAGGGGTAGTGGGAGGGGCAGGGGAAAGGAAAGAAGGGAAAGAAAAAAAAGATGAGAAATGGAAAAAATGGAAATAAAGTCTGTAAATAGGAAAGGATGAAGGGGGTGAAGGGAGGGCTAGGAATGGGGAAAAAATAAGAACCAAGATGAATCATGTAAAGGGTCAAGTTCCCAATGAGAAATGTAAAAGTGTTGTATACCTAAAATGTACCAATAAAAGAATTTAAGGGGAAAAAAAAGAAAACAAACCTGGCAATATTTTGATCTAGGACTTCCAGTTTCCAGAAGCAGGAGAAAATACGTTTTATTGTTCATATCAAGTCTGTGACATATTGTCATGGCAACCATTAATTCATTTTGTCACAGAGAAGTTTACTACCCACTGACTATCCATGTGATTCCTACTAAATATCCTATTCACCTGCTTTTAGTTGGGGCCATGCACTAGTTCCACTCTGGGCACTGTGCACAAGGGCCATGAATTACTTCCAGACTAAAACATGCAAAATCTGCCTGTGGCCCTCCAGTGATCTTATCCTCCATCACAGTGACTGAGAGGCCACTGTCCCAGTGCAACTACACAATGAGTGGGGGTGGTTTCCATCTGCTTTGGAAAAAAAAATAGTAAAGTTTTATATGTGGTACTTCATATATCATTAAAGGTATGACGAATGAAAGCATTTATCATGGCTTTATTTATCAAAATTGTTAATGATGAGGGAGTAAGAATATCAGAATAAATTAGCAAATTTATTTTATCCTATTCAGAATTATGTAAAAATTTGGTCTTAGTTCCTTAATCCTCTCATCTTTAAGTTTCTTAAACTACCAAATTATACCCATGATGTAATAATACATGATTGTAGCCTACACCTTAGCATCAGAAGAATTTGTTTTATTTCTGAACTATGGAAACTAAAACCTTTTATTCTTTAAACAAAGAATCCCTTCTTCCAAATTGTAAACTAGGTACTTGTATTGAATTTGCTAATTGACTTGATAAAAAAAATCCAATGCTACCCTATATCTCCCATTGTTACATTTCCATATGTCCATCCCACTTGTCTTTATTTATTCTTCCTCTGTTCTTTAGATTTGATATAGTCTATTCCATGATTTCTTAGTCAGGCTTTTCAGCAGCTTCCTGTAGTATTCTGCCTTGATTATATACTTAGAAAATCTCTAACGCTGATTTAATCAGCATTTTCTTTCTATACCTACATCCAGGATGCTTTTCACAACTATAGAAAATTATAAAGCCATGATGACAAATTTTGCTAAAAGTACATGTTTTCTAAGCTCAATGAAATATAGAATGCAGCCCACTTATCTCTATTATGCTATATTATCTATGAAGTCACACCAAATATTTCAAAAGTTTTCATTTTCATTTGTGTCTTTGTATAAGTTAAGTTTTCTAAATCTTACTGCATATTCCACATCAGTTAAACAGAAGTAATAACTCTGGTATTACTGTTAATTATGAAGAACATTGCAAAATTGTATACCCAGTAGTATAATTTTAGGAGTAGCCAAATTTGTGCTAAGAAAAATGCTAAAAAATACATTGAAGATGGAGATGAGATTCTGTGAGTTTGAACACACTTTACCAACAGTATTATACTTTTAATGAAAAATTAGAAACAAGGGCAGTGAACATGGAAGAAAAAAGATGGGAGTGGAAGAAGAGAGGAATTAAGCTATCACATACTTTTGCTAATATCTAAATTATAATATCAAAATTTGAATTGTATACATTGGTGTATCTGTATAGGAAGTCATAGACTTTTTAAAAACTATAAAAAAGCTATTCAGATTTAGCATTAGTGTCTTAGTTACTTTTTTTTGTTGCCGAGACAAAATGCACAAGACCCAGAGTTAAAAAAGGAAAGATTTATTGTTTGTAGTACATAGTCAGCTGGCTCCAAGGAAGGATGGCACAACAGAAGGGGATCACAGGGAGCAATAATACACGGGATAGCAGGCAGCAGCAGCAGTAGGCTGCCTTCTTGCTGTCCTTTTATATTACATCCAGGCTATAACCCTATTGATTATGGCCAGCCACACCCAAGCTTCCATTATCCACACCCTTAGTCCCATGCACACACCCTAAATATACCATCTGTGAGGCCTCACTTATGAGAACACAAGCCTTGAGGGTGGGGGACATCTAGATAAAAGCCTTAACAATTAGTAAATTCTACATTCCTAAATTTTCAACCTAACTATATCTTGACCTTAGTATCAAATTTGTTCAACTCTGCAAATCAAAGAAGAAAATCTAAGTGAATATACATTAAATATATTTAAGTGCTATAAAAACTATAATTAATTTAATCTAATGACTGAACATCAACTAAACAGAACTGAAGGAATAACAAAAATCAAAACCACCTATTAAAGTTTAATTTACAACTATATTTAGAAGTACAGACAATCTCTTTGCTAATTTATGTAAAACAACTGACTTCTACACGAGCCATTGGGAGAAAATAATGAATAAATATGTGCTCATTTAGGAAAAATAAAACTTTAGGATAAATAAAACTGAAATAAAATAATTACTTTTAGCAAGCCAATCACATTCAATGTTTAATTGAATTGATGTTTTTAAAACCAAAACATTGAAAAGCAAAATGAAGATCAGTATTTGGCATGAGTAAACTAGTAATGAATTCATTAGCTTTCCTTTCATACATGTTCATTTTCCTGTGTTTTTGCCATATGAAATACGTTAAAGCAACATAAGTAATTATGCTGTGAAAGCAAAGTGACAGTTTTAAAGGAGGCTCAATTGATTCTTTGACCCTTTTGATTTTAAGAGATTTAAATGTACCCAATATAGTTTAAAAATCAAGGTTCTCAATTTTCTTGGGTAGTACTCACTTTATAATTTGTAACAACAGACAGAATACCATAAAAGTATTATTCTGGGGCTGGGGATTTAGCTCAGTGATTTCGACTCCTGCTGCAGAAGCGCAAGGACCCGAGTTTGAGCCCCTGTACATTAAATATATATATATATATATTTCTCATATCTTTACCTTAATGAAAATTTTGAAAAACTATCCAAAAGAGCAATTCCGTGTCCCAGATGATTTATTGGAGAAGTATTTAAGTAAATGACTCTAGGTTACAGGTGGGCAATTGACATAGATAGGTTGTGATGTCTAGTGAAATTAAAATCCACATTAACTATAACTTTATAATTCAAGTCACATCCCTTACACCAGTCCTTCAGAAACCTTTACCAGACCCTGGTGTCTTGATCAGTACAATTTGTTTAGAAGTAATATAAATTGTACCTTTCCCTACTTGTTTCTCTTTCTTTATCACTCCCTCTATTTTTCTCTCCCCACTCCCAGTTATACTATTATGTACCTAATATTGCTGACTTTGGCTTTGATTCATTTAAAATATTATATACTAGTCAATAGAAAAAAGTCTATCTTGGATGGAACAGAAAAATTAAAAAGCTAAATATGCCTCCATTGCTTCTGGAATACTTGTAAATCATGTGCTTACATATAGCATATTAAATGACTCATTCTTATTTATGTTAAATAGACATATTGTAATCATTATATAATTGCCATTATCAGTTATTCTGAAAAGAGCCCATATTATATTACTTTAATAAGTGTATATATTATTCATTTTCATCTTTCTTTGGTTATGTCTTCATGAGTACTGTAAATCTACTTTGGTGTATTGAGAAAATCCTAAGGAGGTATTTCAAACTCTTGCTTCTTCTTTATTTAAACACTGAGGTTATTTATAAATGTCAAATTTATTTTTTAAAAAATCATCATTATGAGAGGTCAAATTAGATAATTTAAATTTTTTTAAATAAAAATCATTTTGTTTTTCATGTTCTGATCAGGCTTCATGACATTTGCTTAATTCTTTAAAATCTCATGATGACACAATTTTGAATGATTATTTTTCTGGCAGTTTTGGGTTCTGTGTTATACTTACCTTCCTTCCAGGAAAATTTTATAGAAAGCTGAACATCATTTCTTTTTTAGGATGAAAGTATTGAAGAAATTTTTACTTGTAATTAATAGAAGATATTAAACTGTAACAATAGATCTCCACAAAATAATACATTTATTACCTATTTTGATGAGGAGTAAATATCCTCTATTTCCATGGAAGTTATCCATTTTGTGAAATATCCTGAAATTTTACTTCTTTCTCATATTCATTTTACTCTAAAATGCCGCATATATTTCATGTTATTATTATTAAGCAATTCAAGTGACAGTTTTGTTTGCTTTTTTGGCCAATTAATAACAACTAGAAAAGTGTGTAGATTTAAATATGTATTTGCATTATATACGAGTATCAAGTCTATATATAATAATTTGAATTGGTTTAAACAATACAAGTTTAAAATATTCAAATAAAGAAGATTATGAACAATGCCTCTACCTACAACAACCTAGTAAATAGTGAAATAAAAGAGGACATTAGCCATTGCTTAGGGTTTTCAGCTTCTATATAATTTAAGATGATTAAATTTTTTGTGCATGAACATAGCCATAAAATATCTGTAGGTTTTAACATTCAGAACCCAATATTTTAAAATAATTACACCATTCCCAAGTGCTGAGAGATTTCTAAGAAGAGTGTTTTCATCATGGCATATATGACGTTTAGTTCATTTTCAATCTTATAAGGTTAATTAAACCCGAGGGCTTACAAATCTTTATAAGTCTTCCAAATATGTAGCATGACATTTTTCCACATGTATATACACACAGTAAATGAGAGATAATTGTGAAAATATCAGGCTGCAGATCTCCCTTCATCATCAAAAAAATTGTGGAAAATTTTACTATCTACAAAAGCATGTAGAATTGATTACAGCTTTATATCAGTCACTACATTGCAATATAAATTATTTTGATTTAGCAACATTGATAAAAAACTGGTGTGTGTAATCTCAGTATATAATCACTAAAAATTAATGAAGTAGATCATCTTTCTGTATTTATAGCTTCTACAAATTGGCATTGTATGTATCTTTTATTTTACTTTTGGTCTAACTCATAAAAGCTCTCAGATGAGTTTCATGATGGCTCATTTGACACTAAAGCATGACAGGTTGTGAATTGTCCTAAGGCTACTTGCTATCTTTAAAAAATTTGACTTTGTATACAAACTTACAGTTTTCAAAGTACAAATATAAATATTCTGATTATGACATATTTCTGAAAATCTTGTTGGGAATATTACATACAGCTTTTCTAACATCTACTTTTTATTTGAATTTCAAAACATACATTGTTCCTACAAGTTAAAGTAACCTGTCAGGCTTTATATGCAAGCACATGTAGACCTTAATATCAGTATCCTCATTATAGAATAAAGAAATGAATAGTAGAGACATTAGCAAATATTACTCACTGGAATTTAAATAGCATAAAATACATATCTAGAATTCATTGCCACTAGAATTCATTGTTCATTAAAGGGAGTCATATGCATTTGAGAAATGATTTTTTTGTTCATCATATATGATACATGAGTTATTGGGTGGAAGAAGTATATCCTATACTCAGAGGCCCTATAACTTGAGCCACAAAAGATGAATGTGTATGCTTAATAAGCAAATGTGAATTAATATTTAAGTAACAATTTGCAGTACTAATAGAAGAAAAATAGAGCAGCACACTATGGTCAAAATACAGTCAAACTGCAAAGTAGATTAACATTTTAAGTATTCTATTATGTTTTCATTTGACAACCAATTACATAATGTTTATTATTTATCAGGTACTATTTTGTCTCTTAGGACTGAAAAGTGAGTAGCCAAGAAAAGCTCTCTACTCTCTTATATTTTCACTGGAAAAGAAACAGACAATGCACACAAACATGCACACACACACACACACACACACACACACACACATACTCAGATGCTATGAATGAAGGCAAAACAGTTGTTCCAATTTTACGCAGGGTTAGGAAAATTATCCCTATGAAGAGTTGATATTGCAGTGCATATATAAAGAAAAGTTAGTAGTTACTACATAAATATTTGGTAGAAGAGAGTTATAAGCTGCTGTATTATGATACATAGATATAGAAACTGTGGACCACTTGTGTTTGAATGTTACTTCTTTCATTTGCTGTGTTATCTCTAATTTCACAATAAATTTCTCAATTTTCTCTGCCTTATGTTCTACAAAGGAGAGTATATCTTTTGAGTTGTTTTGTGCATTAATAAATTAAAAATGCAAATTTCAAATATGACACTAAGCAGTCAGTAATTTAAAAAATTGTTATTAAAGGCAGAGAAAAGACCAAGAGCAAAGAACCCTAAGACTAGAAATATTAAGGAATGGAGTTGAGGGAAAGAAAATATGAGAGGGATGGAGAAAAACAGGAATGGGGGGAGAGAGAGAGAGTGAGAGACTGACTTCCAGGTAGTCACTTAGGATCTTTCTTGTAATTCAAATCAGAGGGCCTCTGAGACTGGAATGTCCAAGATGACTTCATTTATTTTTCTGGCTCTGAGGGCTCAAGGACTAGAAAGTAAAGATAAATTCATAACTTTCAATGCCAAGATGGCTGAGTATTTTTGCATGGAGTTTCATGGCCTTTTTCTTTCACTTGGATTTTCCTTACATTGTATCCACTTATATCTACAGTAAAGATGATATTTTCTTTTAAATTTATCATCTTCAGACTCCCAAGAGCACAAAACTAGAAGCTTTTCAAGGCTTCTTAAATTTAGCCTCAAAATTGACAGTGTTTCATCTGCTATTCTCTATCAATTAAAATGAGCCTCATGGCTAGATTATTTCACTGTGGCAATAGACTAGAGGAGGATGTGAATATCAGGAGGTTCATTTTGAGATAAGAGCTCTTGCAGTCACCATACACCTCAGGATTTCTTCTTTTAATCTGACATATTTAGAATTTAAGTGCTTCACTAGAACTGGGATTACCACATCATGGGTTGGAGCTAATTTCTCATTGCTAAATGTATTTCAGTTTATTTTTTATCTGATTACAACTGGAGGACACAATTGTGAAATATTAAACTCAGTAAAACATAAGTTATATTAAAGAACTGTTTGCTAGAAACTATTATGAAAGGAATAACGAAAAACAACAAAATAAAAGTAAGTTAAAAATACACATTCCTTTAGTTCAGGGATGGGGCCATCTTCCCCAGAATTGTGGAACCAATTAAGTTTGTGAACTGAGGCACCATTGTATAGGGACCATGGTATGAAAAACAACCAATTATATGAAAGAGATCAGGATAAGTGGAGGGCAGTGTGTCAAGGAGGAGGGACAGCCACATCGGAGGATGCAGAGTGTGAGGGACCAAGACCAAGCCAATCCAGTGAAGCAAAGTCAGATTTCCAGAGTTACAGGATGTGCAACCAAGCAGAAGAAGGAGAAGGGCCATGTGCTATGGATCACCTGTTGAATTTTACCTATATACAATTTAATATACTGTATTTCAATCTTAACAGCATAGTCTAGAGTTTATGAGAAAAATCTGAACTGGCACACAGGTGCTAGCACTGATTGAGCTCTTCAGCAGTTCAGTTGAAAAGAAGGCACTGAGTTTGAGCTTTAAGGCATTCTAGTGTCAAGAAGTCAGACAGAAGAGCAGAAAACAAAGAAAACCAAGGAAGGACTGACGTCGATGTAAGAAGACCATAGACTGTGCCATCCTGGCAACAATGGGCCAGAAGCAGATAGAAATCTACTGTATTATAGTTTTCTGAGAGTAAGATTTCTGGAAATGCATGATTGCCTTTATCAAAGCTGTTGCTTATAATCTCAACAACAACATTTTTAGTAGGATCGAATGCCTGATTAAAATGAGCTTCTGTCAAAAAATTGTAGATGAAGAAAGTAGTATAGGGAAAATTTTTCAACAAATTTTCTATAAAAGAAAGAAAAAATGGAGAATATAAAAGGGAGAAATGGTGTCATGGAAAAAACAACAATGTGATGGAGATATAGAAAGTTGTCAGGCTCCAGGCTCATGGGTATAACTTGATGAGTTTCATTCAGAGTGAAGTGCTTCTGGGATCCCATGCAAAATACTGTTCTTTTTAAAACTCATGTATGAACAAAGAAGAATAAAAAGAAATATTAACTTATAAATTGATACCATATGAAACACCAATGTATAATTAAGTATGATATATTTTATCACTTTTTACTGAGATTGGATTCCTCATTTGTAATTGAATATTTAGTTTCAGAAAAATTGATTTGAGGCTAAATTCTTAACACTAATCACTTTTAACCTTAGAAAAGTATAGAGAAGTAAATTTATAAATATCCATAAGAAACTTAAGAAAAAATATCAGTGTAAGTTTATTTCAGTGATAATATGCTCTACAGAAATCAGTAAGTGTAGCCTGTCCTAACAATACATGATAATAATCCAGTAATGTCTTTCATGTCCCTAAACAAAGAACAACAACAGCAACAACAGCTCCACAAAAAATGTCAGGGGCAACTTTAACTCTGTTTTTTGCATAATACATATCATCCAAAATAGTACTGAATCATGATTCCATATAAATTCTGATCAGGTAATTTTCCTAATATGAGCACACACACACACACACACACACACACACACACACACACACAATGACATAACATATTGCTAAATGTGGAATAAAATTTTTATTGTGCAAAGTCAATTAATTGTATAATATGTTCTTACTATTTTTAAGCACTAAGTAAATGGCCTATCGTCTCCTGCCTATTATTATAGAATAAAATATAGAATAAAATATAAAAAAACAAATATGGATATTGTAAAATGCAGTAAGAAATGAGAGGAAGAGTACAAGAGTGGGAGTAAAAGTTACAATTGAGCTCAGACATCAAAAAGAGATGGACAGTGAGGGCCACTGAACCCATCATTGGAATGCACACAAAGCCATGGAGAATCTCAGTCCTAATCAATGCAGTGCAACTGCTTTTATTGTGTACTGAGCCACATCTGCCAAGACGTGCAGTGTCTTTTTTGAGATTCTAAGTGTTTATTAAGGGTATCTTACACGGTTGACATCTGGTTGTGTTTCTGGCTTTTTTTTCCCCGAAGCTCTAGCCATACTTCTGGAAGGTTCTTTATAACTGGTAATCAGAAGTTGAGGACAGCCTCTTAATTGTAAGAGTCACTTTACCCAGACATTTTTTATCCTAATTGTATACCACTTACTTGAACTCTGACCTTAACTGTTAAGTCAGGAAGAATTTCCTTAAGATGGAAACCAAACTTATAGAGTTTTATGAATCAGCAGACTCAAAGAAGCAATTAAGTCTAGCTAAGCTTGCAGAATCATTGACATGAGTGTTACACAGGGAACAGGGAAAAGTATACCCTGTCAGAAGATACATATGCCCATCTCATCCACGAAAGGTGGAGTCATGTCAAAGACTTGCTCTAATTTATCTCCAAATTAATTCCCTTTATGCAATAGCCCCAATTAGAAGTAAACTCCATAAGACAAACTACTGTATCTCTATTTTTTCATTGCTTCTACTTTAGAACTTAGAATGCAATTCAAAATCATTTCTCATAGGTTTCTCAATTAGTATTAACTAAAGAAGAGATGAAGAATGTGTGTCAAAAGGGACCTTAAAATTATGCATTCTAGGAATAGAAGAAATGTACATTATCTGAGAATCAGAGAATTCTTCAAGGAAACAGTTATTAGAGGTTCAAAATGAATTTCAAATTTACCTTCCTGATTGTCTAATTTCTTATGTGTGTGTATCTCACTTTTAACTATTGAATTACTCATGTGTGAATTACTCAACATAAAATAAGTCAGAAATGTTCTGACTCTTTAAATATGTACCACACTAGAGTTTGTCACAGTGTCTTTTCTCAAAATGCGGTGTGCTTGAAAATTTTATTTCACTCCTTCACTTCCCCATTCCTACTTGTTCCTACTTGCCCATCTTGTAATCTGCAACTCACCTTTTGTTAAATACACTGATTATACTAACCTGAGAACTGCAGTAATTAACCTACAATTATTTTGTTTCTTAATTAAATTTGATGTGGATTCACAAAGCTCCTGAGACTTGCCTGTGAGTGGTACTGTTTATTAATACAGTATGTACCACATTAGGTTGTGGTATAGACTGGTTAGACACTATGAAATTCCAATTGGCAGGAATTTTGTTTGGCACCCAGAATGTACTATATTTAAGGGAAAGATAGTTTTCATAGAAAGTATGTCCAGTGACTTATATTACCAATAAATTCAACTCCAGGTAATGGCAGAAAAAATGTTTTGTATCAACTATTTCTCTAAAAGTTCTAATTATCATATTATGTTCATATCTAGAATTTATCAGTAAAATCTTTGTTGTTCATACTCATTCCAAATACTTTGTGATTTAAATGCTTCATAGTTTTCAAAAATATAGAGACATTAATCTATCCACTGTTTAATTGCTAAGAAGGCCATATAAACCTACTAGAAATGGTTTACAACTTGTTGGTTTTTAGTGAATAGTTTTCATCTTTCTGCCATGTCCTTTTTACTTAAAAATAAAGATGAAAAATTATGTACACATACAAAATATTATAATATATTCTTTCATATGTATATATGTACATGTACATATATATGTATATGTACATGTACATGTACATATAGATGTGTATATATGTATATGTACATATACACATATGTACATATATATGTGTGCATATATGTATATATACATATATATGTATATGTATATATACATATATGCATATGTATATATACATGCTGATATTTGAGCCAATGTATCTATCATTTTAGGGTTTAATTTTTAATGTTTTTCCCACAGTCACTTCCTTTTACCTTCCTAAATTATTTGTTAAAGAGATAATTCAATAAAGAGGTCAAAATCTATTATATATTCTGGGGATTTCAGTTAATAATCTACTTTAATATGCACTAGACTGTAAATTTTAATCTGTTCCTCTCCAGATGTGGAAAAAATTTTAACAATGGAAAATGAAATATTATAATGCCTAACCTCAGTAGCTTTTCAGTAGTTTACTTTCCAGTAGATATGGACATGATTCTGTCATAAACAATTTTTATTTAAGTAAAAAACAATTAACAAGCATTAAATTCAAAATATGACCAATGTTTTAAATAAATAAAAAGTGAACACATTTGATCTAAAGCAACATTACTTTTGGCTTGCTATATATGTGATTGCTATTTCAGTGATCTTTCTTTAAAGCAGGTATACAAATGAGAATTAACTTTAAAAGCAAACTATTCTTGTCTACATAGATAAGAATTTATGTCTCTAATAGTCCTAAATTTGTTGCCAAAGAGAAGAAAAATGAATTATGTAAACTTTACTTTATTAGACCTTATTATGATTGTAGATAATAATTCTTTGTTATTAGGAGCCCTGTGAATTGAATTAGCGTATTTCCCTATAATATGCCCACATTTCAACTTTCTTACCTCTACTACAGTCTCAGTTCTTGATCAGGAAAAGCATCGATGTACAGTTAACTTGCCATGAATAGTAAAACTTTATTATACTTTGATTATTATATTAAATTTACATAGGTTTTATAGATACATAAACATAGAGTGAACTCAAAAATGCTTTGAATTTGATGAACATGAAAAGATCGTTTTATATTTCTCCTATATCTGAGCTGTCCAAATAATCAAAATGGGTATTTGAAAGCATAAAAAAGTCTTTATAACAATAAGTGAGAAAGATCAAGAGAGATTTACTTATGAATGAAAAAGTAAAATTAAGCTATTACTTTCAGCTTGATTAAGCACATAACTTTTATATTCAATATATTATTCTGAAGGGTAGAGTAATAGAATATATTTCAATTGTAATAGATTTCTACATTAATAATTTTGATAGCAATTTTATGTTAACCTATGATCCCTTTTATAGTATTTTTCCTCAAATTATTGGGCTCATTTGCTAGAAGAATCTTAAATATTACTATAGGTTAATTAATGGAAATTTCAGTAAGAAAAAATTAAAGACCCTTGTGAATACCCAACCATATTTTCAAATTAGAATCTTAATTAAAATGCTATGGTCTAGTAATTAGAGATTCATTAAATCCCCTATAGTGTTCCATAATTGTTTTGAAGTTATTATATTTATTTGTGTATTTCATATTTTTCCTTCATCCTCTAAAGTAAAAAAAATATAAAATATTGTGCTTCCATTGAATCACCATCATGATATCATTTAGGTTTTGTACTTATTTATCATTTCTTTTGCCCTTCATAAGCAAAAAATATTTTCTCCAGCAGGATTATTTTAATTTAAAAGTATCAGCTCATTATTTGTGCAATGTCCTTTAAAACAGTTACATTCTGCTTTCTATCACTGTGAAAAAATACCCAAGAAAAACTAATTAAAGGTGGAAAGTCTTATTTTGGCTCATAGTTTCAGAGATGTCAGTCCACAGTCACTTAGCTCTTTTGTTTTCTGGGCCTATGCTGAGGTGAAACATGAAAGAAAGGCATGTGGAATAAACTTGCCCACCTCATGGAAGCCAGGAAGCAAAGAAAGAAGAACAGAATCACAGAAGAAAGGACCAGGGAAAAGACATAGTCCCCAAAGTCATACCCTCATTACTCACGTCATTCAAATAAGTTCCACATCTAAATTACCAATTGCCATCAAATTATGAACCCATCAATGGATTAATAATTTGATGAATGTAGAACTTTCATGATGCAATCACTTCCAAAAAATGCCACCAACTGGTATTCAAGCTTTGCATCCATTGAGCCTGTTGGAAGACATTTTGGATGCCAAATATGAAGATAGCTGTTTTTCCTTCCAAGTTTTTAGATAGAGCCACAGAGAATATTAGAAATACTGGTTCTTGTCTTTGAGTTCAACAAATGAGAGAGTTAAATTCCTTAATCAATTGTTTGAACACAGGTGAAGCTTCAAATTTACACTCATCCCTGTGTTGTCAGAGAATTATAGCTGTTGGAGTTGACTGGTATTTTTAAAAGTGTTAAAGAATGGATAAATTAAACTACAATCAAGAATTTTGAAAGAAGAAAAAAATGTGAAAACATTACTTTTCAATGACTTCCCAAGTTATCTTGTCCTAGAGAAGAAAAATCTAATCTTAAAGTTTATATACTTAGAAAATCAATTTAAACTTTTCCAGTTATTGATTCTGAGGCTCTAAGATTTATTCTCTCTGAGACATTTCTTTTTTTGTTGTAATGAAAACTGATTAATTAATGAGCCTGCATTTCAACCAATATGAGATGGAAAACACACACAAATTAACTCTGGTATTTATATGTGTGATGAGGAGAATTATATGGATGTCTACTAGATTTTGTCCCTGAAGCTGAGATTTCCACTTGACTATTAGAATTAAATAAAATGGGCTACATATTAGTTTTAAGATTTAGATAAAAATAATACTTACACTGTGAGTGAATTATATACTTTATATTATGCATTCTGAGTGTTATATACATCAATGTAATTTAATAAAAATACTTGAACTACATGCCAGTTCAGTTAAATAATAATTTCTCAATTGGGATCCAGGCTGTACATGCTAGTAGAACCCAAATGGTTCTTATACATGTGCCTGTGGTTGAGAACTACTGACATGATGTTATAGATATACTTAAAATAAGACTAAAGATAAAAACAAAATAACAGTAGTAATAAAAATATAAGAATGAAACTTTAAAAATTTCTAATATTTCAGTAAGAGCAAAAATAATAAAATATAATACAGGTACTGAGAATTTATCACAGGGAAAACAGAAGCCAAATAATCACAGATCAAAGATAGTAAGTTTTTTTGTAAATAATGGAATAGTCATTTTATATTTGTTTTTAATGTTTCAAATGCTGTAAGAATTATGAGCAATTAATTTCTCCATAAGATATCATTTATTTAATCTATATTCATATATAGTAGTAGTTGCAACTTTACTTAGATGCCAGTGTGCAGGTGAGGTGGCAATAAACATACAGAATAGACTCTTTATTCAGGGATTCAAGGACTTGTTGAAGAAAAAAATAAGCCTCAAACCATTGTATTGTATTAGAACTTGTCCCAGCTATTCCAAGAAAAATATGAAGCCAGTAAAACAGGTTTAAGTAGAGTGCTACAAAACTGTGATTTATGTTCTGCAAATATAACTGTTCTTAGTGAGAAATAAGTCAAATGGGACAAGAATGGAGAAGTAAAATAATTTAGAAGATTAATGTAATCTGGGTGAGAGGTTAAACCAGGTTAGATGAATCAGTGTGGAAGTTGGATAAACACAGAAAAATGTAGATAATCAATGAATATGCTGGATTTAAAACCAATACAGATTATTTTTAGATTTTTTTAAAACTTCAGGACAGTAATGAAACAAAACTATCTCCCATTATTGTTTGTAAGAGTCTATGTAGATAATAGAATCATATATTGGATCAGAAGAGAATCCCAGGCATTGAAATTATATAATTATATGAATTATCCTTTTCATAAAGTTTCAGACAAGTCAATAGACTTTTAGAAATAAATAAATGTGGTCTGGGATTTAGCTCAGTGATTTCCACCACCTGCCTCTCAAGTGTAAGGACCTGAGTTCAATCCCCAGTACAATAAATAAATAAATAAATAAATAAATAAATAAATAAATAAATATAAGTAAATAAATAAATGTGCCTTATTGTGATTTTAACATTTTTCAGTAATTCTCTGGTGTTCTATACAAAAGAGAGAGAGAAAAAAAGCTAAATATATTCTGTGAGGCAATAAGAAATGAAGGAAAGAATAAACTTGAGGAATTTTTGGAAGCACTATAATCATCCCCATCAGGTAATGTTGACCCCTTTGAGTCCCTAAATATTTCAGGAGTCATCTTCCTATACCATTGGTAAGTGTGGGCAGGCCCCAGCTAAAGGACACCATCCATAAGTTCATGCAGACCCCAGACAGAATTCTGCCCATGCAACAGCTGAGAGTGGTGAGCCATAAGGCCATCATTCTGAACCCAAAATTGTTGCAGTGGAGAGCAGTAGAGAGAAGGCCTCTCTGAGGCTTGTTGAGAATTGAATCCCACTGGAAGAACAAAGAGTCAACTCTAAATAGTCACCTCAGATAAAGGCACAGCTGTCTGCATTAGTTGAAATGAGGAGACACCTAAACAAGACCTAAATCAACCCATCAGATCACCAAAGGCAACCCTAAGCAGCAAAGAGATGGATCAATCTGAAATTCAACCACTTGAACTCCTTGAACTGGCAAAGGAAGAAGATATGGAAAAAATAAGATCAGAATAATTTCTCAGATAACAACAGATATTGTTCCCATAGTGAAAGACATGATTAATAACTCTAGAGCAGACACAGATAAAAAAGTAGAGGAGGTGAGGAACATGATGGAATCCCATCATAGGAAACAAATGGAATTGATAAAACAGATGCAAACATATCCAGGAGATTAAAAACTCCATTAAAGGCTGGGGATTTAGCTCAGTGGTTTCACCACCTGCTGTGCAAGCACAAGGTCCTGAGTTCGATCCCTGGCACCAAAAAAAAAATCTCCATTAAAAGTTTACACAGAAGAATGAGCCAATATGAATATCAGCTATAGAAGACAGGATTGTGATTAGTGATTAGGAAAAGAAAGATTTCTTAAAAATAACAAGGAACCATGAGAAATCAATCAAGTAGCTGCTAGATGATGATAAGAAGAATAACATAAGTCTGATCAGAGTCAACAAAGAAGCAGGAGATAGCGCAAATGACATAAAAAAAAAGTATTCACAGAAGTAATAGCAGAAAACTTCCCAAGCAGGAGAAAAGAATTTGACATGCAGGCAAGTGAAGTTTATAGGATTTCAACTAGCTGTGATCAAATCATTAAGGCTATGCAAAAACTTTGTTAAATAAAAGATCTTTTTTGCCATAAGTGATTACATATCTTGCTAAGGGAATATAGTTGAGAAACATTTTTCTTTCCACTCTGTCAATATTGCCCGTTATTCATGTGTTTATAACATTTACATTCAATGTGATTATTGGTATATTAAGAATTTACAAGTGTCATTTTATTATTTGTTATCTCCTTCCTCTGGTTCTCATTCTTCTGTTTCCCTTTTATTATCTTACTGTTATATTATTTCAATTTATATTTTGGGTCCATATGTGTGTGTGTGTGTGTGTGTGTGTGTGTGTGTGTGTATATATATATATATGGTAGATTTCAATATGTATCTTTTTTATATTTTCATAGTTGATCTGGAGTTTAGAATACATATATAGATCAATATGACAACAACATTTTTCTAATTTGAATGTGTGTGAATTATGAAAATCTTACCTCAGTTGAATCTAGCCTGGAAAATCAGATGCCAATATAATTTTATTCTAATTGCCTACAAGATCTATAATATGTATAAAGAAGAGATCATTATAAATATCATTTTTTCTCTTTCTGCTCTTGCACATCTATATATGGATATATATATATAGGTGTATATATTCATATAGGGATATATATATGGATGTATATATACATACTTTTCTGATTCTGTCATTTCCAATGTACTTTGGGGATATGTCAGCTACCATGAGAGTCTTAGTTTTTCTTTTTTTGAGAATACCCTTATTTTCCCTGCTTCCCTGAAGCATAGTTTTGCTGTATATAGAATTTTAATGAAAACTATTTTCTTCCACTAGTGGAAAACTACTGTGCCAATTTCTGCTAGAATGCATGATTTCAGATAAATGATAAGCTGTCATTTAAAGCAGAGATTTCCTATAGTAAGATTTTTTTTCTTTTAGTCTGTTTTCAGGGCTTTTTGTCTATTTAATTTGCAAAAGACATTATATGGCAAAATATGTGTATTAAAGTTAGTGATCATTTTTTTACTATTTAACAAGAATAAGATAATTAGGTAAAATGTAATGACAATTTGCAACGTTTTGTGTGTATGAAGTATATAAATTTATTCAAAGATATTAAGAAATATATAAGTAAATCATAATATACAACCTGAGAGTAATGTTTTTTATATCAGAGGGATTTCAATTTCCCAAAGGTGGTAAATGTATTAAATAATATCTCAAACAAAATGACATGGCTTTTTACAAAGATATATTAATTGAGACAGTATGGCCTGAAAAAGAGATTAATGGCACAGAAAACAATACAAGAGTAAAATGCCTTCATGAGTAAACTTTATAATGCCAGAACTAGCAATTCAAATTTCTAATGAAAATATTTTTGGAAAAGTAGGCTGTGCATAAACAAAAATATTTAATACCACTAATAATACTATATAAAATAAATTACATGTATATTAATGACATAATTTTTAGGAGAAAAAAGTTAATAACCTCAAGTAAAATTATAGGAAAATTTAGGTGAGATCTCAGAATTAAAAAGCATAAAATTATCATTATTATTTTATTTAAGAAACATTTTATGTTAATATCTAATTTTTGTGTTGATAATTAGATTTTTAATTTCATAAAAATAATATTTCAAAACACTCTAACTAGATTTTTCCAACCATGTAATAAAGAGTATTTTTTCTAGAATTTAAAGATCCTCAAGAATAATAAATTAAATAAAAATAGATAAAATACATGAGTCAAAAGAAATATGTATGGAAATAGGATGGAGTCTATAAAAAAATCACCAACAATACACAATCAGGTTAAGTACAAATAATATATCCCATTGTTACTAGCTCATACCTCTAGTATTGATATGAGTAACTTTCAAGAACTTTAATGTTTATAATTCTTGCTGAGAAACTGGAACAACACTTCATTTCATTTACTGTCAGTTCAAATATTATTCATCATTAGTTTTTTTTTTATAAAATTATTTGGTGTTACCTAAGTTGATGAGTCATAATTCAGCAGTTTCCCTCTTTAGCATACATAATTTACACTTTCTACATTTTCACCAGAAAATAATTATTAGAATACTCGTAGCAAATAGCAAATAACAATTCAAATATTAATGAAGACTAGGAGATATATGCATATGTTAAATACCAGGCAGCAGTGTTAATGCATGCACAAGAGCTATATCCACCAAGAAGAATGTTGTATTTTAGATCTAGAATTACCCTCTCCATTATTAAGAGAGGTTTTTGGAAGGTGACTAGATTAAGGGTGACTGTGACTGATGTGCTGTTGGAGGTTGTGGTCTAGTAAGCATAGGTGGGTAACAAGAGGCATCACCTGGAAAAGCGTATTCCTCCTTGGCCCCTTCCTTCTTTCTCTGCATCCTGGATACCATGATGACAGTAGTTTTCCTCTGTCTGTCTCTTCTACACTGCAGTTTCTGTGCACTCTTACCAGTTTACTATGGACTGAATCTTTTGAAAATGTAAGTAAAACTCTCTTAAGTTTCAGATGTAAAACAATATGTATTTCAGGGACAAAAATGTGTCTAAGAAAAAGAATAAGTCAAAACCATGTTTACAAAAAGCAAGTTGTAGAAAAATGAATATGATTACATTCCATCACTATAAAAATATGGCTAAATGTATACATTATATACAATAGAGATAATAAAGAATGATTAATAATCTCAAATAGAGGAGAGTTTCTGATATGATTCAAGCAGCACACTGGTAGTAATTCTATTTTTCTTGTATTGTAAATTTTCAAAAGAAGTTTTGTGTGTGAGAAAAACAACAATTATGATTGTATTTGCATTTAAGAAAGTAAGGTGTTATACAAAGAAAATGTTTTGTTGATATTTTATTTGTTTTACCTGAGTCATGGGAAATAGTTAATTTATATCGTTTATGATTTTTTTAGCACGAATGTACCTCCATTATCTAATTGACAGAAATAACTGCACTTAATATATAATAATCACGTGAGCTAAATAATTTCCTCTTAACATCATTACTGAATAAAGTTCCCCACTATTATGGTATTTGTCATGCATTCTCTCATGCTTAAATATTTTATGTCACACATATTCATATCTTATAATTGTTTTGAAGACAAACATAAGATATCATTTATTTGTATACCTAAATGCAAAAATTATATGCATTTTTCTTAACATTGGTTTTTATATATGACAAAATTGAGTTTTCTAAATTGACTTAAAATGAAAATGGTTAGAAAAAGTCCAAATAGCTGCATGTAATCATTTTTATCTTGTGTTAAAACTAGTACTTCACAATTATTTTAAAACATGAAAAATACAAGCTTAAATATGTACATAGTAAAACTATTAAAGTATATTGTAGTTAAAGATACTAAAATCTGATGTACTTACCTTCATAGTCCATGCATATTGAATTATAATATAGCATTTAAATTTCCTCTAGAGTATTGGAGACTAAAATATGAGCCAGTTCCATCTGGGTGAAGAAGCACATAAAAAACTTAGAGATACGATACATGAATTAGAGAGGTAAAAGCTAAAGTCTCTTTGGGTAGAGCAGAATATTCATTTTAACCACTAATCTTCTTAATCTTATATATCTGAATAATGTATTGAGTGTTCTGAGCTTGAAAAAGATATCAATACCTTTTCATATTCTTATCGTTTACCCTGCAGCTGTTAATATATAATCAGATATAATTGTTGTAAAATTGTAGAGATATAAATAATTTTTAAATCACAATTTATATAAACTCTTTGAATAATTGGACAATAAAAAGATATGATGTATTTGATGTTCGAATTAAGAGGAAATAACAGTAACAACAGGAAAAATTTCAAATGCCATATTTTGTGGAAAATTAAACATATTAGACCTATGGAAAACATCTCCCAAAGAAAAGATCAATAAAAAACAACACACTTATGTTTTTTGTTTCATTGAGTTATCTCACAAATATATTAACTAAATGAAAAAATATTCAAAAGGTAGAAAAGTAAAAGTAAAGAAGACAGTGCTGAAATATCTCTTTCATAGAAAAATATTAAATATAGTAAAATGCTCCCTCATTTCATTGAGCAAAATAAAAGGAAGGATAGCAAATCTTCCCTAAAAATTAAAATCTGGAAAGATAAGCTTCACAGAAGATTCCATTGACTGTCTTCTCGGTAACTGGAAATCTCTGAAAACTTGAGTAGACTCTGTGTGTGTATGTGTGTGTGTGTGTGCTTGCGCACGCGTGCATGTGTTTGTATTAGGCAAGGCCCTTCCTTCCTATGTGGTGATAAAGAACAAAAAACCTGAAAGTTCCGAAGTCCAGTATCTAAATTCTAGTTAAAAGATAGAGATACCCATTAGAAATTATCTGTTTTCAAACACTTAGTAGGAAATTAGGGAAGAGCAAAATAAAACAAAACAAAAATTACAACCATAAAGGAAATGTGAGTTTTCTACCCATGTGAATACCAACTTTACATGTGTTATTTCTGGAGTCAGAGTTTATTAGTAAGGCAAATACCCACAAAGTTAGCAAAAGTTCCTCTCTAGATGACTTCTTTCTTCTTATATTGGCACAGATAAAGTTTAAAAATATGTGCTCAACCAGTAGTTCATCTCAAACTGCAGAGAGGAACATGGACCCCCCAAAAATTATGGAATTATAATAATTCTAAAAAATTATGGAATCATCAGATACACTATACAACACATAAACATCCATAGGTGTATACACACACACACCAGCTGAGAGACTCACTTGTGTGCCACAAGAAGTACCTGGTGAAAAATGTACCTAGTACCAAACATGGAGATGGAAATGCATCTCAGAATGAAGTAGTGAGTTTTCGTGGTTGGATCTGGAAACTCCCTTAGTCTCAGAAACAGGGCTTTTGAAAGTGATTGGAATGTGAGGGCGCTGTACTCATCCGTTGGTTCAGAGCTGTTGTCTTACGTCCTGGTCAGAAGGGGTAGGCGACCGGGCTCGTGGCCAGGAAGGGTTTATTTTCTTTCTGGCTCCTTCCTTCTCTCTCTGCTTCCTGGCTGTCATGATGTGAGCAGATTTCCTCCAAGTAGGCCCTTCCACCATGCTGTTTTCTGCCTAGGAGGCAGCTAACTATGGGCCATAAATATGAACCAAAGTGACAAAAAAAGTGACTAAGACAGACTTCCAGTAAAGTTGTTTTCTTGCATTTTGTGCAGATAACAATTCCTCACCGAGCCTTCTCAGCTCTTCTTGTCATACTCCTTCCTAACTCTGATGTCAAGAAAGCAATAACATAGAAAAATTTGAGATTGTACTAGCATACCAAAAATTTGACTTCAGAATGTCTCAAAAAATTTAAGAAAATAATTTTTTCAGATACAGACTAATGACTGAGATTATACTTAGAAATCCAAATGGTTCAGATTTATAGAATTCAAATATTTGAATGAATATTAATTATAATATGTAGGCTAAGTTTTACGCATTTCAGAATTATCACATATATTATCAAAAAGCGGTCTATGTTTTATCATTCCAACCTGTGCTTTTGAAAGAGGAAATGGAGCAAAACTATGATCACAAAAGAATAATTAGTTCTTGTATTTGTTAAAACCAATCACCTATCTGTATCACTATCTATATAGCTACTTTTCTTTTAATGGAAAAATCTTTGTTTCTCAAAGTCTTTTATAAATATTCATACTGTCATCTTGCTTTGTGTATATATTAGCTGAGTGTGTTTATATTTTTATTTGGAAACATTATGTACATATATGGATGCTTATATAATTTCTGTATTTGTATACTCTATACATCCATGTGAATGCATATGCTTTTTTATGGATACATTATAGTATGTAATGTGTGCCTAATTTGTTTACACATGAATGTGGATTATTGTATATGTGCTAGTTTGTGTATAAATGTGTTTGTATGTGATTCCATCTGGCTTCTGAACATGTTATATGTGTCAATGTATATGTGTTTTTGGTCGATTCATATTTCCTACTAGCTTCATGGTTCTGCTTGATTTATCATATCCCTTTGTAATGAGTACATATTTCAATATTTAACTGACAATTTTGCTTCTGAGTGTATTTAATATTTTATTGCAGAAATGTCCTTCATTGTGAAAGCTCACTATACTTTCTCAGGTGAAGATATTCTTTTTAATCTTTCTTGAAGTTATGAATTGCGCATTTTCTATGTCTTTGACCTACCAAACAATAAATTCAGTTCAAAGACAGTTACTTTTTCAGTCTTTTAGGGTAGTTCTCTTACATATATATTTAAATAGATCATATAATTTTTGTCTCATTTTCTACTTTTCTACTTTGGCTTTCTGACTTTTTCTGACTTTTCTGATTTGACTTTCTCCTCTTTGTGTGCTTTTCTCAAATATGGGAAATTATCACCAAAATGTATATTTTTACTTCCTCAGTGGGCTTTTCATAACACTGTTAATGCATTGGTGTTAGCAGACTTTCATTCATATCCCCCCTAATTCTTTCCTAATATGTTGCTTTGTACTTGAAAACAATGTGAATTTGCTGTCAAAGTTTTCTCTAATTAGATTCCATTTAATTTTAGGTAGAATTTTAATGAGAATTTGCATACCATTTTATCAGAATTAGAGACTTGGGATAATTAAAAACCTTTGCTTTTATTATATTCTTATAAATGACCAAATACTAGTTTAGAAAAAGGAGCTTTACGTTTTTATAAAACGAGATATATTCCAAAGGAAATATCAGTACATCTAAGAGATATTGAACTTCCATGTTTATTGCAACATTATTCAAAATAGCAATGAAATCAATGGGTGTTAAGTTACAGTTAGGAGCAAGACTTTTTAGTGTCCTCTTGCATAGGACAGTAACTATCAATAACGGTATTCACTGTCTTAGTCACTGTGCCATTCCTGGGAAAAAATATTGAATGTCTAAAACATAAAGGAGAAGTTTATTTTAGCTCATGAGTTTAGTGGAGATATAAAGTGAAGAAGGAGAAAAGTAAACAGAGAATGGAAGGAAAGGGATCTAAGAATAAGGGAATGTGGAAGAAGCAAAATATTTTATTGATAAGAATAAATTAAAGGCCTTATCAGATTGATTTCTAAGTTTCTTTATTGGCATCTATGTATTTGGAAATATTCCAAACAGTGATATAATAAAATTATGTTACACTACTGAGTCACAGATTTTTCTTTTAAATTATAGTAATATCTTTCATATATTAAGTAATGTGTCATATATATTATATGGATATACACCTATATTTATAAATAGAAGTACTGATAATTACTTTCAAAAATTTTATTATATTTAGTATAAATCATATATTCTTAATAATGTAAATAAAAGTATGAATTCTCTGTTCATAACACATTCATTTATTCAGTGAGTATTTATCTTGCAAATTTTCTGATAAAGATGCAATGGTATCAATTGTGCTCAAATAATTGGATTATATTTAAGTCCAGCTCTTTTAGAATGTCCTATTTTAGAGAGAGGAAGAGACTTTGATTCAATTACATAAATTTAATTGTTGCAAGATTTTTCTCATATTAATTAGTGATTTAAAACACACGTACAATGTGCTTTATAAATTTAAATTATATAGGTTGCCTTAAGTGCATGATGTAATAGCAATAATAAGTCACTTTCTTCAGTTAGGCCATTGTTATCCTTTAGTCATTATTTTGACAATTCCTTTTAACATTCTCTCTCTCTCTTTCTCTCTCTCATAGGCAAGAGTTGCATAATTTCTTAAAAATTGTTGGAAGTCAATTTTCCTGTTGGTATTAGAAGGGATGAATATACATTTTGGAAAAAGTTTTCAGAAACAATGCTGAAGTAGCTGTTGATATTTGTCATCAGTTAGCGTTTCCTTTATTGTGATGCCAGAAATCTCACAGGCATTGAAGTTAGAAACAAAGAAATTCAAGTTAGATAAGTACTTTGAGATCAATGGGTCCAATCCTTCTCTTTTTCTGTGAGGTAAATGGAATGCTTTCCTTTATTTAATTTCAGAAGAACTGAGGATTAGGGTCCAAGACTTGACTCCATACTTAAATTCCCACATTCACAATTGTACTTCTATTATTTCATAATATTTTTACTCTCCATTTTCTTTCTCATTAGTTTTTCTTTTGTTTCTTCCTCCTATGCTCTTGTCAGAAATTTCCACAGAGCTGTTTTCTGGCTATTAATAGACTGATGTTTAAAATTTGTTCCTCAGATGCTGTATTCTTTTATGTCTCTATAACACCACATTCTAAGAGAGATACCATAGTGATACAACAGAGAAACATTTTCTATCCTCATCAGTGCTTACTTATATATTATTTTAACACTATTGATTAAATATTAGTCCAATTTCTAATTAAGGACCTTGAGAGATATATACAATAACTACACAGAATGAGTGTTATTTTCCCATATTTAGTAACTCTAGATAGCATAATCTTGCCTGTATTGATGTTCAAATTCAATTCTCTTTACTCATTTGTTTAGACAATATACATAAAATGATTCTTTATATTTAAAGTTAGTGAAGAGCTTGTTTTCATATCAATTATACACTAAAATACATTATTATAAACTTATTTACTTGATAAAACATAAATGAAAATTATATATATTTGAATATAAATGTATAATATGAATATAGTAGCTTATAATAACTTTAGTTATTAATTCAACCAATATTGTATTATGATCTCTAAATCATTCTTATTAACATAAAGCATGAAATCATGTACATAAAACTCTATTCTAGCTATAAGAGACTTAGATAAATTTGTCTCAAACATTTCTGTTTCCCTTATGGGATCTAGTGATAAAGATGAGATTGCAAGGGATTAATGAATTTTGCTCCCCAGAGCCATAAGTATTTCCTACATGTGTCTATGAAGACCATTTCAATTCTGGTTTTTTTGGTACCAGGGATTGAACTCAGGTCCTTGAGCTTGGGAGACAGGCACCAGAACCACTGAGCTAAATCCTCAGCCCAAGACCATTTCAATTCTATCTTAAACGCATAATACAAATAGAACCCTCATAATAATTTTTACTAGAATATGTTCATTGAAATAACTAAAGAGAGCTATTAATCTACCATTTTAGAGGATTACTTTTGAAAGACACTATCACACTGGCTCCTCTATGACTGACTCATAAAACTCACTAGAACACTCCTCCCTGGTGTAACCTTCTCCCTTTCCTTGCCCACATCTTTTTGCCCAAACTTGTGTCTCTTCTCTTCTTACAGTTTTCTAACTAAGTTTATTCAGCAGTTTTAACAAAAGTGTTTTGCATCACAATAAAGAGAACTCTGGTGCCAATTACTAAGAGTATAAAATTTCCAACATGACTTTACAGAAAAATGGGGCAGGAATTCTTAAGTATAGTTTAAGTGAATAGTCACAGTTGTCTTCTACTAGGTCAGCATTCTTTTTCCTGTTGAAAAGCTACCACTATTCACAAGGCTCAATTGCCTGCCATGGAGTTAGTCATTCTCATTATCCAAAACTTTTATTTTAGCTCCTACAAGACACCATGCTCAATTCTCACTCAAAACCATGCCTTAATTGTTTTTGACAAATAATTTCTACACATTCCACTTTATTCTGTATATATTATAAGCTATTACCTACCAGTGTTTCTGTCTTTTGTAATTTATTTTTCCTCATAGTTTATTGATAAAATGAAATTTGATCTCATTCTTTATTGTCTACATCATGAGCATTCTCTAGAGCCTATATCAGTGAGGAGGGACTGTTTCAAAAATCTTTTTGGGAAAATGAGTAGCATACAGTTTTTCGCTCAAAAATTTGACAATTTGATAACTTGTTAGTTTGCTTTAAAATTTTTTTCTAAAAGTAAATTCTGTACTTTACTCAAGAATATTCCCATTTAAATACTGTATAACTCATGTCAAATCCCAATTAGAAGGTATAATAAATTTTAAATTTTAAATGAAGTGCATTATACTGTTAAATTCATTTAATAATTTTCATAACTGAGAGAAGCTCATCCAGTCCCGGCACCCTCAAGGAAGCTCCCACCTCCATCCCAGGCTCCTAGGGAAGAGAAGCTCAGCCAGTCCCAGCACCCAGAAGCTCCCCGCCTCCATCCTGGGCTCCTAGGGTGAGGAAGCTCAGCTGGTCCCAGCACCCAGAAGCTCCCTGGCTCCATCCCAAGCTCCTAGAGCAGAGAAGCTGAACCAGTCCCAGAACCCAGAAGGAAGCTCCCCCACTGCCATCTCAAGCTCCTAGGGCAGAGAAGGTGAGCAGTGTGGGTGCCAGAAGCACCCCCTCCTGTGGAAATGATAAGACACATAAACAACCCTCCAAAACAGACTTCTGGATCACCTACAGCAGGCCCAAAGGGAAATGAGATGGAACAATCTGATACTCAACCACCTGGACTCTCTGAAATGGCATCAAAAGAGGATCTGGGAAAAATGAAATCAGAAATAATTACTCAGATAACAGCAAAGATTTTGCTCATGGTGCAAGACATGATTAATAAATCTAGAGAGGACACAGATAAAAAAATAGAGGATCTGAGGAACATGATGGAATCCTAACATAGGAAACAAATGGAATCCATAAAACAGATACAAACAGATTCCCAAGAGATTAAAAGCTCCATCAAAAGTCTGTTCAGCAGAATGAACCACTGTGAGGATAGAAGTTCACATATAGAAGATAAGATTGCAATTAGTGAGGAGGAAAAGAAAAATTGCTTAAAAATTGTAAGGGAACATGAGAAATCAATCCAGCAGCTGCTAGATGATGCAAAGAAAAATAACATAAGACTGATTGGAGTCAATGAAGAAAGAGGAGAGAATGCAGATGACATAAAAAAACTGTTCACAGAAGTGATGGCAGAAAACTTCCCAAGGAGGGGAAAAAAACTTGACACACAGATAAGTGAGGCATATAGGACTCCGGCTAGCCTTAATCAAAAAAAATCTACACATAGGCATATAATAGTTAGGATTCCAGAAATCCAACAGAAGGACAAAATTCTACAAGCAGTGAGAGAAAAGAAACAAATCACATACAAAGGAAAGCCCATCAGAATCACAGCAGACTTCTCAATGCAAACCCTCAAGGCAAGAAGAGCTTGGAGTGATGTATTTCAAGCCCTAAAGGAAAACAGCCTCCAACCCAGATTGATGTACCCTGCAAAACTATCTTTCAAAATTGATGGAGAATTAAGATACTTTGATAGCAAAGAACATCTCATGAACTTCATGAATACCAAATCGGCACTCCAAAAAATTTTAGACAATACCCTAGGAAAAGACAATGAGGATCACAGCCCCAGGAAACCCAGCAGAATGAATCCATTTGGCTTGACAAATTAAATGCAAAGGGGGAGAATCCAAAAGAAAGAAAAAGTCATGATGAAGCTTTTAAAACTTTTAACTTCATCTCCCTAATGAGTGTATAATTCAATTTTATTATTGTACTGATTAGTATTTTTCTGATTCTAGAGTTGCACACCATTCCTTGTACTATACTGGCTATTTATCATCTTCTTATGTCTACATTTTAATTGAGTTGTCTGTTAATGAGCTCTAAGTTTCTTTATATATTCCGGTCATAGGTTATATGTATTGTAAATATGGTCTGTTTAAGGACTACTTTTCATTTTAATGATATCATTTAAAGTTCTAAATTTTGATGGAATCCCATTTATCAATTTTTTTCTTTTATACATTATGTTTTTTGTATTCTAGATAGTTTTTGCCTAACCTGAATTCATAAATATTTTCTCTTATAATTTCTTCTTAAAGTTTTATACTTTTAGGCTTTCTTATTTAGGTTCATAGATCCCTTCAAGTTATTTTCATGCATGGAAAAAAAGGATTGAGGTTAATTTTTTATATACAGATACCAGGTGTTCTGGTGCCATTTGCTGAAAACACTATCTCTTCCTTGGCTCTTGAATTGAGTTTATATTCTATAAAATGCTAATGTTAAATCTTTCAAAACTCAGTGGACCATATATATGTGGTTCTATTTCTAGATTCTGTTTTATTCAAATGATCTATATGTCTTTCCTGACACCAACACTGCCTTGATTACTGTAGCTTTAGAAGAAGTCTTAAAATTAGGTACTAAACATCGTCCAACACTGTTTTTGTTTTTGTTTTTAACTTTTCTAGGTTCTTTGTACTCCTACATAACTTTTAAATTTTAATATCCAATTCTTCATTTATAGCAAGTATACAGAGACCTGACTTTTTATATGTACCTTGTGTTTTCTAATCCTGCTAAATTCAAGTACAAGTTCTAGGGACTCCTAGAGATTTTTTAGTATTTTCTCTGTAGATGATCATTTCATCTACACATAAAGATTTTGCTTCTGGTGTGCCAATCCTATCCTAGTTGTGTCATTTTATTGCCAGACTATTTTGATGGGGACTAGGTTTCAAAGTTTAATGGAAAGATAAAGAGTAAGCATATCTGCCCTTGTTTCCCACCTGAAGGAGAAAGCATTGTATCTTCTCCATTTATATAAGGCATTCTCACTGGAAGCATGGAGTACATGTCTTTAATCTGTTGAGAAGTTTCTGTTCTACTTCTAGACTCCTGATAGCTTTTACCATGAACAGCTGTAGAATTTAGTTCAATACTTTTTCTCCAACTAGTGACAGGATCATATGGGTTTTTCCTTTCCTCTGTTAAAATGATGACTTTTGGGGGTGGATCTTCCAATGCTGAACCAACACTGCCATCCCTATAACAAAACCACTTTCTACATCCTGCCAGATCTGACTTCTAAGAGGTTTTTTGTTAAACAAATTTCTATCTATGTTCATATTTTTTTTCTTTTATTATCTTTATCCAGTTTTAGGATTAGCACAATGTTGATTTCCTAAAATGAGGGGAGAAGTTTTCCTTCTTTTTTCTGCTTTAATTGTTTGATATAATTTGTCAGTTAAAATGTTTATGAGCCTGCTGTTGTCATATAGGTAGGTTTTCAAGCTAGGAATATACTTTCTTTAATAGGTGCTATTCAAATTTTATATTTCCTCCAGAGTTAGTTTCATTAATTTATCTTCCAAGGTCCTTCTTAGAAGTTGTCAAATTTATTTCAAAAAAGATTTTTGTAATATGCTTTCTATATCCTTTTAAATTCTGTAAAATCTCTGGTAATGTCTCCTAGATCTTAACATTGTAATTTAAAAAATGTATAACTGATATTGTGTAACAGGAAGAAAAGGTCTAAAAGACCAGGGGAATTGGGAAGAGTAGGGGAAGGGAAAAAAGGGAAAGGAAAAAATATGAAAAGAGGAAAAAAATGGAAACAAAGTCTTTGCAAATAGGAAAAGGTAGAGGGGGTGAAGGGAGTACAAGGGAAGGGGAAAAATAAGAGCCAAGATACTCATGTAAAGGTACAAGATCCCAATGATGAATGTAACTGTATTTTATACCAAAAATGTACCAATAAACTTAATGGGAAAATAATAATAATAATTTTCATAACTCTGGTATTTATTAACTCTCCTTTGTTAAGTACATAGTGCCAAATTTGGGGGAGCTATTTTGTTTGGAACTTCTATACTTGCCACACTATTGAATTTCATTTAATTATGATTTTTAGTGAATTAATATTCCTAAATACAGCTGACACAATTTTACCTTTATTTAGCCTTATATTTCAGTAGAATCTGATCATCCTTACTCTTATGAAATATTATCTTTCCTTGATTTTTATGACATAATTTATTATTAATTAGATTTCCTTAGTAGTATTTTTTATTTCATTGGGGAATCATTTTTGGAGTAAGCTTTCTCTGATAACCTCTTAATTGCTGATAGCAATCACAATTTATTCATTTACTTCAGAAGACTAACTCTGAATGCTTTCCTAAACAATACCATGCACTTAAAAAAAATTACCATCTACACATAATCCCAGTTTTTATTTTTTTGTTTGTTTGTATTTTTGGCACCAGGGATGGACCTCAGGACCTTGCATTTTTGATGCAGTCAGTGGAACCACTGAGATAAATCCCTGGCCCCATTATCCCAGTTTTAAGTTTCATTACAAAGGTACATGACAAAGTAGCATGATACTTGCATTGAAACAAACATGTGTGTCAGTGGAAAACAAAAACTGTTGCAGAAACAATCTTAGGCACATTAGCTATTTGCTCTTTGATGAAAGAGCCAAAAACATGCACTGGAAGAAAAATAGCCTCTTTAGTAAATGGTACTGGGAAAATTAGCTATATACATTCAGAAGACTGAATATATACACAAATATTTTGTCATTTATTCAACCAAAATAAAAATGTTATAACAGAAAAACTTAAACTTATGGAAGATAAAAGAGTTAAAGCCATTGAAGACATAGGAATAGGCAAGGGCTTACTAAAGAGAACTTCTATAGTACAAAACTGCCAAGAATCAACAAATGTGATTATGTCAAGTTAAAAACTACTTACACCAAAGGAAACAATCAACAGTGTGAAGAGGCAAACTACAAAATGGGAAAAAACTTGCCAGCTATTCCTCAGACAGGGAAATAATATTTAGAATACAGAAACTACTCAAAAAATTAGATCCTTTAAATTGAAGACATGATCAAAAGATGGGAACCTGAAATGAATAGACACTTCTCAGAACAAGACATACAAATGGCCAGTAAAACCATGAAGAATATATTCAACATATCTGGCCACTAGAGAGATGCAAATTTAAAAAATACTGAGATTCCGTCTCACTTGAGAAAGAGTGACCATTATCAAGACACCAAACAATAACAAATGATGGCAAGCTGAATGATAAAAGGAACCCTGATGTATGGGAATATAAACTGGTGCATCCACTATGGAAATCATTGTAGAGATTCTCAAAAACTTGAAAGTACATATTCCACTGATACAGTATTCCTCTTTTAAATATCTTCCCAAAAGTGTTAAAGACATGGTACTACAGTGATACGTGCAGACCTAATGCTATATTATCACAATGCATAACAGATAAATCTTAAAAGGAGCCTATATTTCCATCAACAGATGGATTAAAAATGTGGTATTTATTTACAATGCAGTATTACTCTGCTAAAGAATAAACTTGCATCATTTGCAAGAAACTGGCTGCACCTTGAGACCATAACATTAAATGAAATAAATCAGATGTAAATGTTTAGATCCTTCATTGTTTCTCTTAAATGAAAATCCCAAAATATAAAGAACATAATAAAAGATACATAATAGGAAGTAGGGCTGTAGAATGCCTAAGTACTTATTTTGTTCAAATGTAAAGTGGATCAAAATACAGAGAGAAGGGGAAAAGAGAGGAAGCCAAGCAGATAAAATAAAGAAATAAGAAGAATTACGTACATATACCAACTCCCCACAAGGAATGGAATCATGCCATAGTAGCATAAACTAATAAAAAATTAAAAATTAAAACACAATAAATTACCATTTATAATCTTAGGCCTTCTTTTTGTTGTTTATATCATATTTACACTCAGTCTATATTCTTCTGCCCACTGCCAACTTTCTTCCCTGCCACTGTCTCTCTCAATCTGTGCACTCCATTAATTTACAAATTGCCATACTTTCTGCCTCATATTTTTCATACATGTTAATTCCATATATAACCGTCAAGCTCAATATAGTGGTGGTGACTACCATCTGGGTTGACTGGAATAATCCAACAGCCTCCAAAGCCTTTCATTTGTTACTAGTATTTCCTTTTTGGAAAAATAAGCAAATTCTCTAGGCAAAGATGCATATCATGAAACATTCTTTGAATTGTTCCATTTATTTTCTTAAATTTGGAGAGTGCCTAAAGTACGTATTTGTTTAAAACCCATTAATAATCACTGTCATCTTTTTCTACATTGCTCTTCTTCTTTCACTTTTTTTGCATAATATATACTATACCACATTTCCCAGAAAATATTGTAATTTTTATGCTTTTTCTTAGATTCCAGGCTTTTGCCATACTCTCCCATCCCCATCTCTAACACATACTCATTTTACATTTCAATATAAGTATATTTCCCATGGAAACACCTTCTTAAAATCTAGATGGTCTAGATCACTTGTAGAAATACTTAGAGCATGTGTCTCATAATTATGTTAATCAACTTTATTTTTAATTTGTCTTTCTGAATTAACGACATTATGTGAAATCAGAAATCCTGATTGCTTTATTCAAAGCCCAACAGTTTCTAATGCATACATTAGAATATTGTTACATATTATGCTTTCAAAAATTAACTAGATATATATCCTCATGCAATTGGTTTCTGAAATATAATAAAAAGTTTCAGAAATATTTATTTGTATTAGCAACAAATCAAAGTACATTTAATTAACAGTAAACTACTTTGAATTTTGCAATAAAATATTATTTATTAGATATGTAACTATATAGAAAGACCAGGTATTGTTACCTTGAAAGATCAATTCCACAATACAAAATTAATCTTATCATTTTACTTTTAAAATACCATATAATTGCATCAATGACAGAATAATTTCTGTGCTTTTCAAGGAACCAGCTTGAAGTATCATTGAACAATTATTCCTCTCTAAAGCATCACAAAAAATATGGATGGGTATGGAGAGAAAGTTCAATGTATTGGATTTGCAGTTATAAAGATCTTACTAAATAATGCTACTTTTATAACTGAATTTGTTTATTAACTTTAAATGATCCATATCTGTTTTAAACAAATATACTAATGGGTTCAGCTATTATGCATTTTTGGATGCCCTGGTCACTCTGTCTCCACCCTATGATGTGACTAGCTGCATTTATTTTATTTTCCTTTCCTTTCTCTCCCTTCTCTTCTCCTCCTATCCCTTCCATTCCCTTCCTTTTTATTATTATTAATTATTATTATTATTATTATTATTAAAATTGTTTGGAGTGGTAATATAAAGTGGTCCATAGGTTATTAAGTGGCATGTTGCAGAAATGGGAGTTGACTCTGTTCAATACAAGTTCTCATATTTAAAATAGTTATTTAGTTTTCCCACATGAAGTAGCATTTTCAATATAATTTTTTACATAAAAGAAAAATTCTACTTTAGGAAAAGTCACGGTAGAATAGGCACATGATAGAATTATTGCAAACCAAGTGTGATGTGACTGAACTCGGACATTGTATTTTTTTAACGCTGATGGATGATCTTCTAAATCGTGTTAGGGCATAAAAGATTGTGGATTTTGAAGCACTGTAAATTCACGAGTATATGAGTTACACATTGATTCACACATTTCAGAGCATCGGTTTGATATTTCAGAACAGGGAAAATTATGATATTACAACACCTGATTTTTGTTAAACATTACCTTTTATATAATATTTAATGTTTACAATATTTCTACACATAGTACAGTATATCTTATTATCATTACAAATGAAGGGAATACATTAGAAAATTGAAACACTACAATTAAGATCGAATTTGATTCCCAGGATAAGATATTCTAATAATTTAGAATTAGAAAATCTTATTTTCCTTTCATTAAGTCAAACATATTCATACAAAATTTAAAAAGATAAAATTCACAGAAAAGTTCTACCTTAACAGTCTAGAACTCCTTAACATTAACTAAATCGTGGTTGATTTGTAATTGTTAATAGTTAATTATGTGACCTTTAGGAACTTATTTCTTAGCTCTGAGTTTCAAATCTGGAGATTTAAAAGTCCAGTCTTTATTGGAAGTCATAATCTGTCACAAATGTCCCAGTTTATAAACCATCTAATTAGTTGAGAGTGATCTGTGAGAATATTTACCTTAAATCTTGTTCAAAATTAAATTCCAATCCCCAATTTTAAAATATATCTTCCATAAATGTTTCTATTGTTGATTATTCTTTGTCTCTTTCCTTCCATGATTTCATTACTTTCTGCTTGGATTCCTAGGCTACTGACTTCTAACAGCACCATTCCAGTACATTGTCATCTTTTAACTTCAAGTCAGAGAACATTTCACTAAAAAGCCCTTGTTACCTTCATATGGTAAGAACTTGACATTTTAATATATCTAAATTTTGGCTTCAGTGTGTGTTGATAGAGGTCTAAAGTGCCTCCAATATGACAATCAGTCAAAATTAAATGATGTTCCTGAATGCTCTACCACTCAATATATAACATCCATCCTGTGTGACTAGATAACCTCTTTGTCTTCCTTGGAGTTAAATGAAGCTATTTTACTTAAAGAAACTGATTTTGCTTTAAAACCCACATGGAACTTCAAAGAATATAATGGTGAATATCTTCTTCACAAAGAGTTGAACTATAGTTCATGATAGACATAAAAAAATTCACTCATTTATGAAGAATTACATCCATCAAATATATGGCTTGTGGTGACTATTTTACTTGAACTCACCTTAGATTGAGTAGTTTCATACTTCTAAAAAAATCTGTATTCAAAATCTACATATATCTCATACTTAAGTATTAATGTTCCTATTATTTGCTGAAATAAAATTGTCATTCATTTTTGCTTAATATTTAGTCACTCATAAATATGTAATCTAAATTTAGTGTGATTATATCTAGGACTTGATTGACTATTTTTATGTGCTCCTTGGTATGATTGTGAACATGTTGAGTATTTGTGAAATGTTTAAGTTTATTCAGAATAAAAATGTAATGATTCAATATTTAATGCACAAATCAGTGATTTTTATTTCCCCTCACAATTAAATATATGATGATATAGATAAACCTCATTTTATAAAAATAATTCAATTTTGTTTTAAAATAAATACACTTGTAACTAAATTTCTACAAGCATTGTTACTATGGATATTCACCTCTTTCAAATAATTCCACATCATGATAGAAATAGATATTTATCACACTACTTGCACATATAAAGCAGAATTAGTAATGTTCTGTAATATAAGGTGCAAATACACTGACCACATTACCATTCTAATATTGTGTATTACTAGATGGATGAATACATGCTGCATTTCTGAACCCATTTTCATTTTCCAATGCCATAAATTTACACATGTATAATACACTGGAGTATTTCAATATTTTCATATATATTGCTTTAAAGATCAGAAAATAAATTTATAAAAAAATAACTAAATAGCATATGTAAACACTGAGGAGTAATTAATGAATATATGCTTTTATGTTGCAAATTAGCCTCACTCAGACAGATTCTTATTTATATTTCTGACATCTGTCACTAGGAGGAGACCTGTTTGCCTCATTACCTTGTGAGTGTTTGTGTGTATGCTCCAGTAATAGACATGTCAATTTCTATTCTTACTTAAGGGTTCAGATATCTGTCCATCAAAGTCTACAAATTAATGTAGTGTTATCAGTCATTATGAAAGCACTTAGAATGAAATGATAAAAAGTAAACAAGAAAACAATAAACCAAACACATTAAAATCCTCCTCCAGGAAAGAATCCTCCTGTTTTCTATCAAAAAAGACAAGGAGAAGCCATGGATGACATGACAAACATTAACAGGGAAAATGGACACTGTATTCAGAAAGTAATACATATTACAATGAAAAAATAAACAAGACAGTGGAGTGAGAAGTGTTGTTGAGAAAATGAGAGATATCATTTTTAACTATAGTAAAACTATGATGGCATAGGATATGCATAACATGGGATTCTCTAAGAAAAAATAATTCTGTACAGATAATTCTGTACAAAATTCTGTACACAAAAGTAATTCTGAGCAAAAGTATGATTGGTGGCACTGGAGATGCATAACACAGGGTTTTCTAAAAAATAATTCTGTTCAAAAAAATTTCTGTACAAAAGAAAGAACCAATACAAAGCCTTGGAATAACAAAAGAATAAAACTTACATAACTAGAACAAATTGATGAAAATAAAATATGAAAAAAATGAATCCAAAGAGACAAATAGTACCAAATTATACAGGTGCTTATAGTCTTTAATCTGAATGAGATGGGAATTGGAGTGAGCAAGATCTGCCAAAATATTGAATTGTATGTCTTGAGAATAAGGACGAGGAATGGTATGAGAAAGGTTAGTAAAAAGGCCATTACGTACCATATCAAGTGTCAAACAGTAGAGAATTTAGTCAGAGTGGTAATAGTGATGGTGGGGAGATTTGCTGTAGATAAATTACTGTGGAGTTGAGCCAAGAGGATTCCCTGATGGGCTGGATAAAGAGTGTGAAAGAAAAGACACAGTGAAAAAGGCCTCAAAGATTTGGAGCTTGTGCCCTAGGAAGAAGGGAGTTACTATTAAAACAAAAGGTTGGTTTGTAGGAGAGTAAGTCTTATGGGAGAGGTTGAAAGCTCTGTTTGGACATGTAAATTAGAGATTTTTATTAATTATGAAAGAACATATACTGGGCAGGCATTTGTATATTTCATTCATTTTATTAAATTAGAAGATGATTTTTCAAATAGATTTAGACTAACAAAGAACTAAGCAAAAACTAGAGAAACTTTCTGTGAACATTCCCGCATCTACTTGAACACATTTTCCTTTCCCTTATTATTAACATCTTGCAGTAATAGTCTGGTAGATTTATCACCTTTGAAGAATCAATCTTTATACCTTACAATAATTAGCATACATAGTTTCTACTGGGGCTCCTTCTTTGCTCTGCACAGTTCTATTGATTTTGACTAATCATATCATAATGCATTTGCTACTAGGATTTTTTTATCCTAAAGTCATCTATGATGTCTTTTTTAAAAATTTTATTTTATTTTTACATTTTAGGTATATAATATAAGGAGATTCATCATTGGAAATTTGCACCTTTACATAATCTCTTGGTTTTTATTTTCCCCCTTCCCCTGCCCTCCCTTCAACCCCTTCATCCCTCCCTATTTACAAAGACTTTGTTTCAATTTTTTTCATTTTCTTATATTAATTCCATTCTCTTCTTTCATTTCCCATACCCTGCCCACTTCCCTTTCCCCTTTTCCCCTTTTCTTCCTATTTCATGTTATCTATTATCATTTTAGTCCTTATTTACACTTTAAGTTTCTCATACTAGAGAAACTGTTCAGTATTTACACGTGTGTCCTATTTATTTCACTTAAGAGTATCACTGCAATATGCATCCATTTAGCTATAAATGTCTCTAATTTCTCATTTTTATGGCTGATTAGTACTCCATTTTATAAAACAATACATTTTATTGATGCAATCTCCAGTTGATGGGAAATTGGTGTGCTTCCAAGTTTTAGCTATTATAAATTGTGCTGCTATAAACATGGGTGCATATATATCACTGTGGTTTGATTCTTTTAATTCTTTGGGGAAGATACCCAGCAGGGGAATAGCTGGGTCAAATGGGACTTTCAGTCCTAGTTTTCTGAGGTATCTCCATACTGATTTCCACAGTGGTTGCACCAGTCTACACTGCCACCAGAAGTGGAGCAGGGTTCCTCTTTCCCCACAGCCTCGCCAGCATTTGTTATTGGTTGATTCAATGATAGCAGCCATTCTTTCTGGAGTGAGGTGAAATCTCATTTTCATTTGCATCTCTCAAATGACTAGTGATGTTGACTATTTTTTCGTATGTTTATTTGCCATTTCTACTTCTTTGTCTGAGAAATGTCTGTTCATTTCAGATGCCCATTTTTGAATTGCGTCTTTAAATTGGGAAGGTCTGATTTATTTAAGTTCTTTATAGATTCTAGAGAGTAGAGGTTTCTCTGAGGAATCACAGGTGACATTTTTTCTCACACTGTAGGTTGTCTCTTCACACTGCTAGTAGTTTCCCTTGCTGTCCAGAAACTTTTTAATAAGAAGGGATCCCACCTGTTGATTGTTTGTGCTAGTTCATGGGCAACTGAGGTTTTGTTCATGAAATCTTCTCCTATGCCAAAGTCTTCAAGAGTTCTACCTAACCTCTGTTCCAGCCGGTTCAGCATTTCAATTTTAATATTTAGATCTTTAATCCATTTCGATTTTAGTTGAGTACATGGTGAAAGATTGTTGTCATCCACAAGCCCGCTTGCAGACCTAGGTTTGGGAGCCCGGACTGGGAGGGTAAGGTGCAGAGTCACCAGCCGACTCCGGGGAGGTTGCAGGAACGCTTCCACTTTATTGACGAACTACACAAGCTTATATAGCAAAATAAAAGGGCAATTACATAGGCGGGGTTATAACAGCTTTAGCCTTGGCATAATTTAATTGGATGGAAAGGGATATAATTATACACAATGGAGAACATAGTTAAATTTATTTTAAACCTTATGGGGTGATCATCTGGGCGAGGCGAAGGAGTTACGGCCCAAAGAGTGAGGAGGTATGGTCGACTTGATCTAGTTTCTATGCACTGGAGTGAGGTTGCTCAACTCTGTTTTTTGTCTCTGAGCATTCTCAAGAGACTGGAGTGCGGCGTACTTGACCCAGCCAGACCTGAACTTCTCCTTCAAGAGATATAGGTCTAGTATTAATGTTTGGAATGTTGAAACCCGATTTTTCTAGCACTAATTTTTCCAGAGGCTGTCTTTCCTCCATTGAGGGTGTTTGGCTCCTTTGTCAAAGATGAGGTAGATGAGTATGTCTGGAGTTGTTTCTGGATCATCTAATCTGTTCCACTGGTCCACATGTCTGTTTCTTTGCCAGTAACATGCTGTTTTTATCACAATAGCTTTGTAGTATAGTTGCAAGTTGGGGGTTGTGATATCTCCTGCTATGTCTGTGTTGGCTAGAATTGCTTTTACTACTCTAGGTCTCTTCTTGTTCCAAATGAATTTTTGGATTATTTTCTCAAGGTCTGTGAAATATGTTGTTGGGATTTCAATTGGGACTGCATTGAATCTATATAGCAGTTTTGGAAGTATGGACATTTTCGCTATGTTGATACTTCCTACCCAGGAGCAGGGAATGTCATTCCATTTTCTGATATCATCTTCAATCTCTCTTTTCAGACTGCTGTAATTTTCAGAGTACAGGTCTTTGATTTCTTTTGTTAGGTTGATTCCTAGGTATTTTAGCTTTTTGGATGTTATTGTGAAAGGAATTGTTTACCCTACTTCTGTCTCAGTGAGCCTGTTTTTCATGTAGAGTAAAGGTATTGATTTTTGTGTGTTGACCTTGTATCCAGCTATTTTACTGAATTCGGTTATTAAGTATAGAATACATTTCATGACATTCTCGAGATCTTCTATAAAGAGTATCATGTCATCTGAAAATAATGACTATTTGACTTCTTCATTTCCTATCTTTATTCCTTTTATTTTTTCTCTTGTCTAATTGACGTGGCTAATATTTCCAAAACTACATTGAACAAGAGTAGTGATAATGGACATTCTCGTCTTGTTCTTGATTTTACTGTGAAGGATTTCAGTTTTTGACCATTTAGTATGATTTTGACTATTGGTTTTTCATAGATAGATTTTTATCAGATTGAGGTAGAGGCCATCTATTCCCATTTTTTGTAGGATTTTTATCACAAATGCATGTTGGATTTTGTTGAATGCCTTTTTCTGCATCAATTGAGGTGATCATATGGTTTTTGTCCTTGGGTCTATTGATATAGTGTATTGCATTGATTGATTTGTGAATGTTGAACCATCCCTGCATCCCTGGTCTGAATCCCACTTGGTCAGAGTGTATGATCTTCTTGATGATCTTCTGCATTCTGTTTGCCAGTATCTTATTAAGGATTTTTCATCTATGTTCATTAGTGAGATTGGCCTATAGTTCACTTTTTCGGTTGGGTCTTTCTCTGCTTGTGGATAAAGGTGATGCTTGCTTCCAGGAATGAATTTGGGAGTATTACTTCCCTTTGAATTTCACTGAAGAGTTTAAACAGTAGTGACAGTAGTTCCTCTCTAAATGTCTCATAGTATTCAACAGTGAAGCCATGAGGTCCTGGGATTTTTTTAGTTGGTATGTTTTTAATTAAATTTTCAATTTCATTGATTGATATTGCATTGTTTAGAATTTTTAGGTCTTCTTCATTGAACTTGGGCAATTCATACATGTCTAGGAATCTGTCCAATTCTTCTGTGTTTTTCATCTTATTGGCATATAGGTTCTCAAAGTACGTATTGATGATCCTCTGGATTTCTGCTGTCTGTTGTAATTTCACACTTTTCATTCCTAATTGCATGGATTTGAGAATTTTCTTTCCTTTTTCTGATAAGGTTGGCTAAGCATTGGTCAATTTTGTTGATTCTTTCAAAGAATCAAGTCTTGGCTTCATTGATTTATGTATTGTTCTCTAAGTCTCCATTGCACTGATTTCTGCTCTGATATTTATAATTTCCTCCCTTGTATGAACTTTGGGTTTGCCCTGATCTTCTCTTTATAGAAGCTTGAAGTTCAGCATCAGGTTGTTTAACTGGGCTTGCTCTGTTTTCCTAATATGCGTATTCACTGCTATGAACTTCCCTCATAAGACGGCTTTCATTGTGTCCCATAGATTCCAATATGTTGTATTGTCATTGTCATTTAATTGAAGGAATTGTCTGCTTTCTTCTATAATTTTCTGTGACCCATTGGTTATTCAGAAATGTGTTGTTCAATTTCCATGTGTTTGTGAAGTTTTTGCGATTTCTTTTCCTATTGATCTCCAATTTCATTGCACAATGATCTGATAATCTACAGGGGATAACATCAATTCCTTTGCACTTACTTAAACATATTCTATGAGTGAGTATGAGGTCTGTTTTGGAGAATGACCCATGTGCAGCTGACAAGAAAGTGTATTCTTTTTTGGTGGGGTGGGACACTGTGTAAACATATGTTAAGCTCATTTGTTCAAGAGTGTTTTGAGTTCTAGCATTTCATTACTTATTTTTGTCTAGTTGATCTATCTATTTGTGACAGTGGAGTACTGCGGTGCCCCACTATTATTTTATTAGTGCATATATGATTTTTCATGTCCATTAGTATTTGCTTTATATAGTTGGGTGCACTAGGGTTTGGTGCATAGATATTTATGACTGTCATCTCTTCCTCTTGGATTTCTCCCTTTACAAGGATGTAATGGCCTTCTTTGTCTCTCTTAATCAGTGTTGGTTTGAAATCCACTTGATCTGCAAAGAGGATAGCTATTCCTGCTTTTTTTCAGGTTCCTGTCACATGGAGTATTGTTTTCCACCCTTTAACTTTCAGTCTATGAGTTTCTTTTTGAATTAAATGTGTTGCTTGTATCAGCATGTTGTTGGATCTTGCTTCTTGACCCATTCTGCCAGTCTCTTTCTTTTCATTGGTGAGTTGAGACCATTAACATTGACGGTTATAACTGATACATATTTAGTTATCATTGTCATGACTTTTTCTTTCTGTTTGATCCTCCCACTTTGCATTCAATTTCTTGTTGCCCCCAATTGATTCCTTCTGCTGTGTTTTGTTGGTTGTGATCATCATTGTCTTTTCCTACATTATTGTTTAAAATTTTTTGGTGTCCTTGTTTGGTATTTATGAAGTTCCTAGAAAGGTCTTTGTCATGAAAGTATCTTATTTCTCCATCAATTTTTAAAATTTATATATATATATATATATACATTTTAGGTATAAAATACATTGACATTTATCATTGGGTGTTTGTACCAGAACATGATGTATCTTAGTTTTAATTCTTTCTCCCATTACCTGTGAAGGCTTTACCCCCCTCCACCCTTCCCTATTTAGAGAGTTTGATTCCATTTTCTTTCTTTCTCATAATTTTCCTTTCCCTTCTTCCCTTTCCCATTCACCTCCCACAGCCCCTGCCCCTTTGGACCTTTTCCAATTTCAAAGTATAATTTATTAGTTATTAATCCTTTTAGTCCTTATTTACACTGTCAGTTTCTCACACTAGAGAAACTATTCGGTATTTACACATGTGTGTCCTATTTATTTCACTTAAGAGGATGGCCTGAATATGCATCCATTTAGCTATAAATGTCTCTAGTTTCTCATTCTTTATGGCTGAGTAGTACTCCATTTTATAGAAAAACCACTTCTTCTTTATCCAGTTTCCAGTCAATGGGCACTTGGTCTGTTTCCAAGCTTTAGCTATTACAAACTGTGCTGCTATAAGCAGAGGTGCACATATATCGCTGTGGTATGATTCTTTTAATTCTTTGGGGAAGATTCCCAGTAGAGGAATATCTGGATCAAATAGGACCTGTAGTCCTAGTTTTTTGAGGTATCTCCATACTGATTTCCACAGTGTTTGCACCAATCTACATTCCCACCAACAGTGGAGAAGAGTTCTTTCTCTCCACATTCCCACCAGCATTTGTTATTGGTTGATTTCTTGATAGCAGCCAATCTTTGTGGGGTGAGGTGGATTCTCAGTTTTGTTTTCATCTGCATCTCTCTAACTACCAGTGATGTTGAACATTTTTTCATATATTTAATTGCTGTTTTTACTTCTTTGTATGAGAAATGTCTGTTCATTTCAGATGCCCATTTTTGAATTGGGTCTTTGAATTTGAGGGGTCTGATTTTTACAGTTCTTTGTATATTCTCAATAGTAGACCTTTGTCTGAGGTACAGCTGCTAAATATTTCTTTCCACATTGTTGGTTGTCTCTTAGCTCTGTTGGTACTTTCTCTTGCAGTGCAGAAACTTTTTAATATGGTGAGATCCCAGTCATTGATTCTTTGTGCTAGCTCCTGTGCTACTGAAGATTTGTTCATAAGTGTTTTCGTATGCCAATGTCTTCAAGAGTTCTACCTAACTTATCTTTCAGCAGGTTTAGTGTTTCTGGCCTAATATTTATATCTTTAATCCACTTTGATCTTAGTTTAGTGTGCAGTGATAGGTATGGGTCTAGTTTTAATCATTGGCAGGTTGAAATCCAGTTTTTCCAACACCATATATTAAATAGGTTATCTTTCCTCCAATGAAGGAGGTGGGCTCCTTTGTCAAAGGTGAGGTGGCTAAGTATGTCTGGAGTTGCTCCTGCATCTTCTAATCTATTCTACTTATCTTCAGGTCTGGTTCTGTGCCAGTACCATGCTATTTTTATCACAGTAGCTTTGTAGTATAGTTTCAAGTTGTGGATTATGATACTCTCAGCCATGTCTCTGTTGCCTAGAATTGCATTTGCTATTCTAGGTTTCTTCTGCTTCCAAATGAGTTTTTGGATTTTTTTCTCTAGTTCTCTGAAGTATATTGTTGGAATTTCAATTGGCATTGCATTGAATCTATATAGTAGTTTTGGAAGTATGGCCATTTCCACTATAGTGGTTCTTCCTACCCAGGAACAAGGGATATCTTTCCATTTTCTTATATCTTCTTCAATCTCCTTTTTCAGAGAGCTATACTTTTCAGTGTAGAGGTCTTTTGCTTCCTCTGTTAGGTTGATTCCTAGATAATTCATTTTTTAAATGCTAATGTGAAAGGAATTATTTCCCCAATTTCTTTCTAAATGGGTCTGCTATTTGCATATAAGAAGGCTACTGTTTTTTGAGTGTTGACCTTGTATCCAGCTACTCTACTGAATCTGTCAATTAGGTCTAGAAGACTTTCGACTGAGTTTTTTGGATCTATTATGTAAAGTATCATATCATCAGCAAATAATGACAGTTTCACTTCTTCCTTTCCAATTTTTTTTTTTTATTTCTTTCTCTATTCTAATTGCTTGGGGTAATGTTTCCAGAACAATATTGAACAGGAGTGGTGATAGTGGGCATCCTTGTCTTGTTCCAGATTTTAGTGTTTTGAAAGTTTTCGGGTTTTGACCATTTAGTATGAGGTTGGCTGTTGGTTTTTCATAGATACCCTTAATCAGGTTGAGATAATGACCTTCTATTCCAATTTTCTGTAGCATTTTTATCATGAATTGGTGTTGGATTTTGTCAAATGCTTTTTCTACATCTATTGAGGTGATCATGTGGTTTTTGTCCTTTATTCTGTTAATATTGTGTATTAAATTTATTGATTTATGGATGTTGAACTATCCTTGCATCCCTGGGATAAATCCGACTTGGTCAGGGTGTATGATCTTCTTGATGACCCTCTGTACTCTGTTTGCCAGTATCTTGTTGAGGATTTTTGCATCTATGTTCATTAGGGAGATTGGTCTGTAGTTCTCTTTTGGGGTTGGGTCCTTCCCTGGTTTTGGGATCAAAGTAACCCTTGCTTCCAGGAATGAATTTGGAAGCCTTGTTTCCCTTTTAATTTCCTTGATGATTTTAAAGAATAATGATAATAGTTCTTTAAGTGTCTTGTAGAATTCAGCAGTGAGCCAGGACCTGGGCATTTCTTTGTTGGTAAGTTTTTTATTCCATTTTCAATTTCACTCATTGTTATTGAGATGTGTAGAATTTCTATATCTTCTTCATTTAATTTTGGCAATTCATATGTATCTAGGAATCTGTCCATTTCTTCTGTGTTTTCCATTTTAATACAGTACAGGTTCTCAAAGTAGGTATTGCTGATCCTCTGGATTTCTGTTGGATTTGTTGTAGCTTTACCTTTTTCTTTCTTAATTGCATGGATTTGAGCCTTTTCTTTCCTTTTTTTGATAAGGTTGGCTAAACACTTATTGATTTTATTTATTTTTTCAAAAAACCAGCTCTTTGATTCATTGATTTTTTTTGTATCATTCTCTTAGTCTCCATTGCATTGATTTCTGCTCAGATCTTTATAATTTTCTTTCTTTTATGAGCTTTGGGTTTGTTATGCTCTTGTTTTTCTAGGAGCTTAAGGTTCTGCATTAGGTCATTTAACTGAGTTCTCTCTGTTGTACTAATATTGGGATTCACTGTTATGAATTTCCCACATAGAACTGCTTTCATTGTGTCCCACAGGTTCCTGTATGTTTTACTGGCATTATCATTTACTTGTAGAAACTGTCTAATTTCTTCTTTAATTTCCTCTGTCACTCATTAGTTTTTCAGGAGGGTGTTGTTCAATTTCCATGTATTTGTGGGAGTTTTGTGGTTTCTTATGTTATTGATCTCAAATTTTATTGCACTATGGTCTGATAATATACAGGGAATAACTTTGATTCTTTTACATTTACTTAGATATGTCCTATGAGCTAGCATGTGATCTATTTTTGAGAATGACCAGTGTCATTCTGGTGAATGTGTATTAGCTGAAAAGAATGTGTATTCTGATTTTGTAGGGTGGAACACTCTGTAAACATCTATTAAGTCCATTTGTTCAATAGCTTGGTTCAGTTCTAGAATTTCATTGTCAATTTTTTGTCTAGATGATCTGTCCATTTGTGATAGAGGGGTTTTGAGGTCCCCCACTACAATTGTATTAGTGCTTATTTGGTTTTTCATGTCCATTAATATTTGTTTCGTATAATTGGGGGCATTCATATTTGGTGCATATATATTTAGGATTGTCATCTCTTCCTCTTGCATTGTTCCTTTCTCAAGGGTGTAGTGAACATCTTTGTCTCTCTTAATTAGTTTTTGTTTGAAATCTACTTTGTCTGCAAATAAGATTGCTACCCCTGCTTTTTTCTGGGTTCCTGTCATTTGCAGAACTGTTTTCCATCCTTTTACTTTCAGCCTATGGATTTCCTTTTGAGTTAGGTGTATTTCTTGTATACAGCATATTGCTGAGTTTTGCTTCTTAATCCATTCTGTCAGTCTACTTCTTTTGATTGGTGAATAGAAGCCATTAACATTGATAGTTATAATTGAGAGGTATTGACTCATCCTTGTCATGATGTTTTACTGTTGTTGGCTCTTTTATTTCTTATTTTCCCCCCTTTTGCTTTAGTGTCTTACTTTTCATGGTGCCTTCTCTCTGCTGGGCCTCATGGAGTTATGACCTTCATTGTATTTTTCTAGGACATTGCTTAAAATAGTGGAGTGCTGGTTTGGTGCTCATGAAGTTTCTCAGGTGTTCTTTGTAGTGAATGTATCTAATTTCCCCATCAGTTTTGAAAGATAATTTTGCAGGATACAACAGTCTAGGTTGGAAGTTATTTTCTTTTAGGGCTTGAAATACTTCCCTCCAGGTTCTCCTTGATTTGAGGGTTTGAGTTGAGAAATCTGCCGTGATTCTGAATGGCTTTCCTTTGTAGGTGATTTGTTTCTTTTCTCTGACTGCCTGTAGAATTTTGTTCTTTTGTTGGGTTTCTGGTTTCTTGACTATTATATGTCTAGGTGTAGATCTTTTTGGTCATGGCTGGTTGGAGTTCTATATGCCTTACTTATCTGTATGTCCAGTTCTCTACCTCTGTCTGGGAAGTTTTCTACTATTACTTCTGTGAACAGTTTTTTTTTTTATGTCAATTGTACTTTCTCCTGTTTTTTCATGGACTCCTATCAGTCTTATGTTATTCTTCTTTGCATCATCTAGCAGCTGTTGGATTGGTTTCTCATGGTACCTTACTATCTTTAAGAAATCTCTGTTTTCATGGTCCTTAACTGCAATCCTGTCTTCTATATCTGACATTCTGTCTTCAGATTCTTTTATTCTGCTCTACATGCTTTCAATGGAGTTTTTAATGTCTTAAATATCTATTTGTATCTGTTTCATGGATTCCATTTCTTTCTTATGTTGGGTGATCATGGTTTTCATTTCTTTCTTATGCTGGGCATTCATGGCTTCCAGCATGTTTCTGATCTCATCTATTTTCTTACCTGTTTCTGCTCTAGATCTTCTAATCATGTCTTTCACTCTGCTCACCATGTCTGTATTTATCTGGGAGATTATTTCTGCTTTGAATTTTTCTAGAGCCTCATGCATCTGCTTTCTTACTTCCTGTGCTATCAGTTCAGGGTCTCCAAGTGTTTGCTTGTCAGACTTTCCACCTGATTTCTCCTAGAATTTCCCTTTGGTGGCGTGGAAGCCTGCATTTGTGCCTTGCTTAAGTGTCTTCTCATTTTTGTGTTTGGTACTGTCCTTGGTTTAATTGCTGGGTTGATATTTCAAAATTGCTTAATGTAGGTGTCTTTATTGCTTGTGTTTAGAAAATTGCTAAATGTAGGTAGCTTTATTGCATGTGCTTGTGGAATGATTGCTTTTCAGAGGTGTCTTCTAGGTATAGCTTGTGTTTGTCTATTTTATTGTCCTTATACCAGGTAGGAAAATGACTCTGAGTCAATTTTATTTTCCTTATACCAGGAAAGAAAACTAATTAGATCAATCACAACATGTTAGCCCAAAAGAAATAGTCAGCAATACCATAGCATCAAGCACAGCTTAGAAAATGACAATTTGTGGTAGTTATTAATCTATCAATTTTAACTACGTGAGTTAAATTAAAACCGAGGACCAACCTAAGTTTATAATGAATAAGCTCTTCAATATAGCATCTTTCCCCTTTGGGTGGGGAGTTAAAAGGAATTGGGCAGGGAGCGACAGGTAGAAAGAACAGGTAAGATTAGCGGTGAGGCCTGAAGACACAGAAAGATCACACAAACTCTAAGAAGATGTTAAAGGCAAGAGAAAATGGCAGAATGAAAGAACAAAGATGTGAATAGAATCACCTAACAGCAACAGGGAGGCTAGATACCAAATTTACTTTCCTTTAAACCTAATGATAATCAAGAGAAGGAAAAAGAGAAGAAAAAAACAATAAGGGAAAAATCTGAATTCAGTGCAGAAAGGAACAAATGGGGAGATGAAGAGCAATGTGGGACAGCAAGAGAATGAGTGAGAGAGAGGGAAAAAAGATAAAAGAAAGAAAAGAAAGAAATGTAAAACTTTGAAAAGTAGAGAGAAAGTAAAAATTAAAAATTGAAAATAGGAGGAAAACATTTTTTTTTCTTTTTTGCAAATAGCACTAGAAATTATGGGCCTCCTTCAGGGCATGTCTCTGCTGTCACAGTAGGCAACATAGGAATCCATGTGCATATACGAGTAAATGAGTCTCAGCAAGCCAGCAGCAGACCAAGTACAGTGGTCTGATGTGCCTTTATTGTAGAGATTTTCCTTACTTTTCTGCTGAGCTTCAGTTTTCATAGAGGAGCCTGAGAAGCCCTCTTTCTGTTACTAACTTCTGCTCTATCTTGTGGCACTCAGGACAAGGGTCTTTATAACCTCCTGTGCCTCTGTAGTGTGGAACCAGGTAGCAGAAAAGCCAGAAGGCCAGAGGCGCACGGGGTGGGGGTGGGGGATTGGGACTTGAAAGGTACCCTGGCGGCTAAGCAGACCTCACCTTGGAGTGGTCGGGGGCGGGACGGACGCATAGCTTCAAGCTGCTCCTCTCACCTAGCCAGTCCAGCTTTGAGAGCATTGGAGGGGGGTTGGGCTGCAAGATGCCCCCGGAGGTCACCCTGGTGTCTGCGGGGCCCAGGACAGCTGCATAGCTTCAAGCTGCTCCTCTCACCTCTCTCCATCAATTTGGAAAGATATTTTTGCAGGTTACATAAATCTGGGCTGGAGGCTGTTTTCCTTTAGGGCTTGGAATACATCATTCCAAGCTTTTCTTGCCTTGAAGTTTTGAACTGAGAAGTCTGCTGTGACTCTGATAGGCTTTCCTTTGTATGTGATTTGTTTCTTTTCTCTAAGTGCTTGTAGAACTTTGTTCTTCCTTTGGGTTTCTGGAACCTTAACAATTATATGCCTATGTGCAGATTTTATTTGATCAAGGCTAGTTGGAATCCTATATGCCTCACTCATCTGCATGTCAAGTTCTTTTCCCCTGCTTGGGAAGTTATCTGCTACCACTTCTGTGCACAGATTTTTTATGTCATCTGCACTCTCTCCTATTTCTTTGCTGATTCCAATCAGTCTTATGTTATTCTTTGCATTGTGTATCAGCTACTGGATTGATTTCTCATGGTCCCTTACAATTTTGAACAAATTTTTGTTTTCCTGGTCACTACTTGCAATCTTATCTTCTTTATCTGAAATTCTGTCCTCACATTGGCTCATTCTGCTGTGTAGACTTTCAGTGGAGTTTTTATTCTCCTGGAAATCTGTTTGCATATGATTTCTATAATTTACCTCTCTCTCATTTCCTCTCTCTCTTCTTCCCTGTCCCCTCCTCTTTCTCTTTCCCTTCATCTCCAATTTTCTTTTTCTCTTCAAGCCTTTGACAACCATCACTGTGATTTGTCTGTTTTTTTGCCTTTTCCAAAATGTTAGCTATTTTGACTCATAAACCACACTTTTTTCAGACTGGCTTTTTTCATTTAACAGTATGAATTTAAGTTTCCATCATATCTTCTTATGACTTGGTTGGTCATTTTTAATCACTGAATAATATTCAGTTGTATAGGTGGATGACAATTTGCCTAATTATTTACTAGACATCTGGGTTACTTTCAATTTTTCCCAATAAAGAATAAATCTGTTATATTTATTTGTGTGAAATTTTTATAGTGAACATAATGTTCAGCTCATGTAGGTATACCTAGAGGCACAACCACCATCATACTGTAATATGCTAAGTTTTGTAAGAAATTTCCAGGGTACCTTTAAAAGTATACCAGTATTCTGCATTCCTATGATCAAATTATGGGACTTCCTGTTATTCTTTGTCATCTCCAATGTTTGCTCTTGTCATTGTTCTTTATTGTAACTATTCAGGTAGATATGTAACAGTATTTAATTGTTTTAAATTGCAATACCCTAATAACATAATAATGCTCAACATCTTTTCATGAGCTTTGCAATTGTAAATTTTTCATGATTAACACATACAATCATGAGATCTTTGCCCACTTTTAATTGAATTTTAATATTTTCATTGTTAAGCTTTTTTTTTCTGTACCGAGGTTCAAACTCAGGACCTTGCACTTGCCAAGCAGGTGTGGTGCGCTGAGCTACATCCCTGGCCCTTGAGTCATTTCTTCACTTTGGATACAGGTCCTTTCTCAGATATACATTCTGTCAATATTTTCTCCTTCCCTCTTGCTCAGCGTTTCTATTCACTTAATAATATCTTTCACAGAGTAGAAGTTTAAAACTGTGACAAAGACCAACTTTTATTTTTTTCCTTTCATGAATCATGTTTTGCATGTCGTAGCTGACAAATCATTGCAAGACCTAAGTAAATGGGTATTTCCCTTATTTTGTCTTCTATAATTGAAGATTTTCACATTTTACATTTAGGTTTTTGAACTAACTTGATTTTTTCAGTACTGGAGATTGAAGCCAGGCCCTTTGTATTGTACTGAGCTACATCCCCAGCTATAGAATTACTAATAATGTTTTGGGAAAAAATTATTTATTAAGTAAATTAAGGAAGAACAATTTTTAAGCTTTGCATATTTCTTCCCTCACACTCTCATATCTTTGTGTAGATCTTATTATTGACTACATTTTTCCTGCTTCCTAAAGACCTTTCTTTCCACCCTACTTTCCCTCCCAGGGATGAAAACCAGGACCTTTTCTATGCTATGCAAGCACTTTAAAACTACCCCCTAGTTATACTTCCAGCTTAAACATTTTTGAAGGTATGTCTACTGAAAAAAAACCTCCCTTAAATTTGTTCTTTTTTTTTTTTTTTTTTTTTTTGAGCTACATTTTTTTAATGTTTCTGTTTGGAAAGATGATTCTCACCATGTTCTTCTATGGACATTTTTCCCCCTGTGGCATTTCTTGAACCTTGTTTGTCTGGAGCTTGAACATGATTTGCCTGTGTACAGACTTTTTTTTCATTTGTTCTGCTTGATGGTCATTGGCTTTTTGGATTTCTTCTTTAGTGTTATCAATTTTGAGGAAATCTGGACCATTATTGTAGCAAGCATTTTTTCTTTGTCTTTCATTCTCTTCTCATCTGGCAACCCCACAATCCTTGAATATTGTCTTATATAATTTCATTTTAAATTTGTCACTGAATTTTGTTTTGAATTTTTCTGTAGACATGTATATTCTATTACTGATTATTTCCTTAGATAGCAATTAATTCATCAGTGGTATCCTTTTCTTTTACAATGCTTTTGATTTCTAGTACTCCTTTTTATTATTTTCTTAATTTTTATTTTATTAGTACATGTTTAAAATATATGTATAATTCTTAATTCTTTTCTAGCCCTCTACCTGGCTCTTCCATCTTGGGTCTCCTTTGAATCTTTCTTTGAATTTCATCTGCTTAAAATATTCTCATACTCTTGCAGACTTTCCTAGATTTTCAGTATAGCAGTCATAATTATTTTAAATTCCTGGTCTTGTAATTTCAAAATTTTTGCAATATTAGTGGATTGTTTAATCATTTGTATAGTTTCTGCAAGTTTTTCTTCAAAGTTTGAATTGTTGTATTTGTCAAATAAAACAGAAGTAAATAGGCCTGTAGTGTGAGATTTATTGTGTCTCTGGTTTGGGATTAAGATGTGTTTAATATTTTCTACCGCTGAAGGTGTTAGAGAATATAATTTTATCTTAGTGGCTTTGTTTGTATATCTTTTATTTTCTTTAAACTTCCCTAAATACTTCTTAAAATTTTATCCAAGGTTAGTAGTGTTTTTAGTTGTAATAGTACTGCTAATATTTAGTGGTTTTATTGAAATAATGGTAATGTATGTGTATAGGAAATGATATATAGTGTTAGGATTAGATCTCAGACTTTTATCAAGGCCTGTGCTAAATAAACATAGCCATTTTCAAATAATCTAACCACAGACTATCCTCCATTACAATGGGCTGCTCCTAAGGAATTTTTTTAGATATAGTGTGTGCCTAAGCACCCCCTCCATACACACATACTCCATACAAAATACTTCAGAATGCTTACTCTTTCCCTCGCATCACTGTTGACATTGAAAAATATAATGTAGTGGTGGGCTTAAAACGTGAACAGTATGAATACAAACAGGGAATGGGAGGAGAGTAATTTAAACAGAAAATGAAGTCCAGTCATTTTATACTTTTGAAACAAATCACTTCTCATAAGAAATAATATAGGAGTGCCAATTATTACACAGTAAGTAGTATAAGGGCCATTTTCTTGGGCTGATTTTATAGGGAAAGAAATATATGGATTCACCTTAGGTTACTTTTCTGAAATGGACCCTAAAGTACAAACTTACTTATTAAAAACTGATAGAAAAAAATATTGTAAGGAAGTGTGATCTAGAGGGAAAAAAGGCTAAATCAATATGAACCATCTCAAGAAATGTCTCAGTGGAGGGTTGGTCTATTTCACACTGGTGGAGCAATGGTGGGCACAGTTGATCCTCTGATTATAGAACTTTAAAATTTTTTAAAAAAGAATCCATAATAGAATCACGGATTATACAGTTACATTTAATTTAAGAATTTAGTCAATTTGTTATTTTATTATGTTATTGCTATTCTTTTGAAGAAATCCAAAGTTGGAATAAAGTAAATTATTCATTGATTTTAATTGATTATAAATTATATATTTGCTGTAACGTGCTTAACATACTGGAGTTCATTATGGTTAATATTTCCAAAGCAACTTATTTCATGTGGAAGAAGTAAATAACTCATTCACTATGATGGGCTAGTTAAATAAAAATCTAGAAACCAAATGAATTTACATAATGCTTACTGTGTATAAAAACATATTTTTAGGGATTAAGATATAAATTCAAGTTGCATACTGTGTTAAATGCTATCATTAAGAGCTCACTTATAAATTAATCTATTTGTTAAAATGTACATGCTTACAGAAAATATAAATCATGTATTACAGATTTTAAACTTTGGCTTAAAATTTTCTAAAAAGGATAAATCTGAAACATCATTTTAATAGAAACTCTGAAATTAGGATAACAATTTAGATATTGTGTTAATTTTTTAAATTTTAATTATCTAATACATTATTAATCAATGACATTATTTTTTTAAAAGGGTCTATTTTTAGATGCTATTTCATGGCTCCACACCTAGATTTCAACATTTTCTTTTTTTAAAATTATGTATTATTTATTTTTACCTAGAGGCAATGATACTTTTGATCATTTTAGACATCATATATACAATCTTTGGGTTGATGAGAAACTGAAAGCCACAGCTTTTCATAGAAGAGTTTTGATTCAACAAGTTTTTTTGCATGTCAACTCTGTAATTTCTTTTGTTCCACTGATAAAAGCCTGAGTTTTTAAGTTGACCAGCTAGTCCAACCTAGACAGGAGGTATAACTGTATTACAATTAGGGTGAGCAGATTCTATACTTGGAAACATTCCTGTCTCACTCTCTTAGGCCCTTCAAAAAAAATTTAGTCAAAAAAGAAAGGTAGAAATAAATTTTGCAGGCTAGACCAGTGGTTCTGAAGCTTGGCTGTGCTTAGAAACAATGCAGGTGTTTTCTAAAAAAAATTTAGATTTTAGGGTCCCCACAGCAAACCATCTGGATTAGAATCTCTTAGAATGAATCAAGGAGAGGGCAGCATTTCTGCATTTTTAACAGCTTGCTCAAAGGATTTATGTAGCTAGCAGGGTACTATGCTTCAGATCAGACCAGTGCTAGTCTCAGGGGAATTTTTGGTACTGGGGATTAAACTGAGGACCTTGTGCCCCTCAGGCAGACAGTGCAACTGAGCTACATCCTTGGCCCTCAGGTGAATTTTGACCGGCCTGTGAAATAAGAAAAATAAGGGCCACATAGTGTTTTTCATAAAATTACATTTATTCAATTTAACAAATTATCCTTTGCATTGACTTAAGGATTTCCTAAGTTTTTTAGTGATTAAATAGCCTTTTAGTGTGCTGAAGAATTTAATTCAGTGGTGCCTGTGCCTGTCTCACAAGGACAAGGTCTCGAGTTCACTCCCTGGTACCAAAAATAAATTAAATAAATAAATACATAAATAAATAAATATAACCTTTTATACAAAGATGTTGCTAAGGATATTTTTATTTCTGTATTTTTAAAAATCCTTTTATTGGTACATTTTAGGTGTACAATATAATGACATTCATCATTGGAGATATGCACCTTTACATACTCTCTTAGTTCTTATTTTTCCCCCTTCCCCTGACCTCCCTTCAACCCCTCCAACCCTCCCTATTTACAAAGACTGTTTCCATTTTTCCACTTTCTCATATTAATTCCATTCCCTTCTTTCCTTTACCCTACCCCTCCCTCTTCCTCCTCCCCTTTGCCCCTTTTCTTCTTATTTCACATTATCAATTATACATTTTGATCCTTACTTACACTTTCAGTTTCTCACACTACAGAAACTATTCGGTATTTACACATATGTGTCCTATTTATTTCACTTAAGAGTATCGCCTCAATGTGCATCCATTTAGCAATAAATGTCTCTAATTTCTCATTTTTGATGGCTGAGTAGTAATCGATTTTATTAAAAAAACAACACATTTTCTTTATCCAGTCTCCAGTTGATGGGCATTTGGGCTGTTTCCAAGTTTTAGCTATTACAAACAGTGCTGCTATGAACATGGGTGCACATATATCACTGTGGTATGATTCTTTTAATTCTTTGGGGAAGATAGCCAGCAGGGGAATAGCTGGGTCAAATGAGACTTCCAGACCTAGTCCTTTGAGGTATCTCCATACTGATTTCCACAGTGGTTGCACAAGTCTACACTCCCACCAGCAGTGGAGCAGTGTTCCCCTTTCCCCACAGCCCTGCCAGCATTTGTTGTTGGTTGATTTCATGATAGTAGCCATTCTTTCTGGAATGAATCTCAGCATTGTTTTCATATGCATCTCTCGAATGATGAATGATGTTGAATATTTTTTTCATACGTTTATTTGCCATGTCTACTTCTTTGTGTGAGAAATATCTGTTCATTTCAGATGCCCATTTTTGGACTGGGTCTTTAAATTTGGGAGGTCTGACTTTTTAAGTACTTTATAGATATGTGATAGTAGAATTTTGTCTGAGGGACCGCTGGTGAAAATTTTTTCCCACATTGTTGGTTGTCTCTTCACACTGATGGTGGTTTCTCTTGCTGTGCAGAAGCTTTTTAGTAAAAAGAGATCCTACTTGTTGATTGTGCTAGTTCACAGGCAACCGAGGTTTTGTTCATAAAATCTTTTCCTACACCAATGTTTTCAAGAGTTCTACTTAACCTCTGTTCCAGCCAGTTCAGCATTTCTGTTTTTATATTTAGATCTTTAATCCATTTCAATTTTAGTTTAGTGCATGGTGAGAGATATAGGTCTAGTTTTAATCTTTGGCAAGTTGAAAACCAATTTATCCAGCACCGTTTATTAAAGAGGCTATCTTTCCTCCAGTGAGAGTGTTTGGCTCCTTTGTCAAAGATGAGATGGCTGAGTGTGTCTGGCATTGTTTCTGCATCTTCTAATCTGCTCCGCTGGTCCTCATATCTGTTTCTTTGCCAGAACCATGTTGTTTTTATAACAGTAGCTTTGTAGTATAGTTTCAAGTTGGGGGTTTTAATACCCCCTGCCATGTCTCTGTTGCTTAGAATTGCTTTTGCTATTCTGGGTCTCTTCTTGTTCCAAATGAATTTTGGGAATATTTTCTCAAGGTCTATGAAGTATGCTTCTGGGATTTCAAGTGGGATTGCATTGAATCTATATAGCAATTTTGGAAGTATGGCCATTTTCACTATGTTGATACTTCCTACCCAGGAGCAAGGAATGCCTTTCAATTTTCTGATATCCCCTTCAATATCTTTTTTCAAAGTGCTATAATTTTCAGAGAAGAGGTCTTAGATTTCTTTTTTTATGTTAATTCCTAGGTCTTTCAGTTTTTTGGGTGCTATTGTGAAAGGAATTATTTGCCCTATTTCTCTCTCAGTGACTCTGTTGTTCATGTAGAGGATAGTTATTGATTTTTGAGTGCTGACCTTGTATCCAGCTACTTTACTGAATTTGGTTATTAAGTCTGGAAGGCTTTTGGTGGAGTTCTTGTGGTCTTCTATGTAGAGTATCATGTCATCTGCAAATAATGACAATTTGACTTCTTCATATCCTATCTTTATTCCTTTTATTTCTTTCTCTTGTCTAATTGCTGAGGCTAATGTTTCCAAAACTATAATGAATAGGAGTGGTGATAGTGGACATTCTTGTCTTGTTCCTGATTTTAGTGTGAAGGAGTTCAGTCTTTGACCATTTAGTATGATATTAACTGTTGGTTTTTCATAGATGGCTTTTGTCAGATTGAGGTAGAGACCATCTATTCCAATTTTTTTTAGGGTTTTTATCATAAATGCGTTTTGGATTTGGTTGAATGTTTTCTCTTCATCTATTGAGATGATCATATGATTTTTGTCCCTGGCTCTATTGATGCAGTGTATTACATTGATTGATTTGCATATGTTGAACCATCCCTGCATCCCAGGGATGAATCCCACTTGGTTAGGCTGAATGATCTTCTTGATGATCTTCTGCATTCTGTTTGCCAGTATCTTATTAAGGATTTTTGCATCTATGTTCATTAGTGAGATTGGCCTATAGTTTTCTTTTTCGGTTGGATCTTTCTCTGCTTTGGCAAACAAGGTGATGTTTGCTTCCAGGAATGATTTTGGGAGGATTGCTTCCCTTTCAATTTTGTTGAAAAGTTTAAACAGTAGTGGCTGTAGTTCCTCTCTAAATGTCTTATAGAATTGTGCAGTGAAGTCATCAGGGCCCAGACTTTTCTTGGTTGGTAAGTTTTTCTTTTGTTTTTTTAAATATATATATGGATTGGTACATTTTAGGTATAAAGTACATTTACATTTATCATTGGGTGTTTATACCAGAACATGATGGATCTTAGTTCCTATTTTTTCTCCCATTACCTGGGGACCCTTCAACCCCTTCAACCTTCCCTATTTACACAGAGTTTGATTCCATTTTTTTTCTTTCTCATAATTTTTTCCATTCCCTTCTTCTCTTTCCCCTTCCCCTCCCATATTCCCCAAACCCTTGGACCTTTTGCTATTTCAAATTATCAATTATACATTTTAATCATTTTCTTCCTTGTTTACACTTTCAATTTCTCACACTAGAGAAACTATTCGGTATTTACACATGCGTGTCCTATTTATTTCACTTAAGAGTATGACCTCGATATGCATCCATTTAGCTATAAATGTCTCTAGTTTCTCATTATTTATGGCTGAGTAGTACTCCATTTTATTAAAAAATCACATCTTTATCCAGTTTCCAGCTGATGGGCACTTGGGCTGTTTCCAAGTTTAGCTATTACAAAATGTCCCACTATAAATATAGGTGCACATATATCGCTCTGGTATGATTCTTTTAATTCTTTGGGGAAGATTCCCAGTAGGGGAATATCTGGGTCAAATGGGACTTGTAGTCCTAGTTCTTTGGGGTATCTCCATACTGATTTCCACAGTCGTTGCACCAATCTATATTCCCACCAACAGTTGAGAAGGGTTCCTTTCTCCCCATGCCCCTGCCAGCATTTGTTATTGGTTGATTTCTTGGTAGCAGCCATTCTTTGTGGGGTGTGGTGGAATCTCAGTGTTGTCTTCATCTGCATCTCTCAAATGACCAATGATGTTGAACATTTTTTCTTATATTTATTTGCTCTTTTTACTTCTTTGTCTGAGAAATGTTTGTTCATTTTGGCTGCCCATTTTTGAATTGGGTCTTTGAATTTGGGAGGTCTGATTTTTTTCAGTTCTTTATATATTCTTGATAGGAGACCTTTGTCTGAGATACAGCTGCTAAAAGTTTCTTCCCACATTGTTGGTTGTCTCTTAGCGCTGTTGGTACTTTCTCTTGCAGTGTGGAAGCTTTTAAATAAGATGAGATCCCAGTTCTTGATTCTTTGTGCTAGCTCCTGTGCTACTGACAATTTGTTCATAAAGTCTTTTGCTACACCAATGTCATCAAGAGTTCTACCTAACTTATCTTTCAGCAAGTTTAGTGTTTCTGGCTTAATATTTAGTTCTTTAATCCACTTTGATCTTAGTTTAGTGCACTGTGTGGGTCTAGATTTAATCTTTGGCAGGTTGAAATCCAGTTTTTCCAACACCATTTATTAAATAGGCTATCTTTCCTCCAATGAGGGTGGTTGGCTCCTTTGTCAAAGATGAGGAGGCTGAGTATGTCTGGAGGTGTTTCTGCATCTTGTAATCTATTCCACTTATCTTTGGGTCTGTTTCTTTGCCAGTACCATGCTGTTTTGATCACAGTAGCTTTGTAGTATAGTTTCAGGTTGGGGATTGTGATACCCCCAGCCATGTCTCTGTTGCCTAGAATTGCTTTTGCTAGTCTAGGTTACTTCTCCTTCCAAATGAATTTTTGGTTTTTTTCTCTAGTTCTGTGAAGTATATTGTTGGAATTTCAATCAGCATTTCATTGATTCTATATAGTAGTTTTGGAATTATTGCCATTTTCACCATGCAATTAAAAATGAAAAAGGCGAAGTCAAAACAAATCCAGCAGAACTCCAGAGAATCATCAATACCTACTTTGAGAACCTGTACTCTAATAAAATGGAAAACATAGAAGAAATGGACAGATTCCTAGATACATATGAATTGCCAAAATTAAATGAAGAAGATATAGAAATTTTAAATACCCCAATAACAACGAGTGAAATTGAAAATGTAATAAAAAACTTACCAACAAAGAAATGCCCAGGTCCTGATGGCTTCACTGCTGAATTCTACAAGACATTTAAATAAGAACTATTGCCATTACTCTTTCAACTCATCAAGGAAATTGAAAGGGAAGCAAGGCTTCCAAATTCATTCCTGGAAACAAGGGTTACTTTGATCCCCAAACCAGGGAAAGACCCAACCCAAAAGGAGAACTACAGACCAATCTCCCTAATGAACATAGATGCAAAAAATCCTCAACAAGATACTGGCAAACAGAATACAGAGTATCATCAAAAAGATACATGGTCACACTCCCTGACCAAGTTGGATTTATCCCAGGGATGCAAGGATGGTTCAACATCCATAAATCAATAAATGTAATACACAATATTAACAGAGTCAAGAACAAAAACCACATGATCATCTTGATAGATGTAGAAAAAGCATTTTACAAAATCCAACACCCATTCACGATAAAAATGCTACAGAAAATTGGAATACAAGGTCTTTATTTCAACCTGATTAAGGCTATCTATGAAAAACCAACAGCCAACAACATACTAAATGGTCAAAACCTGAAAACTTTCATGCTAAAATCTGGAACAAGACAAGGATGCCCACTCTCATCACTCCTGTACAATATCATTCTGGAAACATTAGCCCTAGAAATTAAAAAAGAGAAAGAAATAAAAAGAATAAAGATAGGGAAGGAAGAAGTGAAACTGTCATTATTTGCTGATAATATGATACTTTACATAATAGATCCAAAAAACTCAGTCAAAAGTCTTCTAGACCTAATTGACAGATTCAGTAGAGTAGCTGGATACAAGGTCAACACTCAAAAAACAATAGCCTTCTTATACGCAAGTAGCAGACCCATTGAGAGACAAATTGGGGAAATAATTCATTTTACAATAGCATCTAAAAAAATGAAATATTTAGGAATCAACCTAACGAAGCAAAAGGCCTCTACATTGAAAAGTATAGCTCTCTGAAAAAGGAGATTGAAGAGGATATAAGAAAATGGAAAGATATCCCTTGTTCCTGGGTAGGAAGAACCAATATAGTGGAAATGGCCATACTTCCAAAACTACTATATGGATTCAATGGTTGGTAATTTTTAATAATGTTTTTAATTTCATTGATTGATAATAGATTGTTTAGAATTTTTAGGTTCTTCATTCAACTTTGGTAATTCATATGTGTCTAGGAATCTGTCCATTTCTTCTGTGTTTTCCATCTTATTGGCATATAGGTTCTCAAAGTACGTATTGATGATCCTCTGGATTTCGGCTGTGTCTGTTGTAATTTCACACTTTTCATTCCTAATTGCATGGATTTGGGCTTTTTCTTTCCTTTTTCTGATAAGGTTGGCTAAGGGTTTGTCAATTTTGTGCATTCTTTCAAAGAACCAACTCTTGGATTCATTGATTTTTGTATCATTCTCTAAGTCTCCATTGCATTGATTTCTGCTCTGATCTTTATAATTTCCTCCCTTGCATGAGCTTTGGGTTTGTCCTACTCTTCTCTTTCTAGAAGCTTGAAGTTCAGCATCAGGTTGTTTAACTGGGCTTGCTCTGTTTTCCTAATATGTATATTCAGTGCTATGAATTTCCCTCATAAGACTCCTTTCATTGTGTCCCATAGATTCCGATATGTTGTATTGTCATTGTCATTTATTTGAAGCAACTGTCTGATTTCTTCTTTAATTTCTTCTGTGACCCATTGGTTATTCAGAAGTGTGTTGTTCAATTTCCATGTGTTTATGAAGTTTTTCAGTTTCTTTTGCTGTTGGTCTCCAATTTCATCACACTATGGTCTGATAATATACAGGGGATAACTTCAATTCCTTTGCACTACCTATATATGTTCTATGTGCGAGTATGTGGTCTATTTTGGAGAATGACCTGTGTGCACCCAAGAAGAAAGTGGATTCTGATTTTGTGAGGTGGAACACTCTGTAAACATCTGTTAGGTTCAAGAGCTTGATTGAGTTCTAGTATTTAATTGCTTGTTTTTTGTCTAGTTGACCTATCTATTTCTGACAATGGGGTATTGAGGTCCCCCACTACTTTTGTATTAGTACTGATATATTTTTCACATCCATTAGTATTTGTTTTATATAATTGGGTGCACTAGTATTTGGTGCATAGATATTTATGATGGTCATCTCTTCCTCTTGGATTGTTCCCTTTACAAGGATGTAGTGTCCTTCTTTGTCTCTCTTAATCAGTGTGGATTTGAAATCCACTTGTTCTGCAAAGAGGATAACTACTCCTGCTTTTTATTGGGTTCCCGTCACATGGAGTATTGTTTTCCCTCTTTAACTTTCAGTCTATGAGTTTATTTTTGTATTAAGTGTGTTTCTTGTATGCAGCCTATTGTTGGATCTTTCTTGTTGACCCATTCTGCCAGTCTATTTCTTTTGATTGGTGAGTTAAGACCATTAACATTGATGGTTATAACATTGATGGATATTGATGGTATTTAGTTATCATTGTCATGAATTTTTCTTTTTGTTTGATCCTCCCCATTTGCTTTTATTTTCTTTTTGTGCCCAGTGGATTCATTTTGCTGGGCTTCCTGGGGTTGTCATCCTCATTTTCTTTTCCTAGGATTTTGCATAAAATTTTTGGAGTGCTGGTTTGGTATTCCTGAAGTTCCTAAGATGCTCTTTGTCATGAAAGTATCTTATTTCACCATCAATTTTGAAAGATAGGTTTGCAGGATACATCAATCTGGGTTGGAGGTTGTTTCCCTTTGGTGCTTGAAACATATCACTCCAAGATCTTCTTGCCTTGTAGGTTTGCACTGAGAAGTCTTCTGTGATTCTGATGGGCTTTCCTTTGTATGTGATTTGTTTCTTTCCTCTAGCTACTTGTAGAATTTTGTTCTTCCATTGGGTTTCTGGAATCTTAACAACTATATGCCTATGTGTAGCTTTTTTTTTTTTTTTTTTGATCAAGGCTATTTGAAGTCCTATATGCCTCACCTATCTTTATGTCAAATTCTTTTCCCCTGCTTGGGAAGTTTTCTGTCATCACTTCTATAAACATTTTTTTTTTTATGTCATCTGCACTCTCTCCTGTTTCTTCATTGACTCCAATCAGTCTTATGTTATTCTTCTTTGCATCATCTAGCAGCTGCTGGATAGATTTCTCATGGTCCCTTACAATTTTAAAGAAATTTTTCTTTTCCTGGTCACTAATTGGAATCTTATCTTCTATAGCTGAAATTCTGTCTTCACATTGGCTCATTCTGCTGCATAGACTTTCAATGGAGTTTTTAATCTCATGGAGTTCTGTTTACATCTGTTTTGTGGATTCAATTTGTTTCCTATGTTGGCATTCCATCCTGTTCCTCATCTGCTCTATTTTTTTTATCTGTATCCTCTCTAGATTTATTAATCATGTCTTGCACTATGGACCCAATCTTTGCTGTTATGTGAGAAATTATTTCTAATTTCATTTTTTTCCAGATCCTCTTTCATTGCTAGTTCAGGGAGTCCAGGTGATTGAGTATCAGAGTGTCCCATCTCGTTTCCCTTTGGATTTGCTGTAGATGATTGAGAAGTCTTGTTCTGTGGTTTGTTTATTTGTCTTCTGATTTTGACAGGGGGAGGGGTGGATTCCTGGCACCTGTGCAGCTTGCCTCCTCTGTGCTGGGAAATGCAGCACACCTACCAGGAAGCCTCCTGCCTGGGAACCATGGTGTGCCTATCTGGAGGTCTCCTGAGTGCTGGGAACCATGACACACCTACCTGGAAGTCTCCTGCCTGAGAGCTGTGGTGCACTGATCTGGTAAGGATGTTTTAACCATCCTTACCAGTTAAAAATTATAATTCTGTGCTTTTTCAAAATATTTTAAAAAATTTTTATGGTTTATGACATCCTTGGAGACTGAGTACCTCTGATCTAATCATTCTTAGAAAATTTTTTTTTCACTTAAAGATTTATTCATAGGTTTTACATTTTATCTCCTAAATGATTTATTTGATGTTTAATGAGAGGTGTCTTTCCCCTGAAGGTCTTGCTGCAGTCTCTGCATTCACAGGACTTCTTTCCTGTGGGAGTCCCATGGTGCACAATGAGAGTTGATTTCACACTGAAAGATTTTGCACATTTAATACTTTTATAAACTTTTTCCTCTGTATGAACCTTCTAACATTTAATGAGTGGTGCCTTCTGGATAAAGGTTTTCCCAAAATCATTGGATTCATGGGGGTTTTCAATTCTATGTGTTCGAGGGTTGACTTTTGGCTGAAGGCTTTTGCAAATTCATAGCTTTCCAGTGTGAGTTCTTTGATGTACATCAAGGCATGCTTTCTGGATAAATATTTTTCCACATCATAGAGTTTCTCCCCAGCTTGAATTCTCTACCTTTTATTAAAGGCTTCCTTATGGTGGAGTGTTCTTCCTTGTTGATTGGTTTCAAAGAATTTCTCTGCAGGTTTAGCTTTATCAAGATTAGAATGGAGGCATGATTTCCAATATGACTTACACCCATTATCTTTCTTACATAGCTTTTTTTTAACCAAGAAAGTTTAAATTACATTGAGCACCTTCTCCATGAATAATATTTAAGGAGTCTTTGTCTTATGTAAACAAAGTCTGTGCTCAGATATATGATTTTCCTGCATGTTCTGCATTCATGGCCCCTTTCATCCTTAAGTATTTCCTTGTCTCTGAATTCATCTTGTTACAGGGGCTTGTCTTCACTTTGCTTGTACTTATCTATCCACCCATCAACTTGCCAGGCTTCTAATAAGAGCACTTCACAATGCATGAGGAAAAAATGGATACATCTGGAGAGCTCCTCATCTGGGTTCCTCTATCTGCCCCCCAGCCCTCTTCCTTTTGTCCCAAGCTGAAAATTGTCTGGTTGAGCAACTAGATACCCCACGGACACCAAGTGGCTGTGGTTCTCTTGCATGACATCCCTGTAGAGGTCCTTCCGAGCAGAGTTCTGCTGCTACCACTCTTCCAGGGTGAAGTCCACAAACACATCCCCGAAGCTCAGTGATTCTGAGACATGACCATCTTGTTCTGCTGAATGGAGGTCTCCTGTGCCCACAGTCTGGGGCTTCTCAAACTAACAGAAGAAGCTGGGTTGTGGATAGGCTGAAGTATGAAGTTGGTGGGCAGTGGTCTCAGGTATGCACTTTACCTTAATTTGGGACAGCTGTCCACCTCTCTGTTAGTTTGTTCTTGGTCTGCAATGAAGCTAATCACAGCACTACTGCACCTGCCTACCATCTTCACCCAAAGATCAGCTTCCTTCAGCAGATATCAGCTCTTTCTCACAGAGCCCACACACAGGATAGGGAGGCCCATCTCTCAGAATAAGACCGGGTCAATCTCAGGCAACACTGCCACAGCATGCTGGCCCAGCACCTCACCAGCCTTCCTGAAGATATAATGGGAAAGGGGGTTTCCCTGCTGAGCACCTACTTTTATCAAAGTCCCTGTACAGGTAGGTGAGGATTCCTAGGTGATATGGCACTTGGAAATAGTTTAACATGGCCTGTTTGACATAGCCAATATCATGAGGAGCTGCCTCTAGGTTATCAGAGGAATCAAACACTATTTTCACTGCTTGATGTGCAATCCAGTAGGTCCTCCACACCATGGTAGAGCACAGCCATGCTGCTGCCACAGCCTCCCACAGGTCCCAAGGTTTTTCACTTTCAACATATCTTAAAGGCTGTGTGATGTAGAACACAAATAACATCTAGGCTTGGTGGTGCATGCCTGTGATCTTAGCTATTCAAAGGCAAGGCAGATAAATTGAAAGTTGTACGCCTTCTGAGCAAGTCAGCAGGACTGTCTCAAAATACAGTTTTAGAAAGGAGCTCGAGATGTATGTCAGTGATAGAGGGGTTACTTATTATCTGTGAGACTCTGGATTCAGTCCTCAGGACCACACACATATCCACAAACAGAAAAGGTGAGTGTAATTTACAAGAAGTATTCATTTTCACTTGTTCTCTATATTTCTTACAAAATTGCATAAAAATCTTAGGGACTGTGAAGGCTTTGAATTAAATCCCACAGAAATTTGATCATCAGAAACATAGTGTAATACAAAGTCTGAACATAATATCTTTTATCGAAACATCATTTCAATTTGCATTTACTCACAATACTTATATTAAATGATATATAAATTGATACATGATTTTAATTTTATCTCATTCTTACAGACACATAGACTCATTTGTTTATTCTCTGCTTTTATTTATAAAGCTTAATGAAAAACATTTTTAGCAAATACATAAGTCTCTAATACGTTAGCTTGAAATCTGTGAAGTTTTCAGCCATTCTTTTTTTTCATTATGTGCATATGTCCACTAACTGGAAGAATTTCAAAGATTCACCAAACAGTAAGAACTAGAATGCTTTTATTAAGTTCTGTTACTAATCAATTTTCCAATCTGGGCTTAAGCTTATATTATCAAACAAATTTACACTTTTTGTCTTTATGTCACTCTCTAATTCCTGTGAATTACAAAAAACAATAAAGTAAGTTGAGTTTTCTTTTAAATATAATATGGCTTTTGATGTAGAAACTGTTGAATTAATTTAGTAAGTCCACTGAGTCATATGCTGAGTTTGTTAGAAATTATGAGAAAGTTTATAATACCTCTGCTAGCTGTCTTACATTCAAAATACCATGTGAATACGAAAGAATACATATAAAATCTTTTATTTACTGTTTTCAACATTAAGAAATCAGAAGAAAAGCCCCATTGAGCAGCAGCAGAATTATATAACCTAAATATATAATATATAATTATATAATAAGTGTTAACATGAGTAAAGCCATACTAATATATTATTACTTTGTCACAGTGAAGGTTATAAATAAGGCCTGTCAATGACTTTTTATCAACTGAACATTCAATAAAATCAATATTATAAGATATATATAGTTTTCTGAAAATTATGTGAAAAGGAGGAAAATACAAAAGTATATATTTATAACTCAGAAAAAATGGTTCTGAAAAACAATAGGTAATTTAAATTATTAAAAACACTTCCATTTTCATAAGAACAACTTACAAGTTAATGCATATTTTCAGATCAGTTTTAGTTTGTTTAAATTTTGAAAAATATCCTGCATTCTTTGAAATTTATTAGTTTCCTAAAGATATTCCATGCTTTAATTATCTTTTTCTCATATTGAGGTACAGTAAAAAACCATTGTCTGGAATTTTTTATTGTTGTATGTTTGTAATACATAACAGTTACTTCACTTTTGGAAATTGGTACAGACACATATGATGAAGTTGTGCCCTTCAGCAGATGCTTCTGTTCTTTATGTTCACATACTTTTCTTTTAAAAACTCCAATGATTTGCCTTTTAAATGAAGATGATTACTCTCCATGCAGAGAAGAAATTTTGAAAGTTTCATAGTTTTGTTGTATAGCTGGTCACCACTTACCATATTGTACAAAGTGGGCTTGGACAGTGTGAATCACTCATTAAATAGAACCAGTAATTTAAACAGGACTTGGGTGTTTTCTTTTAAATGCAGCTCTGCTCTTTATGACAGTCTTAGAGTCCTCTGCTGTCTCACTGAATCTTTCCCTCTTTTCAAAGATGTTTTCTAGTGTTGTTTTCTACTCATTACAGTTAGGCTTAGCTTCTGGGCTTACCGAACTGTGACTAAGACATGTGCACAGAGTGGAAAAGAGTCAGAGACAGAAGTAATAAATGAAATAATGAGCAAGTAATTCACGGACAATATAAGACATATTCTGATTTAAAGTCTCCCTCTGGATGCAGCTGTGCAACTGAAGTACATTATTCACTTGCCACTATGAAGACTACCACCAGATTTGGCTTAATTTTTACTTGCTGCTTATGATAGTGTTTTGATATGAGTCTGCAAACAGTGGATTTATAAAAGTTTCTGTGCAGTCAAAACCACTCTGGTTAGTGTTAATCTGGGTTTGCAGCTACTCCTCAGTGCCTAACATCACCACCTCAGCTCCACCTCAGCTCCACCTTACATCATTAGGCATGAGATTCTCATAAGAAGCATGCAACCTAGATCCCTTCCATGTGCAGCTCACAGTAGGATACATTCTCTTGTGAGAATGTGATGCCATGACTGATCTGACAGAAAGTGCAGCTCAGGTGTAACAAGGGTGGCTGTAAATATAGATGAAGCTTTTTTTCTTACTTGCTTTCTATTCCCCTGCTGCTGTCTGATCCAGTTCCTGCCTGTTCTGGACTGGTTCTACTCAGTGGCTTAAAATTTTTCAAAAATAATTCTTCTTTAAAAGTCATTCCATTGTAATAAACCTGACTTATAGTGTAAGAATAATGGATAATTCCAGGAACCTAAACTATACAGTATATGGAAAAGAAATGATTCTGAGTTCAGAATATAAAACATTTGTCCAGGGTAATATTTAAAGCAACACCTATGGTTAGAAAAAATAACTGTTACAAACAGAATTCAAAATGTGACAACACCTACACATAGCAATAGATAAAAGGATAAGAACGAAGTAACTTGTCAGGAATCAGTTTTTTAACAGGGGCAAAAAGAAGGGTACTCAAATGAATGGTGACACTTGTGAAGCAAAGTAGGTGCTTTTATGATGAAAAAAAAAATACCTTACTGAATAAAAGACCCTATAGAGAAGACAGAGCATTATCTGTTAAATATTCTCAGGCAAGAAAGACACTGCATTTATTACAGATCACATATTGGAGATGACAGGTTTCTAGTTCCAGTACTGTTAGATTTATGAAGAGCACAGTAGGTGACCCAGATACAATGAGCAAAGCTAGCCTTACCCAAATAATGTGTTTTTGAGGGAGAAGGAAGAGTACTTATAACTTTCTTCCTTCTTCACCTTTGTAATACAAAACAGGTCCTGTACCATGGTTCTTTAATTTGCCTTTTAGTAATTATAATTAGAAGAAATATATTTTCCCTTCATGCAAAAATAGATCGTCTGGGGCTATAAATTTGATACTTATAAATCTGTTGTATAATGGTGCAATAGACATGGGATTATAAATATTTCTTCAAAATTCTTATTTCAATTATATCATGCATACGATTTTTGGACTATATGGTAGTTCTAGTTTTAATTTTTTTGAGGAACCTCCATAATGGATGCACCATTTTACATTTCCACTAATAGTGTATAAAAGGTCTAATTTCTCCAAATGTTTAACAGAAAATGTCTATCTTTCCATGAGTATAAAGTCCAGTTATGTTAGGTTAGTAAGTACTAGAGATTTTCTATATAAAATAGATTATGTGGTTAATAACAAAATTTAGAGCACTTTAGAATATGTTGAGGCTAGATCTCATGTTAGAAATTTTGATCATTGAAAAACTAATGTCAGATTAAAACAGTATGCACTCAATAGAAGACGAGGAAAATCTGGTCAGTGACAAATATATTTAGTACCTTGATTGCAGTGATATCATGGATGTATACAAATGTTCAAAATCATAATATATACAATAAATGTACATTGTTATATCAATTATTCCTCAATAAAGCTAAAAATTGCCCTTGAGTAGGTATTACTATTTTATTTCAAAGCACTAAAGGGAAAAGTTGAAGTGATAAAGAAATATTGCTTTTAAATTATTTCTAAACATAGAAAATTGAAACAGAAATGATCAATATATTAATAGTTTACTACATATTTATTTTTAGTATTTATATTCTATAACAAATAAAGACATTTTGTAATATAGCTATATATTATAACTTAATTATATTTGATACAGAAGTATAATATTTAGGATCAGTTCGTTTCACAAGAATAAAAAGTCTAAGTGTAATAATATAAAAATAACCTCTATTATATTTTCATTGCCTATCAGAAAATAGAAGTGTAAATAACTAATGGCATTTTATGTAAAACAAAATAGTTATTTTGTTTATTTTACGTAAAACTAATCTCAATGATTTTTAAAATTGTGTTTACATTTGTTAACTAATATTTGAAATAGGAAGAAAAGGTCCAAAGGAATACAGGAAGTGGGAGGGAAAGGGGAAAGGAAAGAAGGGAAAGGAAAAATTATAAGAAAAGGAAAAATGGAAACAAAGTCCTTGTAAATAGGGAAGAGTGGAGGGGGTGAAGGGAGGACAGGGAATGGGGAAAAAATAAGAACAAGATACATCATGAACAGGTACAAGTAACCAGTGATAAATGTAAGTGTATTGTATACCTAAAATGTACCACTAAAAGAATATAAGGGAAAAGAAAAATTAAAATCTTTTTTTCAAACCTTTCTCCACATAAAAATATGTCTGGTTTCTACAGCAGAAACAAAAAATTAATCATTAAAGACATCTCCACATCAAGAAACTACAATTTAGCTGAGGTTAGGGAAAGAATGAATAGTACATCAATCACAATAAAACACAGAAAAACAATGATGTATCAGTGGAAATGTAGTAAAATTTATTGATTTGGTAATTGATAATAAATATTATAATTGTTAACTTATTACGAAGGTACAAGAGTTGCATAGTACATGCATGGAATTTGAGTTTTTCGTCTCTAAATTGATAGAAAACAAGACATTTTCTATTTCATCACTTTTTCTTTTTGCTTGACTTCTTAAAGTTGGTAGGATTAGAAAAATTTTACTCAATTATAAACAACCTATTGAATAATAATTTCCTACAATTTAATTTCTTTCTTTAAAAGAAAGCAACAGTAATCATTATACTTAGAATCAAAACCCTACAAATTCTCAATGTCATATAAGCATGTTATATGGTGTAGTTGTTCCAGCAAAACAACAGCATTCATAACATTAAATCAATGGTGTAAATTTGAAAAAAAAAAAGTATGTCTTAGACTGTGGTCAGTGTATTCATTTTTTCGTTTCTTCATAAAACCTCTCGTGATTACTCAATTGATTATCAAGTTACATTTTCAAAATGTTAAGACTTCCTTCAGGTTCCAAAGGTAAAATCTTGCTACCTATTTGCAGTTATAAAAGCAGGAGAAGGGAAGAGAGACTTTTAGCCCCTCCTTAATGTTAGGCATTCTGTTCTATTTACAGCACTCTCTTACATAATCCGCATAAACAAGTGAGGTATTACTGGTCTGAATATATAGATGAAGAGACTAAAAGAATGAGTGGTGGGATATTTTCCAAATCATAGAGCTAATAATTTGTGGCTATGAATATTGATAGCCCATGAATTTAATGGGCATGGACAATGACATGGTGAGTAATGAAGAGAAGTATTTCATGCCTTCTAGTTTTTTTTTCCCCTGTTCTCATTTATTTGACCTTTTCTTAAATTATGCATGACAATTCTTTTCCTTATGCATACATGAACTTGAAATTTTTTTTCCAGGGAGATGTCTAATTATCAGCTGGAAAAAACTATTTACATGTATCCTACTGGTAAGTCTAGAAATTTAGAAACAGTGAAATGTACAACCATGAAGGGCAGTCTGCCGATGGCATAGCCATCATCCCAGTGCAGCAAAGGTCTCTGCATTATGAGTGTATCATTCTGGTGAAACAATTCTGAACACCAGTGGGTAGCTACTGCCTGCAGTTCCCAGCAGGTCTCATAGATAGCAATGAGAGCCCAGAAGTAGGTGTGCTTCAGGAGCGGGAGGGGAAAACTGGCTATAAAGGCAATGTCACTGAATGTTCCCCAGTTGTATGTATGGACCTGGGTTTGTTAAACCATTCCAGACACACCAGGACAGTGACAATCAATGGAGATGATGCAAAAAATGTAAAACCTAAGCAAAGGCCAGGGGTTGGAGAATTCATGGAAGTAATTTCTTTACCAAAGAATGACCTGCTGAATAGACTTGATGCTATGATAGAGGAAGAGCATCTTACAGTGGATGCCAGAGTTTACTCCTATGCTCTGGCACTGAAACATTTGACCATGAAGCCATTTGAAGTGCCCTTCCTGAAATTTTAAGGCCAAAGAGAACATTGGCCATGTTTTTGTAAGTGAGACTACCAGGGTTTCTTCACCAAGATTGTATTCAATTTAATGTAGAATCAAAATTAGCTTTTTCATAAAATTTAAACAGCATCAAATGCAAAGAAAAATCTTGATAATAGTGCATTTTTCATATTTGTAATATGCATACTTTGGACTTCATATATGCTTACTCAGTATGTTATGAGATAGTAGGGTTTTCTTGTGTACTAACTAGAATATAGATAATAAGATCAAATAACAATCACAACATGGACAAGTAGTTTTAGAATTATGATAAAAAGAATCACAGTAACAATAATTTTAATGGCATGATGAAAGACTGAGAGAGTGGTAATTTTGAGATTGTCTATATTTTCAAATGTATCAGGTCTACTATGAAGCTTAATCAATGATGATACAATAGATGAAAATGAGAAATTATACACTTTCAGTATCTTCAATAGTGTAAATCCACCTAAAGGATGACACTAAGGAAACAGCTAGGATTAGAATATGGGTGTATTTCTAATATAATATGTACAGGGTGATTGATGTCACTAATCATGAGATGAAGGACAGGGGTAGCATAAATCTTCCATGTATCTGCCATCAACTGCATTTGGTGAGTAAAACATTAAACGAATTGCCAGGTAGAATATTATCAGATTCTGTACCTTTTTCTACATTTGTCTTTTGGTTCCTTATAGTTTGTGTCTCTTCAGAGTACTTTAACCATTTTATTTTAATGTTTCTTTCCTTTTTACAAAATTTTCTATCAACTTGTCAAGTTACTTTATTCATAATTACTGAAATTATTAATAAAATGTTTCTCTACAATTGTATTTGCCCCAACTGTACTTATTTCATTTTTTGTGTTTCTTATTTTTATAGATTACTCCTAAGATTTTGTTCCTAAATATCTTCCTTTAGTTGCTTACTAGTTACATATTCATTTTATTTTTAAAATTTCAGAATTTAAAAATTCCTACATTTGTAACTTCTGGTTAGGACTTTTGTAAATATCCTCTGTAAAATTAGAGATTAATTCCTTTTCCCATATTGCAGGGCCCTTTCAATGTGCATAAGTCAAATAATACCTTCCTTTCTTCATGCTGTTGTTGTCAGGCACATCAATTCTGAATGTTAAAGTATTAATAAATATTATTTTTGATGGAAATAGTATTCATTTAGCATGACTGTTTTTTAGAACTTATTCTTTGTTCTTTCTTGATTTACTATGCTTCTCTATGGTATGCTTTTCTTTCTGTCTGAAGAAATGTATTTCATTTATCTTTCTAATGCAGTTCTTCTAGAACTAGTATCTATCATTTTCACCTTGTGCAAAATGTCATATTTCATTTTTATTTTAATAGGCCTTTTTTTGGCTACAGACTTTTAGGGGTCAAGTTTTTGTTACTTTGTTTTTGTCAGTACTTTAGAAGGATGTTTTCAATTTTTCTTCTGACTTTCATCATTTTTGTTGTAAGGTTAATTGGTGTTATTTTTCTTCTATTTTTCTATTCTCTTAATTTTATCACACTTCTTATGTCATTTTCTCAAATTTATTCATTTGAATTTCACAGTGTTGAAACTAAAGACATTGCTTTAATTTTTCATATTTTTACAGTTTTCTTATACAATAATCATTTTGAGCTACTTTTTGTGTTCTTTTCTGAGACTCCAGTTATACTCAGATTTGAACTTATTTACACTGTGTGGTATGTATCTATTTTTTTCTGCATTTTATTTCCTTTATCTTTTCATTTTTAAAAATTTCCATGGTTTCTTCTAACATTTAATTGATAGATATAGTTTTACATATTATTAGAATTGGTGTAATGTTTTGAAACATGTACACAGTATAATGTTTAAATCAGGTTAAACATATCTATCTGCTCAAATATTTATCTTTGTATAGGATTAAAACTCTTTTTTCTTAATTTTCAAATATACAAGCATTACTATAATCTATAATTACATGCTATACAATAGCACCACAGTACTTCTTCTATCTAACTGCAGCTTAGTGTCATTGGTCAAATTTTCCCCATTCCTTCCTACACTCTCCTCTTTTCTTCCTCCGCTAACCATCATTCTACTCTCAATTTCTGTGACATCAACATTTAAAAGTTTTTATGTTAAGTGAGATCATCATTGTCTTTCAGTGCCTGGTTCATTTAACTTAACGTAATTGGATATAACCCAGTAGTGTGGCTACTGGATCATGTGATAGTTATTTTTTAATTATTTGAGGAACTTTTGTATTGTTTTCCATAATGGCCGTATTAGTTTCACTTTTCTCAACATCTTCACAGCACTTGTTACATTTTGTCCTTGCAGCAAGAACTATTGGTACTATTGGGAAGTGATGTCTAAGTGTTATTCATGCCCCAGTTCTCCTGGGGAGGTAGAACATTGGAAAATCATTTTGATCCATTTAACCATGAGTTTTATGATTTAAGAATGATTTCTGTTGAATTTGTCTTTTGTCTCAAAAACTTCTTTGGGGGGTAGACTTTTTCAGCTTCTCACGTGAAAGTTTCTGTTTCTCCCGGGCATACTGGAACATATCCACTTCTGAATTTCCATATTCAAAATAATATGTATATAGATATTTTTAGCTAAACATTTTAGTATTTATTATTTAGTCACTAAACTACACACTGGAAAAAGCATGATAGAAAATCTACAGTAGGCTTTGGGGATCACTATGGTCTATCACTTCCTCTGGTATTTTAAGAATGTTTTATAAGGGCCGGGGATTTAGCGCAATGGTTTCGCCGCCTGCTGCGCAAGCGCAAGGACCAGAGTTTGATCCGCGGTACCAAAAAAAAAAAAAGAATGTTTTATAATATTGTTAGGAAGTTTTGGTTTCATCTGAGACAACTAAAGAGACTTTTTTCATATATTTTACTCAGGTTTTATAGTAGTTTTATATGAGATTTTTCATCTGATGTTGGTTATTTTGGTTGTGGATAAATTACAATTTCTTGAATCCTACTTTTGTCTCTTGAATCTCTTGACATTGCTGAAAGGTTTTTTTCAGCTTCTCGGAATCTCAAGGATACTGAGACTGGGAGAAAGTTACAATAATCAGATTATAACTAAATTAATTTAATTTTCAAGATTATCTTTTACAGGTGCCTTTACTTTTAGCCTTGTTCCTGCAAATTCCAACCGAATAACTAAGGTATAGCCTATGGACTCTTCATGTTGTGAAAAAAAAAAAGCACCAATTTTTCTCTCCTCTTGAGTGAAACCATAAAATGTTCTAATTCTTCAGTTCTTAACCAACACTTAATGATTTACTTCAGGGGAAATGTGCCTCTGGAAATGTTTGCCTCTTTGTACTTTCATTTATAAATCTGACCTATGTGCCATACCAGTAGTTTTAAACACACACACATACACACACACACACACACACACACACACACACACACAATCCCCCACAATGATGAATTATCTAGTTTACTAAATAAAGTTATGTTAACATAAAATAATAGAATGTACAGTATTAAAGATATTTAATTTTAACCCACCAAATTTATGTAAATTTGGGGTTAAATTTTCATCATAGGGCTGAGGACATAGCTCAGTGATTCAGTGCATACCAAGCAAGTTTGAGGCCCTGAGTGCAATTCCTGGTACCAAAAAAGAAAACAGAAAAAAAGAAAGATCTCTCAAAGGGCCCCTAATTTTTCAACATACTACAAGGATTAACACATATTTCTTTATGTTACCTTTCAGCTACCATCCATGTAAACACATACACAGTAAAGATTTCTTTTGTCAGGTTATAAGTGTACCACTTAACTTTAAAATTCTGTTACTATTTTGACATTTTTCCATTAAATGTATGATTTTGTTTTCTTATGAAAGTTGTGATTAAGAAATATGCAAACATATATGTACTTTGGTCCCCAAAGAAACAGAAGTACAACATTTCCAAGGACTAACTAAAATATGTTTGTATTCTCTCCCATAAGTACTATTGAAAGTTTCAAGGAAAGAGTTCGTGTGTGTTTCAAGAATTGCACTCTTCTAATTACATAATTACCAAGCTCTTTCTAAAAACACTATGGGGGAATTAAGATTCTTATTCATATTGTGCAGATTTTATCATAGATTTTGCTTACATTTGACAACGTGAAAATAGTTATAGGGGGCATTAATGCTGAAAGCTAGGAATGAAGAATTCCAGAACTAGATCTTCACTACTTTGAATGGTTAGACTTTCCATTTATAGGTCCTTATATATATATTTATTAATCTGACCTTATTAAAACAATTCACAGAAGCACTCTCAACAATACATAATGTGCTATCATCTTTTTCAAAAGTAGTTGTCAGGGACATACAATTTTTAAGGGTTGACTTTAAGAACACTGATTCCTTGGAATAGCTATATAAAAGAAATAAAATTTTATTTTTATTGAAAATTTTTTAAATGGAGTAACTTAGAATGAAGGTAGGTTCATATATCTGCTAAGTATTTAATCTCTAATTCAAAATCATGCAATGTGACTTGAATATGTATTCTTAACCACCATGTTATTTAGCCTGCTTGGATTTACATACTCAACTCTCAATTTGAGTGCTTAAGGAGTAGAGATAACATATGAAATCATGATCGGTTTGTATTACTAGATGATAAACATCTGAGTCTTACAGTGCGTTAACTTGAATTCTTCGGTGTTAAGCTACAGAAATGTACTCTGCTAAATTTAGATAGTGATAAATTAATTGAAAGAATTTGAATATAGGTTATAGAACATCATATCAGAAATGGCGAGAACCAGGCTCTTGGTAGAGTCTAGCAGGTGCTAAGTGAAAATTTCTTGAACAGCTATCCATTTCTTATATTTGTGGTGCTGTTCAATATTCCAGTTTCAGTGAAAAACATGACTGATCTATCTTAAGGAAAATAGGAGAACTTTAAATTATTTATCTAATGAATATATCTTATAATAGAAGTTTTCATTTTCTAAAGCCATGTATGATGCTGTTAATAGAAATGCTGAAGAAAAGATACAGAGAAGATAAAAGTGATTAAGATTCATTTCAGTAAGCAAATGCTTCAACACAAAGTTGGAAACACTACATGACTTCATTTGTGTGATCTGTGGAATGGTTATCACCCAAAGTTCTTGAACTTTTGCGTGAACAAGAATGTTTTTCTTCTTATTATAATTATCTTTAAATATAACAACATAATGGGTTTATTAATTGTGCAAAGTAAAAATAAGGAGAAGGACATGTTCGTTGCATACTATATGCATGTATGGAAATATTGCAGGGAAATCCATTAATTTGTATAATTAATATGTGTTAATAAAATAAAAATGAATGTTATCCTAAAATATATTTAATAATTTTAAATAATATGCAAATATGATATTTGTAACTTAGAATTATAAAACTAAAAATTATTTTTAAGAGATTCATTGTCATTCCAGTGAAAATAAATTGTTTGCCAATAAGAAAGTATCATGTCATTTCATCATAGATTTAGAAACACTACAGTTATAAAAACTTAAAATTTAGAAGACATTACCACAGATTTTATAGAATTTAAAAGGGCATAAAAACCATATTACAAAAAAAGTTTTTGAAATAATTTTGACAACTTCTAAGAAGTACCTTGGAAGACCAATTAATGAAACTAACTCTGAAAGAAATGTAAAATTTGAATAGCACCTATTAAAGAAAGTATATTCCTAGCTTGAAAACCTACCTATATGACAGCAACAGACTCATATACATTTTAACTGATAAATTATATCAAACATTTAAAGGAGAAAAAACAAGGAATGCTTCTCCCCTCATTTTAGGAAATCAACATTGTGCTAATACTAACACTGGATAAAGATAATAGAAGAAATAAGTATGAACATAGATAGAAATATGTTTAACAAAACAAACTATAAGAAGTCAGATCTGGCAGTATGTAGAAAGTGGTTTTATTATAGGGATGGCAGTGTTGGTTCAGCATTGGAAGGTCCACCCCCAACAGTCAACATTTTCTTGTAATTTTAAAAATGTATAATTGATATTGTGTAATAGGAAGAAAAGGTCTAAAGGAGTAGGGGAAGTGGGAGGGGTAGGGGAAAGGAAAGAAGGGAAAAGAAATAATATGAGAAAAGAAAAAATGGAAACAAAGGCTTTGCAAATAGGGAAGGGTGGGGGGGTGAAGGGAGGGCAGGGGAAGGGGAAAAAATTAGAACCAAGATACTCATGTAATGGTACAGGATCCCAATGATGAATGTAACTGTATTTTATACCTAAAATGTACCAATAAACTTAATAGAGAATAAATAAATAAAAATAAAAATAAAAATTGAAACAAAGTCTTTGTAAATCGGGAGGGATGGAGGGGTTGAAGGGAGGGCAGGGGAAGGGGGAAAAATAGGAACCAAGAGAGATTATGTAAAGATGCAAATTTCCCATGATGAATGTCGTCATATTGTATACCTAAAATGTACCAATAAAATAAAATTTAAAAAAACTTAAAATTTATAGAATTCCCCATGAGTAACAATTATTAATACTCTTTCAATAATATTTTGCATATTGTCATTATTTGTTACATAAAATGGGAAATTTATAAAGGTGAAAAATGTTTCAAATAATAATTACTCTTGAGGCAGACGTGCCAGGAAAACTGGAAAATAAATTTCATTTTACACTATGCTCCACTTCTTCATAAAAACTTCAGAAGAAACTACATTTTGGTGGTGTTAAAAATAGGTAAAATTTTTAAAAGGCAAAAGCAGAGATGTAAAGTACAAGATGGAGAAAGCAAAAGATCTGAAAGTGAAAAGAACATTGAAATAGTCAGAGAACAGAGAGCATTAGCAAGGCTAAAAGTAGTGATAGCAATAGGACCAGTGTGAGAGGATAGGAAAACCCTTATGTGAGAAGAAAACTGACTGCTGCAGAAATCTTTTGTGTCATATTTCCATTTAGGTTCTCTTGTGATTTTCTAATATTTATTTTTGTCTCTTATGTTTCAGTCAACCAAGAACAATTATTTATTTGCGTTGAAAGATAAAAATTACATATTTTGGGGGGCTACTGTGTGATGTTTTGTTATATCTATGTACTGTATAATCATTAGGTCAAGATATTTAGATTATCCATTATGAGAAATGTTTAACCATTTCTTTGTGATGAAAACATTCAAAATCATCTCTTCTTATTATTTGGAAATATACAATATTGTTATCTATAACCATTCTCTGTCCAGTGGAATACTAACAGCTATTCCTGTTATCTGTTGTAATTTTCCATCCATTAATCAGTCTCTCCTCATCCCTCTCCACCCCCCCCTTAAGTATTTGGTTTCTGATAATCTCTATTCTCATCTTTTATAGATTCAACATGTGAGTGAAATCATGTGGTATTTATCTCTATGCCTGGCTTATTTCACTTAAGATTATGATTTCTACACCCATCTATGTTGTCACAGATGACAGTATTTTCCTTTTATGGCTGAACAGTATACAGTTGTGATTATATATATCATATTTATTTTTATTCATTCATCCACCAATGAACACCTGGTTCAATTCCGTTTTCTGGCTACTGTTAAGAGTGTGGCAATCAATAGGTAAATGTAGGAATTTTTTCAGTAGTAGGATTATTTCATCACATGGTGGTTTTATTTTTAATTTTTTGAAGAGACTTCAGGATGTTTTACAGAATGTCTGAATTTATTTACAACTCTACCAACAATGTATAAAAGTATTCCTTTCTGCACATCCTGAAGTAAAATTTTAGAAGCCTTTAATGATAAGACAAATATGTGTTATATATAGACATGTAATGCATACTTTTATTCCAGTTTAAAATTTGTTATCTCTCAATGTGAAAAGATGATTGTGATTGTAAGGGCTAAGTGGAATGTATCTCTAGAGATAAGATTTTGAAAAATATTGGTAAGGAGTTTTTGAGTGTCCATTCCTAAATCTTAGGAAAAAACAGTATTTGAATATTTATTTTGTCATTTAGCTTTTCTTCCAACTCACAATGACAAGTGAGTTGTTAAAGCAGGTAAGAAAAAGGAAAACCCAGAGTGATTGAAAAGTTTTGCAAGGGAGGAAATGGTGTTAATCCAAGTGTTCTTTAAAAAAGAAAAATATCCTTCTTTAAATTGGGCATAACACTCTAATACCTACCACTGAGATGAATTTCATCACCTAAGGACCCTCACCCAGAGAAATAGTGAAGGAACACTTGGGGATAGGGAATACTGTGCCTCCAGAGCAAACAAGCATGAATTTCAACAATAACAGTTTGAAAAACCCTTGAAATTTAACTTTTATATGGAGAATCTTTTTCCACATTAGGACAAATTGTGGAGAATCTTTGTCCACATCTGAAGATTTTTTAAATATTGGTGGACAACAGGGCATTTTTAAATAGCTCTAGTAAGACAGGATAAAAATTCCAGTTTAAGTATATTCATTTTGTGGCAGCAGAATGGGTAGATTGAACAAGGAAGCAGAAATCTGAAAGAAAAGTGAAGAGTTAGAAGTTCAGATTGAATCACTCTATAATCTGCTGTTTCTGAGGGTGAGAAATGTTCAAATATTTACACTTTCATAAGTTTAACTCTAATGATATTCTGAGCATGATGTAATATGTCAATGAATTCATATCAGTGAGAAAGAATAAAACGAGAGAAATGGATGTAAAACCTTGCCAAATTTAAGAATATTATTTCAGGGGTGTAATAGAACATGAAACAATCTGCTGGTTTTGGAGCTTCTTAGCTATGAATAAAACATTCATGAAAATACTTACTGAATGTTCAAGATGAGGGCAAGGTTATTTTAAGTGTCTTACATGGAAAAGCTACTGAAATTATAAGACCCTTAAGAAATGGATATTATAATAGTCATGCAAAAGATTAGGAAACAGAGTTACAAAGAGTGTTTTCACTTTGGCCAAGGCCACACAAACAGTAAGGTTTTATGCAAGAATTTGAATCACTGGTGAATCCATAGTTCACACTTGTGCCTAAAGTACACAATTTGCATTTAGGCCCCACATCTACCCTACATATAGCACCAAATTTATGTTTCAGGAGTTTATTGTTTATTTGTTTTCAGGTTAAGTAGAATTGAAAACAATATGAAATGTGTTTCTCTAGCTACAAATAATCAAAATTGACCTGGAATATTAATATCCTCATGCTATTATCAAATCTTTGGCACTTCGAATGACTGCTCAGTAACAATTCTCCAAAATCACTACATTGTATCAAAGCTTTGCTGCTTCACATTTTCTGTCTCATTTCACTCCTACCCTTGTGGTCAAATATAGAAATACAGAAATTAAAGCTACATTTTTAATGCTCACATGGACTATTTTGTTTTCTGAAAGAGAAAATTTACTTTGTAAATCAACTCTGTTGACCTTAAACCAAAAAAGTAATCAATTTATAAAATTCTTAAAACATAAGTGAAGATAATTTTATTACAGATTTTCTTACCAGATTCTCACATATTGTAAGAAAGATGACTGCTCCTGTCCTGCTTTGGTGTGTTAGACACTCTTATTGAAGAAATCAATGTTTAAAAATTTTATTCATCATAAAATTATCACAGACCTTCTAATTGAGTATCAAATATCTTCACTAAAACCCATGACCATTTTATATGCTAAATTTGCAAGTATTTGAGAACCGTATACCATGGAAATGAGGATTGTTCAATTATGTACCTGAAGGATCTTTGTCTGTTTTTCAAAATAGGCATGTCTCAGTAATCAGTGGAAAGAGAAAACAGAGATGCATAGGCACATCTTGATATATTATTTTGGATTTCCTGTGCAGCAGTAATTTTTTCTTGCACAAAAATTAAATATCTTTCATTATGAAAGAAAATAGTATTTTATAATTAATCTTCTCATAAAAAGAGATCTCCACCATAAAATCCTTACTGTTTTACAAATAATTCCTCAGGTGATTCTTTATATTATTTCTTCTAATTTTATATTTTATGAAAAATCAATATTGCAAATAATAACAAATGTCATTGGTTTATACATATTTCTTTTTGACTTATATAGGGCCTGCATACAAGTCATATAAGTTTTTTAAAAAAGAGTTTAAAACATCATACCACAGTGGACATACATACTTTTGTTTAAAATTAATTTTCATAATAGCTTACTGAAGTTTTCCACAATGTAGCCCAAGGAATGTCATTTTTAAATTGTTGATAATAAATAGCATAATTTTTGTTATAAATGTTATATAAAAGAACAATTCATTTATAAATTGCAGTGAGAATTGAAAATAATATTGTGTTCATTGTAAGTGTCCTTGCTAAATGACACATCATAAAACTACTTAAATGAATAGTAAAAATGAATGCTATTTTATTGTTATTAGCAATTGCTGCTTTAATAAATGCTTACAGCTATAGTCATGAAGTTGCTTCCTATTTGTTAATTTTTTTTCTATCAAATGACTCATTATATTATGTTAATGCATTGATAGTAACAGTATTAATAATAATGATAGAACGATATTTGTATTGAATGTTCTGCCTTATAAAACATTTTAACCTTGAAAACCTATAGCATTTCTGTGAATAAAAGACAGTGACTGACAGTACACTGGGCATTTAGGAGTTCCAGTATGTTGCTGATGCCTAGAAAGAAGAAAACCACTTTTCTTTTTTCTCTTCCAGAGAATAATGCTAAAATAGAAGAGAGAATTAGGTTGCTAGGCTGCTAACCTTTTTCAAATTTTTGCTCTGAATTATCCTCTTGGTCACTAGTGTTCCACTACTGATAGTCATAAAATTGAAGTCATTAGTCATGTCTTCCTAGAGGAATGGCAATAGCTGCTTTTTACAGGAATGCCAAATGTACCTGCTTAGGAAATGCAATTCTTCTTTAGGCATTGAGGTAGGGAGAGAAGTGGAAAACAACTGAGTCAATTAAATTCAGCAAACATTTAATGAACTCTGACTATATTTGAGACTTTTCATGCCAGGAATTTTGCCCAATAAAAATATGAGAAAGATATGACCCCTGCCCTCAAAAAAGGAGCAGCAAGAACAGAAATAGCAGGAGTTAAGGAGAGTCATTTCTAATCATTGCTTTGCCACTTACATGCAACAAAATAATTACAAAGAATTTTTTTTATATTTCTAAAGGGAAGGAGATTGATAATGTAATCATGGGTGTTGTGCATATTAAATGAGATAAAATAAAGCAATGTTTCCCTACTGAGCAAAAAAAGCTTGTGCAAAAGATAGATAATAGGAAACAGGTAAATAGAACTTTTGGAAAAGGGAAGGTGACCCAGAGATGGGTGGGGGAGAGGGAAAGAACAGGAACAAAGAATTAAGATATGTTATGTACATGTACCAACGTCCCACGTTGATTGTATTCATTATGAACTGCAAACATGTACTAACAAAAAGAAAAATTTAAAAAGAATATGAACAAAATGAGAAAGAAATACAACATGAGAAGATTGAGTATTAAGAAAGGATTAATGCTCCATGTAGATTTTATGACGGCTGGGTAGGGTTTAACAGGCATTACTGAAGAAATGACATCCAATTATAAATGTGCTTAGAGATGTAACATCTGACGAATAAAAAGAAAAACTTTAAATGGCATGTATTTATAAAAATTCCAGCATATATGGTCCTTACCTTAAGAAATTGTTGAATTATTCCTTGTCATTTAGCTATATCACTTCCCATCCATTTGTTTTGATTCTGGTTTCACTAACCTCGTTAAATCATGATGGAAACATTTATTAATTAGTGTACAATTTGCAAGAGTTTTCATCAATCGCTCAGGCATGAGAGTTATTCTTTTATATTCTGCCATATTAAGTGCATCTGTAATATTACTTAGTAATTACAAGACCTCTGAAAGTAATAGCTAACATTATTAGAACTTTTGGAAAAATACATCTATATTTTAACCTCTATGCCAAACACATAATAAAGAAATGGAAATTCTTAAGTGTCAAAAAATATTAAGGAACTCCGGAAAACTTCTGTTAAGAAGTATTGAGTACTCAGAACAATGAGAGTATAGAACAAACACTTGGAGGACTGAAGGAAAGTGTTAGAATTTTAAAGCCCATTGATTTGTCAGATTTACTTCATGTGTGCCAGACAGTTGCAACTAAATTACACCATATGTATCAGTCAGTGCTTCAGCTCTTACTGGAAAAAATACATTTAATGCAAGATATACAAATATATAAGAATTTATGAGATTGGCTTACAGTGGCCACCCACAGAGTTAGTTGTGGAAGAGTGCAGATGGTCTGTATGTGGGCAGAATATGAAATGATCAGGTCAAGGCAGGTCTGTGCACGCCCTACCAAGGTCCCTAGTCGCATGGAAGATGCCAAATCACCCCATAGCAGACAGGCAGGTCTGCCCATGCCCTACCGAGGTCCCCAGTTGTGCAGAACATGCTGAATCAGCCCGCTGCAGACAGGCAGGTCTGTGCACACCTTACAGAGGTCTCCAGTCGTGCGGAAGACACCAAATCACCCCGCTGCAGACAGGCAGCCACCTGGTTCCACACTACAAAGACGCAGAGGACACCAGAACATCAGACCAAGGTACTGAGTCCCACTGCTCCCAGCCCAGAGGTAGGGGCTTCTGGGCCACTGTCCCACTGCTCCTGGCCCAGAAGAAGGGGCTTCTGGGCCACCATCCCTCCCACTGCTCCCGGCCCAGAGGTAAGGGGTTCTGAGCCAACATCCCACTGTTCCTGGTTCAGAGGAAGGGGCTTCCCAGCCACCATCCCTCCTGCTGCTTCCAGCCCACAGGAAAGGGCTTTTGGGTCACCATCTCTACTGCTGCTCCTGGCCCCTGTCCCACCTCTCCCAGCTCAGAGGAGGTAATCCGTGCAGGCACTAACAGCCTCTGCCTCAGTCAAAATGAGAAAACACGTAAATAAGTCTCAAAACCAGATTTCCAGATCACCTACAGCAACCCCAAAGGGAAATGAGATGGAAAACTCTAATACTCAGCCACCTGGACCCACCGAACTGGCAACAAAAGGGGATCTGGAAAAATTGAAATCAGAAATAATTTCTCAGATAACAGGAGAAATTGTGCTCCTAGTGCAAGACATGATTAATAAATCTAGAGAGGAGCTCAGGAACATGATGGAATCCAAGCATAAGAAATAAATGGAATCCATAAAACAGATGCAAATAGATTTCCAGGACATGAAAAACTCAATTGAAAGTCTACACAGCAGAATGAGCCAATGTGAGGACAGAATTTCAGATATAGAAGATAAGATAGCAAATAGTAACCAGGAAAAGAAAAATTGTTTCAAAAATATAAGGGAACATGAGAAATCAATCCAGCAGCTGCTAGATGATGGAAAGAAGAATAACATAAGACTGATTGGGCTCAATGAAGAAACAGGAGAGAATGGAGATGACATAAAAAACCTCTTCACAGAAATAATGGCAGAAAACTTCCCAAGCAGGGGAAAAGCACTTGACATACAGATAAGTGAGGCATATAGGACTCCAAATGGCCTTGATCAAAAAAAATCTACACATAGGCATATAATTGTTAAGATTCCAGAAACACAACAGAAGAAAAAAGTTCTACAAGCAGTCAGAGAAAAAAAACAAATCACATTAAAAGAAAAGCCCATCAGAATCACAGCAGACTTCTCAACACAAACCATCAAGGCAAGAAGAGCTTGGAGTGACATATTCCAAGCCCTAAAAGGAAACAGCCTCCAACCCAGATTGATGTACCCTGAAAAACTATCTTTCAAAATTAATGGAGAAATAAGACACTTTCATGACAAAGAGCACCTTAGGAACTTCGTGAATACCAAACCAGCACTCCAAAGAAATTTACACAATAGTCTAGGAACAGACATTGAGGATCACAACTCCAGGAAGCAAAGCACAATGAACCCATCTGGCATGACAAGAAATTAAATGGAAAGGGGGAGAACCCAACAAAAAGAAAAAGTCATGGCAATGACAAGTCAATAGGTTTCAGTTATAACCATCAATATTAATGGTCTCATTCACCAATCAAAAGAAATAGACTGGTAGAATGGGTCAAGAACCAAAATCCAACAATATGCTGCATACAAGAAACACACTTAATTCAAAAGGAAACTCACAGACTGAAAGTTAAAGGGTGGAAAACAATACTCCATGAGACAGGAACCCAAAAAAAAGCAGGAGTAGCTATCCTCTTTGGAGATCAAGTAGATTTCAAACCAACACTGACTAAGAGACATGAAGAAGGACACTACATCCTTGTAAAGGGAAGAATCCAAGAGGAAGAGATGACAATCCTAAATATCTATGCACCAAACACTAGTGCACCCAACTCTATAAAACAAATACTAACGGACATGAAAAGTCATATATGCACTAATACAATTGTAGTGGGGGACCTCAACACCCCACAGTCACACATAGATAGATCAACTAGACAAAAAATAAGTAATGAAATACTAGAACTCAATAGAACTCTTGAACAAATGAACTTAACAGATATTTACAGAGTGTTCCACCCACAAAATCAGAATACACATTCTTCTCAGCTGCACATGGGTCATTCTTCAAAACAGACCACATACTCACACATAGAACATGTTTAAGTAAGTGCAAAGGAATTGAAGTTATCCCCTGCATATTATAAGACCATAGTGACATGAAATTGGAGATCCATAGCAAAAGAAACTGTAAAAATTTCATAAACATGTGGAAATTGAATAACACACTTCTAAATAATCAATGGGTCACATAGGAAATTAAAGAAATCAGACAGTTCCTTCAATTAAATAACAATGACAATAAAACATATCACAATCTATGGGACACAATGAAAGCAGTCTCAGGAAGGAAATTCATAGCAGTGAATACGCATATTAGGAAAACAGAACGAGCCCAATTAAACAACCTGATGCTGCACCTAAAACTTCTAGAAAAAGAAGAGCAGGACAACCCAAAAGCTCATACAAGGGAGGAAATTATAAAGATGAGAGGGGAAATCAATGCAATGGAGACTAAGAAAACGATACAAAAAATCAGTGAAGCCAAGAGTTGGTTCTTCAAAAGAATCAACAAAATTGATAAACATTTAGCCAACCGTGTCAGAAAAAGGAAAGAAAAGGCCCAAATCCATGCAATTAAGAATGAAAAAGGTGAAATTACAACAGACCCAGCAGAAATCCAGAGGATCATCAATACCTACTTCCAGAACCTGTATGCCAATAAGATGGACAACACAGAAGAAATGGCCGGATTCCTAGATACACATAAATTGCCAAAGTTGAACAAAGAAGACCTAAAAATTCTGAACAACCCAATATCAACCAATGAAATTGAAAATATTATTAAAAACGTCTCAACTAAGAAAAGCCCGGGCCCTCATGGCTTCACTGCTGAATTCTACAAGACTTTGAGAGAAGAACTCCTGCCACTACTGTTTAAACTTTTCAATGAAATTGAAAGGGAAGCAATACTCCCAAATTCATTCCTGGAAGCAAGCATCACCTTGATCTCCAAAGCAGAGAAAGACCCAGCTGAAAAGGAGAACTATAGGCCAATCTCACTAATGAACATAGATGCAAAAATCCTTAATAAGATACTGGCAAACAGAATGCAGAAGATCATCAAGAAGATCATACACCCAGATCAAGTGGGATTCATTCCAGGGATGCAGGGATGGTTCAATATACACAAATCAATCAATGTAATACACTATATCAATAGAGCCAAGGACAAAAACCATATGATTATCTCCATAGGTGCAAAAAAAGCATTTGACAAAATCCAACATGCATTTATGATAAAAACCATACAAAAAATTGGAATAGATGGTCTCTACCTCAAACTGATAGAAGCCATCTATGAAAAACCAACAGCCAATATCATACTAAATGGTCAAAAACTGAAATCCTTCACATTAAAATCAGGAACAAGACAAGGATGTCCACTATCACCACTCTTGTTCAATATAGTTCTGGAAACATTAGCCATGGCAATTAGACATGACAAAGAAATAAAAGGAATAAAGATAGGTAATGAAGAAGTCAAATTGTCATTATTTGCAGATGACATGATAATCTATATAGAAGCCCCCAAGAACTCCATTAAAAGTCTTCTAGACTTAATAACCAAATTCAGTCAAGGAGCTGGTTACAAGGTCAACACACAAAAATCAATACCTTTCCTCTACACGAATGACAGGCTCACTGAGAGAGGAAATAGGCCAAATAATTCCTTTCACAATAGCATGCAGAAAACTGAAATACCTAGGAATCAACCTAAAAGAAGAAATCAAAGACCTCTGCTCTGAAAACTATGGCATTCTGAAAAGACAGATTGAAGATGATATCAGAAAATGGGCAGAAATCCCATGCTCCTGGGTAGGAAGGATTAATATAGTGAAAATGGCCATACTTCCAAAACTGCTATATAGATGTAATGCAATTCCACTTGACATCCCAGCAGCATACTTCATAGACCTCGAGAAAACAATCCAAAAATTCATTTGGAACAAGAAGAGACCCAGAATAGCAAAAGCAATTCTAGGTAACAGAGACATGGCAGGGGGTATCACAATCCCCAACCTGCAACTCTACTACAAAGCTACTGTGATAAAAATAGCATGGTACTAGCAAAGAAACAAACTCGAGGAGCAGTGGAACAGATTAGAAGATGCAGAAACAACACCTGACACACTCAGCCATCTCATCTTCGATAAAGGAGCCAAACACCCCCACTGGAGGAAAGATACCCTCTTTAATAAACAGTGCTGTAAAAATTGGGCTTCAACTTGCCAAAGATTAAAACTAGACCTGTGTCTCTCACCATGTACTAAAATAAAATCAAAATGGATTAAAGATCTAAATAGTAAAATAGAAACTCTGAACCAGTTGGAACAGAGATTAGGTAGAACCCTTGAAGACATCAGTGTAGGAAAAGATTTTATGAACAAAACCTCAGTTGCCCATGAACTAGCACAAACAATCAATAAGTGGGATCTTTTCTTATTAAAAGGCTTCTGCACAGCAAGAGAAACCACCAGCAGTGTGAAGAGACAACCCACAATGTGGGAAAAAATCTTCACCTGCTCTTCCTCAGACAAAGGTCTACTATCTTGAATCTATAAAGAATTTTAAAAGATCAGACCTCCCAAATTTAAAGACCCAATCCAAAATGGGCAACAGAAATGAACAGACATTTCTCAGACAAAGAAGTAGAAATAGCAAATAAATACATGAAAAAATGTTCAACATCACTGGTCATTCGAGAGATGCAAATGAAAACAACATTGAGATTCCACTTCACTCCAGAAAGAATGGCTGCTGTCATGAAATCAACCAATAACAAATGCTGGTGGGGCTGTGGGGAAAGAGGAACCCTGCTCCACTGCTGGTGGGAGTGTAGACTGGTGCAACCCCTGTGGAAATCAGTATGGAGATACCTCAAAGAACTAGGACTGGAAGTCCCATTTTACTCTGCTATTCCACTGCTGGGGATCTTCCCCAAAGAATTAAAAGAATCATACCACAGTGATATATGTGCACCCATGTTCATAGCAGCACAGTTTTTAATAGCTAAAACTTGGAAACAGCCCAAATGCCCATCAACTGGAGACTGGATAAAGGAAATGTGTTTTTTTAAAAAAAATGGAGCACTACTCATCCATAAAAAATGAGAAATTAGAGACATTTATAGCTAAGTAGATGCACATTGAGGAGATACTCTTATGTGAAACAAATAGGACACACATGTATAAATACGAAATAGTTTCTCTGGTGTGAGAACCTGAAAGTGTAAATAAGGACTAAATGTATAATAGGTAATGTGAAATAGGAAGAAAAGGGGCAAAGAGGAAGGAAGTGGGAGGGCTAGGGGGAAGGACAGAAGAGAATGTGATTAATATGAGAAAATGGAAAAATAGGAACAAAATCTTAGTAGATAGGGAGGAATGGAGGAGTTGAAGGGAGGGCTGGGCAAGGGTGAAAAATAAGAACCAAGAGAGACTATGTAAAGGTGCAAATTTCCAATGATGAATGTCATTATATTGTATACCTAAAATGTACCAATAATTAGAATGAATAATTGATAATGTAAAATAGGAAGAAAATGTCCAAAGCGGTAGCGGTAGTGGGAGGGGCAGGGGAAAGGAAAGAAGGGAAAGGAAAAGTGATGAGAAATGGAAAAAATGGAAATAAAGTCTTTGTATATAGGGAAGGGTGGAGGGGGTGAAGGGAGGGCTAGGAATGGGGAAAAAATAAGAACCAAGATGCATTATGTAAAGGTACAATTCCTAATGAGTAATGTAATTGTGTTGTATACCTACAATGTAGCAATAAAAGAATTTAATACAAAAAAAAAAAAAAGAAAGGATCGGGTCTTAGGTCTGGAGCTCACTATAGTGTCTCATGCAAGTCTTGATCAGAAGACCAAAAGGTCTGAGCTAGAAACCAGGAGAAGTTGTGCAAGGTGAAGGGGAAGACTGGAGCTCCTCAGAAGAAAAAGAAGCCAGACTTCCTTCTTCATTTCCCTTTTATATCATTATGGTGATAGTGCTCCCTAGGCTGGGTCTTCCACTCCCAGAATTAAGCTGAGCTAATTTAGTTGGATATTTCTTACTCAAGTGAATCCAATTATTTTACTATCACACCTTTCATATCACAGGTATCCTGACAACTGACCCGACAGGAAAAAACAAGGAAGGAAGGAAAGAAAGAAGGAAGGAAGGAAGGAAAGAAGGAAGGAAGGAAGGAGGAAGGGAAGAAAGAGAAAGAAAGAAAGAAAGAAAGAAAGAAAGAAAGAAAGAAAGAAAGAAAGAAAGAAAGAAAGAAAGAAAGAAGAAAAGAAAGAAAAGAAAAAGAGAGAGAAAATTTTGGAGAGGGAACAGATTCAGGATTGTAGCCATGAAACTTACTATATTCTAAAATTCCAGGTAGATAAAAATACTCTTTTTCAGAAAACTGAAATCTCAAACTATGCTATAACTTTTATTCCCTTCATTACATTTCATCTTCTGTACAAAGAAATAAAACATAAATAGGCACAATTAAACGTGGCCTAATCAGTGCATGTTCATATATCTCAGACAAAAAGTGCAAAACTTGAACATAGAGACATATTTTTGCATACAAATCAAAAGAGAATAAACTAGAACAAATCTGAACGCCTGTACATCAGCTGATATTCAGTGGCTCTTTTCAGTATTCTAACCTGAGAGAGTCCATGCAATTCCATCTCACACCAGATTCAAGAAGGAAGACTTATTAAATGGACACTAAAATAGTATAAAGCCTCTGACACCTGTAGCTGCAGCAAACATTAAACAGTTGAACTCCTAGCCAGAATCACCTCAGTTCCGATGACCAGGTACCAGATGTTACACTATCAAACAAAAACACTGAAGACATACCACAAACAATAAACAAAAACAGAACAACACAAAAGAATTAAAAGCATCATACCACAATGATATATGCATAGCCATGTTCATAGCAGCACAGTTTGTAACAGCTAAACGTTGGAAACAACCCAAATGCCCATCAACTGATGGATGGATAAAGAAGTTGTGTATTGGCCCATCCAGAAGCCTGAAAGGATAACAGCGGTGCAGGTGCCCAGGTCCCAGCCAGGGCACCTCCCAGACACCAGCGACTGGAGCCCACAGCCCTCAGCCAAGGGCCCTCCCAGACAACAGCTATGGAGGTGAGTAGATCCCAGTGAAAGGCATGCTCAGATACCATCCTAAGTGGGCACAGGCCCCAGCCAGAATTCCACTTGGAAAACAGCACACTGCAGGGATCCAGAAGGCCACCATAATGAACCCAGGAATGGGCACAGTGGTGAGCAGCAGAGAGAAGGCCTCTCTGAGGCTTGCTGAGAATTAAAGCCCATTGGATGAGCAAAGAGTAGCCTCAAGAAAGGCACAGCAGGTTGCATCTGTTGACATGAGAAGACACTTAAACAAGACTTAAAACCAAGACAACCTCAAGGGGCAATGAGATGGAACAAAAACAAGAACCAAGATATATTACACAAAGGTACAAATTCCCAATAATGAATGTCAGCATATTGTATACCTAAAATGTACCAATAAATTTAATGAATAAAAAAGGTGTGTTTTTTCCCCATTAACTTTATTGGTACATTTTAGATATAAAATACAATTACATTCATCATTGGGATATTGTACCATTACATGAGTATCTTGGTTCTTATTTTTTCCCCTTCCCTTGTCCTCCCTTCACCCCCTCCACCCTTCCCTATTTGCAAAGACCTTGTTTCCAATTTTTTCCTCTTCTCATATTTTTCCTTTCCCTTTTTTCCCTTCCCATACCCCTCCCAATTACCCTGCTCTTTTAGACGTTTTCTTCCTGTTACACAATATCAGTTATACATGTTTGAAATTATAATATTAAGATATAGGAGACATTACCACAGATTTTGCAGAATTTAAAAGGATATAGAAAGCATATTACAAAAATATTTTTTGAAATAAATTTGACAACTTGTAAGAAGTACCTTGGAAGACAAATTAATGAAACTAACTCTGGAGGAAATATAAAATTTGAATAGCACCTATTAAAGAAAGTATATTCCTAGCTTGAAAACCTACCTATATGGACAACAGCAGGCTCATAAACATTTTAACTGATAAATTATATCAAACAATTAAAGCAGAAAAAGGAAGGAACACTTCTCCCCTCATTTTAGGAACTCAACATTGTGCTAATCCTAAAACTGGATAAAGATAATAAAAGAAAAAAATATGAACATAGATAGAAATTTGTTTAACAAAACAAACTATTAGAAGTTAGATCTGGCAGGATGTAGAAAGTGGTTTTGTTATAGGGATGGCAGTGTTGGTTCAGCATTGGAAGATCCACCCCCAAAAGTCATCATTTTAACAGAGGAAAGGAAAAACCCATATGATCCTGTCAGTAGCTGGAGAAAAGTATTGGACTAAATTCTACAGCTGTTCATGGTAAAAGCTATCAGGAGACTAGAAGTAGAACAAAACCTTCTCAACAGATTAAAGACATGTACTCCATACTTCCAGCAAGAACTCCTTATATGAATGGAGAAGGTACAATGCTTTCTCCTTAAGGTGGGGAACAAGGGCAGATATGCTTACTTTTTATCTGTCCATTAAACTTTGAAACCTAGTCCCCATCAAAATAGTCTGGCAATAAAATGACACAACTAGGATAGGTTTGGCATAGCAGAAGCAAAATCTTTATATGTAGATGAAATGATCATCTACAGAGAAAATACTAAGAAATCTCTAGGAGCCCCTAGAACTTGTACTTGAATTTAGTAGGATTAGAAAACACAAGATATATATAAAAATTCAGGTCTGTGTATACTTGCTATAAATGAAGAATTGGATATTGAAATTTAAAAGTTATGTAGGAGTACAAAGGACCTATAAACGTTAAAAATGAAAACAAAACCAAAAACAGTTTTGGAAGATGTTTAGTACCTAATTTTAAGACTTCTTCTAAAGCTACAGTAATCAAGGCAGTGTTGATGTAAGGAAAGACATATAGATCATTGGAATAAAACAGAGAATCTAGAAATAGAATCACACATAGATGGTACATTGATTTTTGAAAGATTATTTAACATTAGCATTTTATAAAATATAAACTCAATTCAAGAGCCGAGGAAGTGATAGTGTTGTCAGCAAATGGTACTAGAACCCCTGGTATCTGTATATAAAAAATTAACCTCAACCCTTTATTTCCATACATGAAAAAAACTTGAAGGGATCTATGAACCTAAAAAAGAAAGCCTGAAAGTATGAACCTTTAAGAAGAAATTATAAGGGAAAATATTTATGAATTCAGGGTAGGCAAGAACTATGTAGGATACAAAAGATATGATGTATAAAAGAAAAATATTGATTAATCAGATTCCATCAAAATTTAGAACTTTAAATGACATCATTAAAATGAAAAGTAGTCCTTAAACAGACCATATTTACAGTACGTATAACCTATGACCATAATATATAAAGAAGTCTTACAGCTCATTAATAGACAACCCAATTAAAACGTAGACATAAGAAGATGATAAATAGCCAGTATAGCACAAGGAATGGTGTGCAACTCTAGAATCAGAAAAATACTAATCAGTACAATAATAAAATTGAATTATACACTCATTAGGGAGATGAAGTTAAAAGTTTTAAAAGCTTTGTCATGACTTTTTCTTTTTATTGGATTCTCCCCCTTTGCGTTTAATTTGTCACTCTCAATGGATTCATTCTGTTGGGTTTCCTGGGGTTGTGATCTTCATTGTCTTTTGCTAGGGTATTGTCTGAAATTTTTTGGAGTGCCGGTTTGGTATTCATGAAGTTCCTGAGGTGCTCTTTATCATGAAAGTATCTTATTTCTCCATCAATTTTGAAAGATAGTTTTGCAGGGTACATCAATCTGGGTTGGAGGCTGTTTTCCTTTAGGGCTTGAAATATGTCACTCCAAGTTCTTCTTGCCTTGAGGGTTTGCATTGAGAAGTCTGCTGTGATTCTGATGAGCTTTCCTTTGTAAGTGATTTGTTTCTTTTCTCACACTGCTTGTAGAATTTTGTTCTTCTGTTCGATTTCTGGAATCCTAACTATTATATGCCTATGTGTAGATTTTTTGATTAAGGCTAGCTGGAGTCCTATATGCCTCACTTATCTGTATGTCAAGTTCCTTTCTCCTGCTTGGGAAGTTTTCTGCCATCACTTCTGTGAAGAGTTTTTATATGTCATCTGCACTCTCTCCTCTTTCTTCATTGACTCCAATCAGTCTTATGTTATTCTTCTTTGCATCATCTAGCAGCTGCTGGATTGATTTCTCATGTTCCCTTACAATTTTAAAGCATTTTTTCTTTTCCTCCTCACTAATTGCAATCTCATCTTCTATATGTGAAATTCTATCCTCACGTTGGTTCATTTTGCTCCCCAGACTTTCGATGGAGTTTTTAATCTCTTGGGAATCTGTTTGTATCTGTTTTATGGATTCCATTTGTTTCCTATGTTGGGATTCCATCATGTTCCTCAGATCTTCTATTTTTTTTATCTGTGTCCTCTCTAGATTTTTTAATCATGTCTTACACCATGAGTAAAATCTTTACTGTTATCTGAGTAATTATTTCTCGTTTCATTTTTCCCAGATCCTCTTTTGTTGCCAGTTCAGAGGGTCCAGGTGGTTGAGTATCAGAGTGTTCCATTTCGTTTCCCTTTGGGGTTGCTGTAGGTGATCTGGAAGTCTGTTTTTGAGGCTTGTTTATGTGTTTTCTCATTTCTGTGTAGGGGGTGGTTCTGGCACCCCATCGGCTCACCTTCTCTGCCCTAGGAGCTTGGGATGGCAGCCGGGGAGCTTCCTTCCGGGTGCTGGGACTGGCTGAGCTTCTCTGCCCTAGGAGCCTGGGATGGAGGCCAAAAAGGTGTATTTTTTTAGAAAATGGAATACTATTCAGCCATTAAAAAGGATAAACTTCAAACTTTTATAGCTAAATGTATGCACCTAGAGACCATACTCTTAAGTGAAATAAGTTGGACACACGTGTAAATAGCTCATTGTTTCTCTGGTGTGAGAAACTGAAAGTGTAAACAAAGACCAAAATAGATGATAGATATTTTGAAATAGGAAAAAAATGTTTAAGTGGGAAAGGTCACAGTGGGGTGAGGAAGAAAAAGGAAAAAAAATGAGAAAGGAAACATAAAATTGAAGAAATCTCTTGTAAATAAGAAGGGGATGAGGAGGGGAGGGGAATGGGAAAAAATTTGAGTCAAACTATATCATGTTCATGTACATGTACAGGTAAAATTTCCATATGATGAATGTAATCATTATGTATACCTAAATTTTACCATAAACTTAATGATAAAACAAAAGACTTGCAAACCCATGAAGAAATCAAAAAAAAAAAAATACTCACTTAAGTAGCATAGTTAAGTTTTTAAATACATTGAAAACAGAGTGAAAGAAATTAGGAAAAGCTTTTCATTTTCAATATTGTTAAGAAATGTTAAATACTTAGGAAGTAACCTAACTAAGGAAGTTAAAAGACTTTTATAACAAAAACTACACTACCCTAAAAAAGAATTGAAGAGGTCATCAAATGGAAACATATCACCTCTCCTTGGATAGGCAGAATGAATATCTTCAAGATGGCCATACTACCAAAAAAATTAGATTTAACCAATCAAAATACCAATAGCATTGTTCACAAAACAGAAAAAGCAATTCTAAAATTCATATAGTATCAGAAGAGGCTACAGCTCTTCAAATATATTGTTTTCTCATAAAAGTTTACTTCTTTTCTACTCTTCTTTTGGAAACTCATGTAAAAAATAAATAAATATATTTTCTATTTTGTATTTCTAAACCTTTTTTATATTCAGCATTGTTTATAATTTCTTTACATGAATCTTTCAGTTTACTAACACACATGAATATACATAACCCACATATGCACATATGTGGATATGTGTGACTATATAAAAATGTATTTGTATACATTACACATGTATGTATAGATGTATGTGTGTACATTATTTTGCCCATTTCAAATTATTGCCCCCTGTCTTTCTCATAAAATTAAGGCATTCATTATTTGTTTAATTATTTCCACTGAAGTCCTACATTACAGATATGTTTTAAAGTGTGTCCAATGTTTGAATCTTTTGTTGTTTCTCTCTAGAATTTTGTCTATAATACATCTGGAAGTGTGAGCAATGTAGATCAAGGATAGAGCACTGGCCTTCCATGCTGGAGGATATAGCATTGATTTTCAAGGAAGAGGGGGAAAAAGACCAGGAAAACACTGTTATAATTTATATACAATATAAGATGGTTGTGTCTCTGGAAAAAGTATGACAATAGGACAGTGGGAAAGCACATTTAAAATCTTAATAATATTGAGGAAAATAGAAGTGAAAGCAACATTACCAACCCAAAAATTATAAGGGAATGAAAAAAGAGATTAGAAAGATTATATGTCACTGGATTGCATTTGAATATTGTCATAAAATATTAGAATGGTGTCTAAAAAGATCCACTACTTCACTCTATTGAAGTAATCCACTGGAGTTGTTATGTTAAGGAGACCCATGATGTTGGGATCCAATTTCCCCTTCCTTTCTGCAATAACATCAACAACCAAGATAGCTTCTTGATTCCCTTCTGATACAGGTACATTTCAGTAGTACAAAAGAAAGCTGATAAAAAAGATATCTTCTTAACTTTTAGGTATAGTTTTAAAGAATAATAAAAAGTATAACATCTGACATCACTGATAGAGATGTACATATAGACAATGAATATATTACTTAAAAGAAGTAGAGAAACAGATAATAGGAGTGTCAGATCCACAATCATAGCACAATAGAGATACAATTGATAAAGGCATATCACACACTTCAAACAACACCATACACTACTATCTATCTGTTTATCCATCATTTCAACATTGTGGCTAAATATAAAAAAGGAAGGAAATTTTTGATAAAAATAGTTGGTCATAATAATGGCTTATACAACCTGTTGCTTTCTGCTCAGAACCACTGTCTCTGTCTTCTTTTGGTTAAGAAATGTCATGTGAGTCCTCAGTGTAAAGAAAATAAATTAAATAACATCCCATTACCTAGTATTCAATTTCCTTGTTTCCTTTCCTATTAGAAGCAAGCCAATTACAGTACAAGAACACCATCAGAAAAATTTTGCATGAAGTTTATTTATAATTTATCTTAGCAAACAGAAAATTCTGGGAAACATGTTCATCTAATACATTTTATATATTGTTTTTAAAATAATATTATCTTCTAAAATATAGATTCTAATTTATGATATTAATTTACTTTTCATTTTTAAAAATTTTGTCTATTTCCATTTACCCCAAAAAAATGATTTACAATTTTTAAGACAATCATTTTATTCTTTTTAATACTATGTCTTCAGACCCCAGAAGACTTATTGGCACATACCTGGAGATCAATAGTGGCTGAATAAGTGTAAACTGAAATTATCACTTTATTATACACATGAAGGAAACAAACTAAGTTATATAATTTCCCTGAATTTAGAGGACTACTAAGTCACAGAGTCAATATCTGAACTCATGTCTACCACTTCTAAATCTCAAGTCCTTCCCAGTAAATTAAATTGTCCATCTGTTGATTTTTTCCAGTTAAATCATTAAAAATGTATTTGTCTAGATGATGAAAGATATTTCTATTTAATGAAATCATCTGAAAGCAAAAGGAAAATGATTTTGAGAGTTTTTACTTGTTTCTTATAGAATAGATACTATACCTACTACAAACTCAAGAATCATCTGAAGAAATCACCCTAAATTAAATTACATAGCATTGCAATTTTGAAAAAGAGAAACACTTGAAATTGATTGAAGTGACAGATGGAGCATAATTTTCAGCAATTGGTTGTCAGTTCCTTAGAAATGCAAAGTTTTTCAGTTTTATAAGTGTTAAATTTTTACTGAGCCTCTTCTATAAGACTCAGATAAAGAAAAATATTAATACAATGAGCTGTAGTTTTTCTAGAGCGCTTAAGTTAATTGGATGTAGTTTAAACATTTTATAAACTATGCAATGAAAGAATTATGCACAAAATGTAATTTGGCATGCAAAATTTAAATGGTGTGACTAAATTATATCTAAAATGAATGTCTTTGAAAGAGAGTAGTAAATGACCTTCAGACACTTATCTGGGTGTTAATGCAAAGAGACTACACAACTTCTACTTTGGAAATGTACAATTATATTTTTAAGTAACTACATGATATTATATTAACACCTTATTTTACCATTTTCAACATTGAAATAAAGACAAAAGCCATAGTTAATATTAAACAATTATCTTCTTTGCTATATTTTCCATAAATAAATTTTAATTAAAATGTTTGTAACTTTTACTGGTTTTCAGACCTATAATTTAATAAATTTGAAATTGATTTAGATAGTGCAATAACTGTAAAAATATTCATTTTATGTAATTGTCAATATTGTAGTTGAATAAAAAATTACTTAAATCAGATTCTAAGTCCTTATTACTACAGACCCTCAAAATACCATGATTAAATTCATTTATAAAACCAGGCTTTCATAATTTTTTGGAATACTGTTATGATATCTTCAGGTAAATGATCTATAACTGCATTAAAAGAATGTTTTAATATATACAAGGATTCTTCTATACTTGCATTTGGCTGACTGAAAAAAATTCTAGTATTTTATTTATGGATTAATCATTTAATTGAAAATTTGTTTCATCCTTCTATTATGTATATGTTCATTTGTGCTTCAGTTGAAGGATTTGGAAAATAAAGAGAAACTGAGAAAATAGGCTCTTGAAATAATACTCCTCAATCAGTGAGTGAAGCATATTTTGTCGGGTCCTACTTGTGGGTCCTACATGACAGATTCATCAAATAGAAATTTTTTTTTGAATATTGGAAGCATATGCAATAGAAAAAACAAATATTATATATGCATCTTTTTTTCAAGTCCTGTCTGTTTTTAATTTATATTAAACTTTAAAAATAACAAGCTTTTTGATTTCATCAAAATGGATTTGTTTTGAGTCAACCCAGCCACTATGTTCTTTTATATTGCATTTTTTAGCAAATAATAATAATGGCTAACATTTGTTGCAATGTTATTATGTCCCAGGAATTTTTTCAAGTTTTCACCTAGTTGAATGCATTTAAACTGCATGATAACCATATTAAGTAGAAAAGATTTCCTTTAGCCTTTTTTAACATGAATATAGTACATACCTTCCTTGACTTCATAGTGTTACATAAAAACAGTGCAGTGAGAAATTAAAATCAGAAATTTCAAAGCCATAGGGTGAAAAATCTCTGACATCAATGTATCTTGGAACATTAAGATGAATATTTCTACAATCTGTTTTTTAGAATACATCTTTAATTAAGGGTTGATCTGAATATGAATGATATTTTCTTTATGACTGATAATATACTTTTATCTGAAAAACCTTCAAATTTTTCTACTGCTTGCTTTGAGGCTAGCAATTTGAAAGTGATATATTTGGAGATATTATTTCTAGGACATTTAAAAATTATTTTCTATTTTATCTAGTTAATTTACTTCCTAAGATTAAAGCCTTACTGAACAGTTCCCTAGACCTCAATCAACGGCTATATGCCTTTGCATTCAACCTATTTCTCATACGTTTATTCAGTGTGTATAATCCCCCACACAAACATGTAAAGGTGTCTCATAAGTGGGTATGTCCATGTGTCAATATGCGTCTAGACTTTAATTTGTCTTATTTGTTGTTTTGCAAAATTATAATACATTATTCTGTTCTACAAATGTATCCTGGAATATATTATTTAAATTGTTATGTTGTATTCTATTTTGCAATTTATTATTGCAATCTCAAAATTTAGTTGTTTAATTCTTTAATGTTTATGTTTTGTTTTGTTCCTTTTCTCAACAGCAAACAAAGCTGAAGTGTTTCTTTGTTCATCCACTCTTATTTCACTTATGTAAGTTAAACTCTAGAAATTGTCATTGTTCTATAATGGAGTTTTTACCTGGATGAGCTCAATTATACCTCAACATGCTTTAAGATTTTTATTTATGTTACTTAATATGATCCTTTTAAAAACTTTCCCAATCTTTTCAATGTTATATTAGTTATATCATCACTTTACTTTTTCTTTGTACAGTATTTGGGACTAAACCCAGTGTCTCACAAGTGCTAGGTAAGTACTACAACACTGAGCTAAAAGCCCACCCTAATTATTTGAATTATATCATTTTTCTTTGTTATTTGCTTACTTGCTTTTTTCACTTAAATGGTATGAATTAACCTTTGATATATTTTTTAACATCTACATATTTATTCATAATTTTTGATCAGCTTCCTTTGGGAGTTATTTTCTTCTACAAAACTATACTTCATATAAAAATTACCAACATATAATTTTGCTAAAATCAATAGGCAATTCTCAGTGTTTATTACATACTTGATCTCTTAGAAACATTTCACACAGGCTCACGTTTAATTATTTAAAAATTTTTGAATTAAAACCATTATTAGACCAAATTAAATGTATAGTTCAATAATATTACATATAATCACATTATTGTGCAGAATATCTCTAGAACTTTCCCTCTTTGCAACAGTAAAACTCTATACCCACTCTATCCATTCCTTCATAATTATCTTCTACTTTCTATTTCTGAGATTTTGATTACTGCAGTTATTTCATATGTATAGAATCATACAGTGTTTACATTTTTGCAACCAGTTTATTGATCTTAAATCCTTGTTTAAGGTTGTGACAAGATTCCCTACTTTTGACAGGCTGTACAAAATGTCATTGTATGTGTATATTACAATTTTGATTTTATCTGTGTATCAGTTTATCTGTTTTGCCCCTTTATCTGTTGATGGACTTTTGCATGCTTTTTCACATATTAGCTATTGTGCAGCCATGAAGAAGCATGTTGAAATTTTTCTTCACAATTATGGTTTGAATCTTTTGGATTTATACCTTTAAACTGAATTGCTGATCAAATAGTAATAGTAGTTTTTGTTTTTAGAGGCACCCTACAGTATATTCCATGATAGCTGTACCATTTTACATTCCAAACAGTATCCAAGTGCTCCCACTGTTCTACATCTTCACCAACACTAGAGATTCTTCTATTCTTTTCATAATCTCAGCCTTATGAGATAATCTAATGATGATTATATTTGGATTTATATAATGATTACTGATTGTTGAGCATTTTATAATGTACTCATTAGGCATTTATATACATATATTATCTGGAGAAAAGTCGATTTAAGTGTTTTGCTCATTTTTATTCAGATTTTAAGCTGTTACTAAGTTGTATAAATTTCCTATATGCTCTTAATATAATATTAACAGATCTGTGTTTTACAGTTATTTTCTTGCATTATATTTGTCACCTTTACATGATGTATGTTGTCCTCTTCATTTTCTGTTCTTTTCCAAGTCACATTAATCCTGTAGATTTTCTAATTTAATAGCCACTCCTTTTAAATATTATTTATTGGTTTCTCTTCTTTTGTGCAAACTTATACTGTGAACTATTACAGGGTTCAGTAATTGGTTTTTTTTTCTATTTGGACATCTTTCTCTGGTTATGAATGGCTGTATCATAACTTTAAATGACATCTATGTGTGATTATGACCCTAAATCACACTTCTGGTATACCCAATAGATAACTAAAAATGAATGCTTGATCTACCCTACCCAATCTGGAATCTTACCCATTCAATTGAGAGCAACTCTCTTCTTTGAGTCAATTATTAAAAATTTGAAGTCACTGGAGGCTGACACTTTCATTTACAGTCTTATATCCTGCAGTCTAGGGGATTTTATCTTCAAATTATATTCACTCTAAGAGTACTGCAAGAGATCAAAATACCATGGGGTACTTTTGAATTCATTCAGCTATTTTACCACTTTACATATTTTCTGTCCAGAAAGTTTGAAGAGTAAAATAGATTCTGAATTTGCTGTATTATAATGAATCATGCATATTATGTCACCAAATATAATTTTAATAGATACAGGGATTATAATCTGTGTGATATTCAGTGCAAGCTTCTCATGAACTTCTTAATATGGCTCATTGTCATTTAATAATATTCTTTTTTTTCTCTATTTTCTATTTTGTTCTATAAACTATACTTGGAAATTTTAAGTTTTTCTATGCTTGTGAATATCTTGTTCTATATTTTTCATTCTATTGGAAATTTTTAGTAGTTAATAGTATACTGATTGGTTGCCAGTACCTTCTCTCTTCAACATAATATGTTCACCACACAGGGTCCAATCAGGTTCCCAAAGCAGCAGAGATGAGGAACTAAAATCCACCCAAGCTGTAGAAAAAGTTTTTAAGTTTGAGCCTCCCATCATGGAAAAAGAATTTTCAAAACTTATCAGTAGGGGCCTAAAGAGATGTATTAGGCAGAAATTTATGAGTATGCACTGAAAGAAATAGAGTTCAAGCCCTCAAGAGAGGGGGAGGTGCCTGAACACAGAAAAATAGGTGTATCTTTATGTGCATATCTAAAGGACCAAAAGAAATTTCTGTTTTTACAAGTTCTGAGTAGAATTTTAGCAGTTTTTCTTCTAGCAAATTGAAGAATTAAGATCCTGCTCCTCACAATTTAAAAACTAATCTTTAATATTTATGTCAGGCATTAATTTAAAAACTTTAGACTTTTCATTTTGGGGGGTTTAACAAACATATGGACTTGACTTTTGTCTCAATGAGAAATTTAAGCAGTTTCTGTTCCTTAACATATCTTTGCTAAGCTGTTTTGTCCTTGGTGCATAGTACCTCTTCTAGGGCTGGCAGTTCTAAAATTTCAAAGGCATGGAAATTTCAAATGTGAATAGTTTCTTAGTAATTTGTAATTCTTCCTTTTCAGTATCCTTTTCTTAAACTAGCGCTTCCTGTATCAATGACTACTTTAATACAACAGACCATTTGTCAGGAATGCAAACTGCTCTGATGGGAGACAGACTGTTAGGGCATCTAACTTCCAATTAAATGCACTGCTGAACAATGTTCCTTCACTTGAGAAACTGAGAATAAAACCTTGGGCTGTAGCAGTAATTTAAAAAATGGCTTGATTGATAAAGCATGCACCTTAATTTTCAGACATTTCACTGGATTGAAAGAAATTGTAATAATAATCTACCCTTTTAAAGGGAAACATACATGGGGTCCATAGTATTGACAGATTTTTTTTCACTCAATGTATTACATGATTAGAATTATCCTGAAAATAACATAACAAAGCCTTTGCTATAAGTCACATGCTTATGGGTTTCAATATAAGTTATTTGTATGTCTATGAAAAATGAGGTGGCTGAAGTTTTCTTTTATTCCTACTTTCATTCCTGGAGATTATTTATTTATTTGTTGGTTCATTTGTTAGAAGTCCATGTGTGATTTCAAATAAATTACTTCAGGGCTATAAGGTTCAGATTATTGACCCAAGATGAGTGTCATTGTATGAGATTTAATCAGTGACTAGCTATCTGTGAAGTGGAACTCAAAAGAAAGAAACTTTTGGTAAATAACATTTTACTTAACAGTACATTCTTAATTTAAGATAATAGAAATTTAACCATGCAATTTGGCTTTAAATATCAACTATTAGATTTGAAAGGAAAAACTTTTAAAAATAGGGTAGCTTTAATACTTTTAGAAGACATTTTGCCACATTTTTCAATATCGATTTAAAATTGTTTGTTATCTTTTTGAAGCATTTTTTACAAAAATTATTTTAGCCAGGCATGTTGGCACATGCCTGTAATCTTATCATTTGAGAGGCTGAAGCAGGAAGATCAACATGAGTTCCAGGCCAGCCTATACTATGTAATGAATTTAAGGTCAGTCTGAACTACAAAGTGAGACTCTGTCTCACAAAAATAATAATAATAATAGAATCACTCAAAAGGTCTTAATAAGTTTAAATCTTACAATTCAATTATTTGTGTTATGCAGTTAATATTCCATATTAAAGAAGAAAGTCATCTCAACAATAGCTTCATGGCTATTACTTCAGAATCAGAGCTCAGCCTAATCACTTAGCCTCCTCTCTTCTCCCTAACTTCTAAATTGACATATCTTGCATTTATGAAAATATCTAATCAAAGAAGAATGAATTTGAAAACAAATATTTCTTCCTCTTCTATATTTACCTACGGAAAAACATTTCAAACAGTTGTAACCCCAGAATTTACTTGAGTGAATTTTCTCTGTCAGCATAGTGTCTGTCTTGTATGTGTCTTGTATGTGTGTTTTACTTTCTTTCTACCTTAGTCTTTTGTTGTTTGAGGGAAAGAATAGTCTAGAGTTCAATTATATATAGTTGTAGTAAACACAAATTTAATATGTTATCAAGTCAACAGAATTAATGTAAGTGTTTACTATCCAGCTGAACTACACACATTTACTTATCATCATCATGCTAGGTATCAGATTTCCAAAACATTTTTTCTCAATGACAAAGTGAATTGCCAAGTTATTGATGCTTAGTATTTCCTCAACCACAATACTTCTACTTTAGTCTCTTTCATATATTAAGGAAGACAAAAGTAAAGGAAATATTTACTCTATGAAATGTAAAAATTATTTTGTTGAATTCTAAAATCATTTCTACATGATTTTCCTATTGTTGGAAGGGCCTATAGAAACATCATGGGGCATCTACCTACTCATGACTATAATTGCAGGTAACTGATGCCAATTGTATAATAATTTTGATCAAACCATTTACATGTTGCTAAAGTTGTGTTGGGAATTGCAAACTATTGTTTTTGGCTTTCAAGTTTACAATGTATGGCTTCAGTTTTAGCTATTCCTCCTTCATGTACATTATCAAGGCTGAAGATGTGCAAATATTTTTTTTCTTTCTTTAAAGAATGTGTCAACTGAAAATTAATGACCTAAATTACCATAAAAATAGTTAAAGTGTGAATTAAGGGCATAATATAAGAATGTAAAAAACTATTTGCACTTTCTCAAGTGGAACTGATGAGTTTTTTAAAAAAATGATTTCTAATAAAAATAGTAATTTCTCTAGCCAAATACAATTAGAACTCTGACCTTTTAAAATTTAACCACCCATTTTCATGAGAACTGCAATTCTTAAAAATGACTGAAGTCAACTCAATAGATTTATCTCTTTGTTTTCACTAAGGTTTTTCAGAAAAATATTTATATTTCTCACCTTTCTTAATTAACACCCTTGTAACATAATTGGGTCATAAAAACCCACTGAGTTTGTATTTTGGTGAGATAAAGATTTTTGTTTTTATTTCAATTGATTTTCATAAGGATTAAATAATGCCAATAAAATGAAAATTAGTTTAATTTGAGAAGCTAGATAGATTGTTTAAGGTTGAGTTTGATCAGTGATGAGATTCAGGACACACTCTTCTAAAATATGTCCCTGTGGGCTTTGAGAAAAATACACAAGGAGAAAGGTCACTTCATCATCCTCTCATCCGGACTTCAAAAGATGTCCTTCAAGAGATGCCTTCCCTTAACCTGGGAGAAAGTAAAATCCTTCTCTTTAGAGACATGTTACAGAGAAGAATCTGAACAAATACACTTACCACTTTATTACCATTGTATCACACCACCTTTGTTCAATCACACTTCTGCACAACACTCCATATTTCACCAAATCTAGCCACAGAGATATGAAAGTTTCTCTGCTTCTTCTTTATTTTCTTTCTAAAGTCTTCTGTTATATAAAACTAACATTAAATATTTTTGTATTCATTTCTTTTGTTAATTTGTGTTTTGTTACAAGCACCCAACCATGAACCACACAACTGGCCATAGAGAAGAGGGGTATTTACCATCTTACGGTCAGTATAAATATTCTTTGCTAGCAACTCCCATACATACACACATGAAAATGAATATATCTTTGAGTTTATAATTACTTTCAAAACAGAGGTTTTCTATGGTGTAAGAAAGATAAATTGACATTTATTGTCAAATATTGTTCCCTTTGAAATGAGCTAGTGGGTTATTTTTTTCCTATTACTTGTATCTCCAAGCATCTGTCTGTCTTTGTTGGGTGGGGTGAGGAGAAAGTATGAAAAAATCTAATATATGCTTAGATGTATTCAGCCCACATGGTTCTATATTTGATCTCTCTTAAGTATTTATTGGTTTTATTTTCCAATTACACTCTGTCTTTAACTTCAGTGCATGCTTCTATCTCTCCATGTGTTGATTAGAAAGAGAATTTTCATCACATTCATGTGATAGGAACACAACTTTTACACCACAACACGACAGGTCAGTACACAGGTTTCAGAACTTCCCTCCATCAGAATTAATTACTTCTAGGAATTCCTTGATATTTTCCTGTGCTCAAATATCTTCTGAGACTATAAAAATATCAGATATTTTTATTAATTTCAAAGTTAATCAGAGAATTTACCTGAAATCATTTATTTTAGAAGTGTGCTTCTATAGGATGACATTCTCTATCCTCCCTCTTGAAATTTAGAAATTTGTCTGGCACAGGGTAAAGGAGCACTGCAAAATTTATAATGCTAAAACATTCCTGTTGTGTGTGTTTTATAAAAAATACTTAAATAAATTGTCAGTTACTCAGGTTTTTTCTTTGAATTTATTAGGAATTTTCAAACAACAGAATTATAGAAGGCTTTGTTTATATTCTGCTTCTTCCCTAAAGGCATATAAATAAGTTAGAAAATAGCCTATAAGATTAAAAAATAGATTAGATACATGGTACATAAAAGAAAAATAAGATAAATCTAGAAGTGGTGTGAATATGCAAATTCAACAGTCATAAAACACTTTACACATTTGCCAAAATGGACCACAAATTTGATTTTAAAATTCCTACCTGTCAAAGCAAAGATCTGTATAGAGATTTAGAGTGTCCCTAAGGGGCTAACAACAAACAGTTTCTCAAGAGAACCACAGCTTTTCCTATATTTGCAATGAAATAAATGTCTCCTGTGGGCCCCATAATTGCAGGATCTTAGAAGAGATATTAGTGCTCAGCCAGCTCAAGCACCTATCCTGTGCCACATTCATTCTTCCTCATGCCTTCTAAAAGATCATATCTCCACTTAAATAAGTTGAGTGGCAGACAGCTTTGCAATAATAAAGCATTATTTGGTTAGCATACAATATTTAGTTTCTAAAAATATCTTTTTTACCCTCCTATGCATAACCTTCTACTCATAACTTTAAATCTCTGAAGCAAATTAGAACAAGAGTACCCCATATTCCACTTTTAAATAATTTAAAAATAGCTGCAACTGCTCTGTATTTATAGATACATTAATTAAAAATATGCATTGTGCTTCTGAAATTTTCTAGGCACTATATTAAAAGTTTGCATAGCCGTAAACAGTTCAAATTCAGCCTTTAAATTCACAAGATCTGCAAAAGTGATGTTGAAAGCATGTGTCTGGTTTGCTGGGAAAACTTCATGAGCTTACTCTTCAGAGGGCCCTTCATCCTTCACTGCCTTGCTCTCTGCCCCACAGACAGATGAGATGGGTCTTTGCCTTAGCGATTCTGAAGAGAAGAAAATAATGTCAGCAACTTATTCTTCAGTGAACTCCCTGTGAAGAATCATCAGCTAGATTTACCCATTAACCAAAGGTCGTAGCTTCCAAGAGGTATTTTGTTCCAAATCTTCTTATGATTCCCAAGCCCCACTCTGACACCATTTGTCTACGCACCCAACTCTTCCTACTTCACTGGTTCTGAACTTTCCTATGTGTTTTTTCCCTATGCCCTACAACATTTTTCAAAACTCTACTGAACTCATAAAGTTGTTGTCACTTTATTTCCTCCTTGCACTGAAATAATGACAATTTACAATACCAGAAATAATGCCAAGCATGTAGTAAATGGATCTGGTTAGGTGCATATTAAATAGAGATGTTTGAGGACAATAATACTTGAAGGCAAAAAATAATATTCACCTTATTCAATATTTCTCCCTCCTCCTTCTCCTCTTCCTCATGATCTTCTCACTCCCTCTCTCCCTCTCTCTCTCTCTCTCTATATATATATGTATATGTTATGTGTGTGTGGTGTAGATATATGGTATACCGCATATACATATAGTGTATATATAGACATATGTAAATATATATCCACATGTAGGTATATATACATAATTACGTATGTACATGTATGTATAAAATACTAAAAAGTTGAAGAGTTTAAAACTATATTAAAATAAGGAATTTATATGAATATAAACATAATTATCTTTCTATCTCAGATTTTCTTTCAAGGAACACATTCATATGTCAAGGAAATACTTAAAATGTTATTTTTAGTGATATATGATTAACATACTAAAATCACAGTAATAGTTATTTCATTGTCTTTATTTCATTGTGAATATATTTTGACATTAATTATCCAACATCCTTATTTTCACTTAGTAGCATATAGGTACATGGCCAAATATCACCTTCAAAAAGTAAGTTAAATGAAACTCTCTCCCACTTCTTGACTAATGATAATGTTTTTGATTTCAACTTTTTAAAAATTCAACCTTAATAGGCGAAATTATTGCTGGAGTTACCTCAGTTTTTCTAGCCCCATGCTCCAATTACATTGCAATTGCTTAATATTAAGAAGTAATATTAATATATTCCTGGTAAACATGTATCAAATCACTTTTTATTTTGTTTTACTTCACAGGAGAATATTTATGTTGGTTGAAGACACATTTGATTCATATTGGTGAGTTTAATCAGATTAAAAACACATCTACTGGAAATATTTCTATGATCCATAGGCAAATATGTGATCTACAATTAATGTGTGCTATATCTTCTACTTAAAATATTCAATTAACATTTCACAGCTGACTTTTTAAGGAAGGAGGACTTTGTGAAATGACTGCCATGTAGCAGGGCAGTCATAAAAAGATGGAGGGCTCACTTGAAATAAATGGGAACCAATTGTTATACTGTAGTTTTCTCTGCCACACTGTGAGATTGAAAGTGAACAACACATACGAAAAATGACTAACAATTTTAGCTCTTTCAGGTATGTAGTAAGAGTAAAAGTGATAAAAAATTGATCCATTATTTGGAAGAGAAAAATAAAAGAAAATATTAACATTGTTTAATTACTCAAGTTGGAGGTAAATCAGAAGTTGTGGATATGAAATTATGAAAAAAGAATTGGCAAAATCTTCAATTTAGATGATCTTCTTTTTCCCCACAGAAACTCTCTAAACAGAATATTTCTTGTGATGAGCTAGTTGACAACAGAAGTGAATAATGTGAGGAGTAACTTCAGTGAGTCATGGCAGTGTCATTACCATGGATGGAGGAGCATTATTTTCAATAAAGCAGTGTAAAAGTTGGAAAATTAGCAGAAAAAAGTCTCTCTAAGATAATAGTTAAAAAAGCTCTAATATCTTCCGCAGACTTGATCAAACATCCTCAAAGCCCACAACTCTTGCATTTTATTGATTTTGTTCAGAGACATACTAGTTTTATGTGGCTGTTTATTTAATTTATGTGGGCCTGAGATTGCTTTTTCTTTGTGATTGGTAGATTAAATTCTTACAATTATGTTCTATCTATTATAATTCTATTTTTATTGAAATGAAACAGTGTATTTTAAAATAAGAAAGTATATACACGTGATAATTTCTGAGTCCCTGGAGTTCATTCTAAAGAAACAGTATAGTTGTTGCAAAAGAGAAAAGGCATGTATTAAAAAATAAAAGGGAGGCAGTAAAAGAAATTCATTCTTTGGTGAAGCGCTATTCATGCTTGTACTGCATCCCATGCATTCACTTGGAATATTATGATTACCTAAATAAAACTCACTAATTCTTGTCCAAAGACCAATATTTCTACCTGTTACTGATCAATAGTACCCTTTCTTGTCAATTCCAGATACATAATTTCATGTAAGTGCTAGATTAAGCAATGCATGTCAAACATCAATATATATATATAAGGATAGAAAAATAGAGATTGTCATATGTTTCACTTGGAGAAAGGTGGAACAGTAAAATCTTTACAACACCTCCTTCATAGAAAAATAGCAAAGAGCAGCTCTCCGGGTAATAACATAAGCTGTTTGATTGGCCAAACTAGTTGTACCCAAGAATACCCTCTGTGAAGGTGCTATATGTTCAAGAATACTTTTATGTCATTACGAAGAATCTGCTCTAAGATTTATGGATTTATTCACAAGGTACATTTGGAAGATTTACATAACTTTATCAGCTAAATATGCACTGATGACAATTCATGTACCTAGGTAAATTTATATTTCTTATACTGTTACTAAGCTTTTGCTAGTATGTCTACATCTAACACAAGAGACCCAGTCTAACTAGAGCCTTTAGATTAAAAACAGACAGTTTTCTCTATGTAGAGTAAGTTTCAGTGCTTCAGAGATTTTCTTATTGTTCAGAGAAATAGCTTCACATTTTGGTCAAATTTAATCTGTCTGGTTGTGTAGAAGTGAAGTTATATAATTTATTCTTTCTCTTAAGGATGATAGGCATGATTTTAAGTGAGGAATTTTTAATATATTTTGCTTATGAACAGTCATATCAGGGTTCTCCTGAGTCTAAAGTTCTGGTAAGCTTATCACCTTCTTTTCTTGACTTGCACTGACTTTATTTTTCATTCAATTGGCTAGGAAAGATACAGCCTTTTTTTCATACCAGTTAAGCATATAAGCTACTAGTAGTACAGAGTGTTTGATTTTAGATAGTTTTTAAAAGTCATTCTTGCTCTAAAACCTACCCATATAGATCAATATATAACATTTAGAGCAAGAAATGTGAGAAAGAATTTTTTAAAATTAATTTTATTGGTACATTTTAGGTATACAATATAACGACATTCATCATTGGAAATTTGCATCTTTACTTAATCTGTCTTGGTTCTTATTTTTCCCTCATTCCCCTGCCTTCCCTTCAACTCCTCCACCTGCACATTGTGGCAATACTCTTAAGTGAAATAAATAGGACACACATGTAAATACTGAATACTTTCTCCAGTGAGAGGAGCTGGAAGTGTTAATAAGAACTAAAAGGTATAATAGATAATGTGAAATAGGGAGAAAGAATTGTTTTGAGATCAGAAGGGCCTTTCTACAGTATCTTGAAATCACCTTAATTAGATAACCTATTATGTACATCACAAGCTTAACCCTGTTAAACAGAAAGCTACATGTGAAATGGGTGAAAATGTATTTTCCAACTTTTGAAAGGTCTAAAATTTACTATATAAAGCTATTTTACAGACAGCCACTTTATGTCTGAACTTGACTTTTGAAATAAGAGGAGCATGAATGGATTGGAGGCAAGCGCCCTCCCTGAGATGAGTTTCTGGGGCTGTTGGGGTGGAGTTGAGCACCTCCTTCGCTAGAGCGGCCACTTCACTAAACTAATGAAGCCACTAGGGGCAGCAATTCTGTTTTTATGAAGCGTGGCAATGTGTATACACAAATATCATTTTGTAGTATATTCGTTGGGAAAGTAAGTACCTAAATTAATTAAATTATTAGACCAAATAAATGCAACAATTGTAGAAGAGGATTATTTGTATTTGAAAATACATTTACCTATTAATTCCTCTATCACTACAGATCTTCCTAGGAGATATTACAATTATCCTTGCGTCTTTATTTGATTATAAAGATACTTGTAAGGTTCCCATTTAAATGCAATTTTATGGGGTTTCTAACAAGCACAAAGTCTACTGGTAATCATTTTTAAACTTATTTCTAGGTAATAACCGACACTCAATTATAAATGCTTTAAAATCTTTTGTACAATACCAATGATATTACAAGGTGTTTTCTTCTTTCCTTTTTCAATGTTTCATTATTCACCATCATATTTTTCTAAGATTTGAGGATATAATTTGGATGTCTTTCACAAAAAATAACTATGATAAATTTTTACAGGTAGAAAAGTGATTGGCAACACCGAGTAGTCATAGCATGGGTCTTTCACAGCTAGAGGCTCAGTTGAGCCTTTTTGTGTTTCAAGCAAACTGATTATATTTCATGGTTGATGTAGTGATACCAATAAATGGAATTCCTTTTTCATAAATAATATGGGGTGCTTGCATGTGAATGTAATTCTGATGCACTTCTAAAAAATGTCATTTCCTCCAGTTTCCAATAAGATGTTCCTTATGTCCACCTGAGACCTCAACAAAAAAGTCACTAGCACTTATATTTCTGGCACTTTATTTATAATGATTTGCATTTTATTTGAGAAATAGAAGCTTTCTCTGCATCTCTGCTATTTACTTTCTTAGCCATTACCAGAATATCTTTTAATGTCTATATTTCTGCCAACAGTCTCTTCAGGGAAATCTAGGATTTTATACCAAGCACCTAAAAGCTTTTCAAGGCTCTACCTAATGCTAAATTCCAAAGATACTTCTGTAGCATGTTAAAGTGATTGTTACATGACTCTACTTTTGATACAAAAGTGTACATTCACATGGTGGAGCTCCTATAACAGAGTATCACAAATTGGGAACTTTAAACAATAGAACTTTATGGTCTCCCAGCTCAGGAGTCCAGAAGACTGAATCGAGATACTGGACATTTTTATTTCTTCTGTGACCTATAAAACAAGAATGTCTCATAAGTTTTTGTATTTGGTTTCTTAATGGTTGTTTTGGGGTTTTTTTTTCATTTCTTTATTAGTACGTTTGCATCAAATAATGATTACATCCCTTGTGGGGAGTTAGAACATGTACATAACAAGTTCCAATTCTTTTCTTCATCTCATTTTCCTTCTTTTGTTTCCCCCCAAACTAAAAATATAAATAAGGAGCAAAATAAAAAAATAAATAACGGAAGTAGATTGTTTCTAAGCCTCATGTTTTCTAACAATGCGTGGTTGCTCTTTGTATCCAAATTGCACCAATTTTAGTTCCATGTTAATCAAATTGGAGTAGATTCCACCCTAATGTCTATTTTTTTTTTTATTTGAGCTGTTGGGGATTGAACTCAGGGGTTTCACACTGAAATACATTCCCAGATTAATAAATAAATAAATTACTTAATTTTAATCAATTAAGACGTCTTGCCAACTCCCCAAAGTTTTACAGCTGTGCTTAAACTTGAGATACTCAGCCTACCAGAACACACCCACATACCATCAGAGGTGTCCTTCACATTCTCTTTTTAACTTACACCTTTGTAAAGATTCTGTACCCCAAAAAAGTCACATTCTGAAGTATTAGAGATTAGAACTTTGACATATGAAGTGGAACCGAGGGTCACTATTCAATCCATATAGCATTTGATAAAGTGAAAATAATCTTATACCTTTCTTAAAATTATAGGAAAATTAGTAAATTACACATATTTTTAAAATTTATTCAGAAACAGGATAATTACATTAGAAAGATTGTAGACATTGTTAAACATCTGAATAGGCTTTCTAGTTCCACTTTGTAACCATCTTCAAATGGACTATAGATTTATTATTTTAGTAACCAAATTTTTTTATTATTTGTTTTTAAGTAGTGCATGTTTGCAACACATAATGTGTACATTCTTATGTGGAGTTGGTACACATACAAAACACTCATTAATTTCTTTTCATCGTCTACCAGTCCTCCCTCCCCAACTCTCTGTCTCCTCCCATGTGAGAAAATTTAATTTGGCTTCTTATGTCTTCAAAATTTTTATTTATATTTAATCCAGAGTGTATGTGTTATAAACAGGATATTTATATAATATTTTCTCCAATTCCAAAAAGAGAATTTTATTTGTGAATAACCACCAGAAATATTTCACTGATGACATTTGTCAATATTGCAGCTATTATTAATATATATTTCAAATTTCTATGAAAAATATAAAAATGAGAAAGTGTGGGGATTGATACATATGTAAAAATATAGAACATCATTTTCAATGGTGAAACTACAGTTTTCTGAACCCTAAAATTTAGCATCCTATCTTTTTACTTTAAAAGTTATGAAGTTTATTCTGATACAGAAAAATAATTACTGATTTTGATCACTCAATATATATATGAAAAGTTATCTACTGTAATGATAAATGGTTTGTATTTAAAAAAAGCATTCTAGATTGAATAAAACCTTATCACATAATATATAACATGAGGATAAATGAATTCAAATTTTATTGGAGGCTGCAAGATAAAGAGGCACATAGACTGGTAGTCACCACTCATTAAACATTAAATCTTCAGCTAACTATTATGCCTTCCTGACTTTCATTTTCTTCTATAAAATGGAAATTTCCCTAATGTTGTTATGATATTATGATAAGATATTTAGTACCTTTTTATTGCCTGTCACAGAATATGTTTTAATAAAATATTTTGTCATCCTCCAATTAATTCAGAATTGCTTGCAAGAGTACACAAAATCATATTGCATAAATAATGAACATTTTTATTGATATTTAGATATAATCACAGGTTTTCTTGCTTGTGTTTTATAAAACTTTATTTCCCATTAATTAACACATTTTAAAATTCTCAGTAATTTTATAAATTTTAATTTTATTTGAAAGATTAATATTTATTTGTACATGAGTAATGCAGTAAAAAATTGACATCAACTGGAGTATTAAAAATTGCTCACTTTGTAATCATTTATAATTTTAACACTCCTTTTATAAAACATATGCCATTTAAAAAATTGGCAGGTATGAAATAAATGTGTTCTCTAATGCTTAATTTATCACAAAGTTTTTGACCCATTTAATTATGCATAAATATCTAAGTTTCTAGTGACCCTTTTCATTCAATGAGTCATTGTTTATGCATCTAAAAGTTGCTCTATTATTATGAAACGGATATGCACATATTTTCAAGAATTAATCAAGACAGCTTGTATCAGTCAATAATCATCATATTAGTCATTGTCAAAGAAGAGCAATGTTAAATTCAAGAGCAGTGTGATGTTGAAAGAACTTACACATAAAAATTAAATATCATTGATGGTGCTTCTCATTTTTTCCCAAATCAATGAAAATCATGTTAAATTTATTTAAATTCCCTTTTTAAAAAATAGAAAACTAATGCATAGTGAAATAAAGCAATTACTCAAGTTTCTAACAGAAGATGTGGAAACCTGATTCTTTCTGACTCCCACATGTTTTCCAAATATTCTTCTAGAAAGTACATGATAAATTCAGAGAAAGTAAAACTTTCTTCAAGTTCATGCATCCATCTAAGCTATCTCCCAGAATTCCTAAGCAAAGGAAACGGATATATTCAACTCTCATTCTCTCCTGTTTTCTGTTCCAAGCCATATTTCATCTCACCACAAAAATGTTTCAAATCATATTCTGCCATGATTATTATCTCTTCAATTCCAGTTGTTTATCCTTAGGTCACACTTGAAATATTTTTCTCTGGTTCAAAGAAATCTTGACTCAGTAAGGCTCTTATTAATTCTTATTTTTATTCTTTGTGTCTTTTATGTTCCACTTCTCCAGAGTGTCACCTCCATCCTTACACAGTGAGACTAGAGGCAGTAGGCAATTGTTCTAAGTGAAGTAAGACACAAATGTCAACCGTGGACTTTAAATTCTTTACCTTATTTCTCTTGTGTTGACTTTGGACTTTCATGTGTCATTTCAACACTCACCTCTGAAAAGGGTCACATGAAGACTGAAATGTTAACCTTTACTCAAAGATGCAAATATATTTTCATGAAAACTCACAAGCTATTTTTTTCCTGTTTCTCATTTACCTAGGTTGTGTTACGTGGCCATCTATAACAGCAGTGTAGAACAGGTTTCTTGGTTTTGCCCTACAATCTCAAACTGAAGTGTTCATTGCAAACAACAAAGTGCCAAATGCTATCAATTAACAAAGCCTTCCTCTCCATATAATTATGTTCACACATTACCTTATTAGATATTTCTGGAGTATTTTTATATACATCATTAAAATTCTCTCACTTTAGGTTTCATTATTCCATATGTTCTTTGCTTCCACTTTCTTTGTTGGTCTTTACAATTTCTAAAGGATGAATGCTTTCAATTCATATCTGTTTTCTCCCTGAAAAATTTAATCCTACTTTTGTTTACCTTTGAAAGTCTTTCCTCAGAGTAAATGAATTAAAATTTTTAATAACAAGGCATTATTTTCCTATAGTACTGTGAAGTAAACCCAGGACTTTTGTACTAAGCTACATCCCTAGTCCCATGATTGATTGATTGATTGATTGATATTTTCTTGATAAGTTGTTCAGCCTGGGATCAAAGTAGGCTTGTCTCAACATCCAGAGTGCTGGAATTATAGGTAAGCACTATCATCACATCCAGTATAATGTTAAATTTTACGTATAAAAAAATGATTCATTTCTGAATTTAAACTTTCATTCCTACTGAAATAGAAGGTACCACATATTTTAAATTTTAAATATTTGAAATACAATGACTTGATGACATCATCTAATTCCCATTTTAAAATGTTAAATTTAGATAAAATCTTGAGTATATTAAATTTTGCAGAAACAAAAGCTAGAAAACTAATGTATGGGATAAACTGATAAGTGATGACTCTTATGTCTTTAGTCTCCCCCAAATTTGAAAATCCATCAAAAACTAATAAACATATTATACTCCATATATTGCAACCAAAGGTTTCAATGCATTCCTTCAGTTTTTTCTATTGTGGAGGTAAGAGAACCAACTATATATTGTTTATTAGTATAATTTGCAAATTTCATACGTTTTATTGGAACTTTGATTTAGAGTCTTGCCGTAGATTAAAAACTATGAAGATACTGCATTAGTTTGGATTCTGTAGAGGAACAGAATCTTTTGAAAATACATGTACAATTTTGCAAGGGGAATTAATAGGTGGTCTTGAATGATCAGACATGGAAGAGTCCAAAATACTACAGTTTTAGTCGATTTTCATCCCTGAGATACAATACCAGACATTCACAACTTAATAAGGGAGGAGATGTTTATTTTGGATCATAATTATAGTCCACGTTTGGCAGCTCCAAGTCAGAAATGATATGGCCAAAGGTCATAGCAGAAGAAAGCTGCTTATGTCATAGTGGCTGTGAAACAGAGAGAGATGAGGGGAGTCAGAGAGAGAGATAAACCTTTTCAGATTACACTTCAGCGACCTCACTCTAACCAGGCTCCATTTCTTAACAGCAAGTCAGCTATGGCACCCAGTACTCCAATTCTCTTCCAGATGCATGAGGCTCTGCCTATTGCCTTAAGTCTAAACAATAACAGGTCCTTTGCAGATCAGAGGTGAGGGAATCTTCAATAGCAGTCTGCATTCTGGACAGCCAAAGATCCAGTAGCTGCTCACCCTCAGAAAGTGGAAGGTGAGGAACAAGAGGGAATAAAGATATGGCACCATTCCAAAGTCCAAAGCCTGGAAGTTCACTGAAGTCACTTGTGAAAGTTTTCATTTGGAAATCTCAACAAACTAGTGGCCAGGATACTTCTGTTCAGAGGTAATGGCAGCAAAGGACACACCTGCTTATGAAGCTTGGCGCTCTTCAAGATCAATACACTTCCTGCTTGTTTCCCGTTCTTGTCCTATCATGGTTACAAGCATATTGGTCAGTGCCTCATATAACTGTAGTGGTTCTTCCCCTCTCAATTTGTGGGCTGATATGTTAATAATCCACTGACACACACAAAACTGTGGTTTTCTAACCTGCTATGCATTTCTTACTCCAGTCAAGTTGATGTATCACAATTAACAATGCACACCTTGTAAACTTCACATTCACACACATCTTAAATCTTACTTGATCTCCATATACAATAGCAAGTATATAATTTTGCCTAACATAATACAACTATCCTGCATCAAAATTGAAATATACTTATTCCCTCCCTGGCATATAAGGCAATCTCTTTTGGAAAGGGGATGCTTACAGTTTTCTTGACATTCTATATCTTAAATAATATAGTGTAGATTTCAGTATACTTTGATATCAACACTAAGGCAATCCATGTTATTTTACTAAGAAAAAATACATCTCCTTTCATATTAACAAAATAGCAAAAATACTTACAATAATTACAATCATTTTTTATGTAACCAGGCATGCTGTGCAATCATAGCTAGTATTTATAACTACTTTTCTCTATCCATTTTATATTTCCTTGACCTTCAGAAAGCAGTAGATCTTGGTTCTTTACCTGGAAAACTAACACATAATTTCTTTCCTTAAAGGTGTGGACCATTCATCATCCCACTCAAACTGTACCTCCATTTTTAGCCTGTTGACACAGAGGTCTGAAAAGCCTAAAATGATCAAGGTGTAGACTTAGCTTTCAGTTTAATGGAATCAATGTGCTACCTCCTACTGGAAGCCTCTCATCCTGCTCCAGCACGAAGATGTCTAGTCCAGTGAGTTATCTTGTGAAAGAGAAAACCTATCAAGATCCTTGTTATCTTCATTGTGATAGGACTGGAGAATTCATATGGCCTGAGGTAGGGCAGTGAAAGTGTATTTGTGACCTTGCCAACTGAAAAAGAATTGCTTCTGTTGTCCTTGGTCTTGGGTACAGATTTCTCAAATGAATAACTACATACCAGGCACCAAGAGTAACATTAATCTGCTCAATAAGGGAATCCACATCTGGTATAGTAGCTGCAATTAGAGTCACCACTTGAATAAGGCCAGGACACTCCATTGCTATTCTCTCTGATTCATCCCTTTTTTTCGCAGGCCTCTCCAAATAGGAGAGGTAATTGAGAATGTCATGGGAATCACCATCCCTGCATCTTTTAAATTTTTGATGATGGCATTAATATCTAATCTCTGCAGTTCCTCCAAGGATGTATTATTATTTTCCCAGGTAGAAGAAATTGTAAGAGATCTATTTGGCCTTTCTCACATAATGGAGTTCATTCCACAGGTTAAGGAACCAATATGGGGATTCTGTCAAATACTAAGCATACCTATCATAATTATATGCCCTGGAAGTGGGGATATAGCCACAGGAAGAATTCAGACACTTACTGGACCCATTCTGACTCAGGCATTGATTAAATATTTTTGATCACCAGACCTCCATAGACCCTTACTATTACTGAAGGGCCTCAAAAATGGAAACAAAGTCATTGTAAATAGGGAAGGGTAGAGGGGGTGTAGGGAGCACAGGGAATGGGGAAAAAATAAGAACCAAGATACATCATGTACAAGTACAAGTCTCCAATGATTAATGTAAACGTATTGTATACCTAAAATGTACCAATAATAGAATTTAAGCAAAAAAAATGGTACCTTCTATCATGTTTCCTCTTTTGCTATTCATATTCCACCCACTTAAAGTTTAACACCAGGTATTAAATAAATACATAAATAAATAAATAAATAAATAAATAAATAAATAAATAAATAAATGAATAAAACTAAACATTCTTCTACAGCAAATTTAACAGATTTAACACATATTTTCCCAACCACAGCAAAGCCCATGAAGGCCTCCAGTGCTTCATCTACAACCCAGACAATATATTTAGGAACACCTTCTACCTTCTATTATTTATAATATCTTAAATTAGAAAACAGTTTAAAAATTTAACAGTAAAGCAAGGCTAAATAAGTTATAGATTGGACATATGATAGAATATCATGTGGTCATTTAAAGACTGTTCCGTAAATTTTGTGTCAATATGCATTAAATATTGATCTCATAATGCTGGTTGGACAAAGAGCACAACATCAAGCAGATGTTGCATGTAAAACACATTCTGAAGTGAAGATTTCTTCAAGGAGGCATAAATATTGTAAATGTTAAGGAATGATTATATGGGTTTTTTCTAGAGACATCATCTTCCTTTTATTTTTTGCATTTTCCCTTTTCTAGGGGTGAAGGGAAGAGCATGTGGTACTTTTGTAAACTTAAATATTAAATACTATGTTAAAAATGTAGATGTGAAATGAACACACTTGGACCATGGAGTAGAGCAATGTTTGTCAGACTTCTGGTTTGGTCTCAGTAACAGAATTGTATTCTTACAAATTTTGAGGACTTCAAATAAAATTTTTGTGGATTATAAAAAAAATTTTCCAGATCTTCTGTTATCTGAATTGGTTCAGAACCTGTGTTCAGTAGTCCCTAAAATGCAAAATCATTCCCTTTTCCTCAGTGTACAGCTCCATGTGTAAGAGGCCATAGGTCTCTTTATAAAAGGATTGGAGAAGGATTAACAGTGTAATTTTTTGGGAGTATGCCAGCATCCTTCATCAAGATGATTCAGCTTCCCCTTCATTCAAGGAGTTCCAGGTCTACAAACTGGCTCTTAGTAATTTGTGGAGGGAGAGGTTGAAATTCTTTATTTTTTAATATAATCTGAAGAAGAATTTTATTTGTCCTAACATTCTTCTTATATAAATTCAGTAAAAATGTAGTAGATTTTCTTTTCCACTTCTAAGAATACTATGATTAATTAGCCAATGCCATAGGTCTACACATGACAGGACATTTCAATGATCACTTTGCCTCTACTGTCACTTAGGGTAAGTACAGCCACCTTGCCTTTGTGGTTGAGCACAACCATTTGATCTCTGCCAACCTGGAAGCCACTTATATTCATCACATTTACGTGTCACAGTTCAGTGCTTCTTGTCCCTGGTGTAAAGTCTGGCATACAATGAAAAATCATGAAGCTCTTCAAAGACGCTGGTGCTCTAAAATCTGTTTCTTAATGTATTAGTGAAAAGGAGATGCCAAATCACCCCCCTGCAGACAGGCAGCCACCTATTTCCACACTACAAAGATGCAGAGGACACCAGACCACCAGACCAAGGTCCTGAGTCCTGCTGCTCCTGGCCCAGAGGTAGGGGCTTCTGAGCTGCAGTCCCACTGCTCCTGATCCAGAGAAAGGGGCTTCCTGGTCACCATCCCTCCCACTGCTCCCGGCCCAGAGGTAGGGGCTTCTGAGCTGCCATCCCATTGCTCCTGGTCCAGAGGAAGGGGCTTCCCAGCCACCATGCATTCCGCTGCTCCCAGCCCACAGGAAAGACCTTTTGGGCCACCATCCCTACCGCTTCTCCTGGCCCCTGTCTCACCTCTCCCAGCTCAGAGGAGGTAATCCATGCAGGTGCTAACAGTCCCCTGCCTCCGTTGAAATGAGAAAACATGTAAATAAGTCTCAAAACCAGACTTCCAGATCACCTACAGCAACCCCAAAGGGAAATGAGAAGGAAAACTCTGATACTCAACCACCTGGACCCACCGAACTGGCAACAAAAGGGGATCTGGAAAAAATGAAATCAGAAATGATTTCTCAGATAACAGGAAAAATTGTATCCCTAGTAGAAGACATGATTAATAAATCTAGAGAGGAGCTCAGGAACATGATGGAATCCCAACATAGGAAACAAATGTAATCCATAAAACAGATGCAAATAGATTTTGAGGACATGAAAATCTCCACTGAAAGACTACACAGCAGAATGAGCCAATGTGAGGACAGAATTTCAGATATAGAAGATAAGATTGCAATTAGTGACCAGGAAACAAAAAATTGCTTCCAAATTATAAGGGAACATGAGAAATCAATCCAGCAGCTGCTAGATGATGGAAAGAAGAATAACATAAGACTGATTGGGCTCAATGAAGAAACAGGAGAGAGTGGAGACGACATAAAAAAACCTCTTCACAGAAATAATGGCAGAAAACTTCCCAAGAAGGGGAAAAGAGCTTGACATACAGATAAGTGAGGCATATAGGACTCCAAATAGTCTTGATCAAAAAAAATCTACACATAGACATATAATTGTTAAGATTCCAGAAACACAACAGAAGAACAAAGTTCTCCAAGCAGTGAGAGAAAAGAAACAAATCACATAAAAAGGAAAGCCCATCAGAATCACAGGAGACTTCTCAACACAAACCCTCAAGGCAAGAACAGCTTGGAGGGACATATTTCAAACCCTAAAAGAAAACAACCTCAAACCCAGATTGATGTACCCTGCAAAACTATCTTTCAAAATGGATGCAGAAATAAGATACTTTCATGACAAAGAGCACCTTAGGAACTTCATGAATACCAAACCAGCACTCCATAGAATTTTAAACAATATCCTAGGAACAGACATTGAGGATCACAGCTCCAGGAAGCAAAGCACAATGAACCCGTCTGGCATGACAAGAAATTAAATGTAAAGTGGGAGAACCCAACAAAAAAGAAAAAATCATGACAATGACAAGTCAATACGTTTCAGTTATAACCATCAATGTTAATGGTCTCAATTCACCAATCAAAAGAAATAGACTGGCAGAATGGGTCAAGAAGCAAAATCCAACAATATGCTGCATACAAGAAACACATTCCATTCAAAAGGAAACTCATAGACTGAAAGAAAAAGGGTGGAAAACAATATTCCATGAGACAGAAACCAGACAAAAAGCAGGAGTAGCTATCCTTTTTTCAGATCAAGTAGATTTCAAACCAACACTGACTAAGAGAGATGAAGAAGGACCCTACATCCTTGTCAAGGAAAGAATTCAAGAGGAAGAGATGACAATCATAAATATCTATGCACTAAACACTAGTGCACCCAACTATATAAGCTAAATACTAACAGACATGAAAAGTCATGTATGCACTAATACAATTGTAGTGGGGGACCTCAACACCCCACTGTCACAAATAGATAGATCAAGTAGACAAAAAATAAGTAATGAAGTACTAGAACTAAATCGAACTCTTGAACAAATGAACTTAACAGATGTTTACAGAGTCTTCCACCCCACAAAATCAGAATACACATTCTTCTCAGCTGCACATGGGTCATTCTCCAAAATAGACCACATACTCACACATAGAACATGTTTAAGTAAGTGCAAAGGAATTGAAGATATCCCCTGTATATTATCAAACTATAGTATGATCAAATTGGAGATTGATAGGAGAAGAAACTCAAAAAATTTCATAAACACTTGGAAATTGAACAACACACTTCTGAATAACCAATGGGTCACAGAGGAAATTAAAGAAGAAATCAGACAGTTCCTTCAATTAAATGACAATGACAATATAACATATCAGAATCTATGGGACACAATGAAAGCAGTCTTAAGAGGGAAATTCATAGCAGTGAATATGCATATTAGGAAAACAGAACGAGCCCAATTAAACAACCTGATGCTGAACCTCAAGCTTCTAGAAAAAGAAGAGCAGGAAAACCCAAAAGCTCATACAAGGGAGGAAATTATAAAGATCAGAGGAGAAATCAATCCAATGGAGACTAAGAGAACGATACAAAAAAATCAAAGAAGCCAAGAGTTGGTATTTCAAAAGAATCAACAAAATTGACAAACCCTTAGACAACCTTATCAGAAAAAGGAAAGAAAAGGCCCAAATCAATGCAATTAAGAATGAAAAGGGTGAAATTATAACAGACCCAGCAGAAATCCAGAGGATCATCAATACCTACTTCCAGAACCTATACGCCAATAAGATGGACAACACAGAAGAAATGGACAGATTCCTAGATACATATGAATTACCAAAGTTGAATGAAGAAGATCTAAAAATTCTGAACAACCCAATATCAACCAATGAAATTGAAAATGTAATTAAAAACTTATCAACTAAGAAAAGCCCAGGCCCTGATGGCTTCACTGCTGAATTCCACAAGACATTTAGAGAGGAACTGCTGCCACTACTGTTTAAACTCTTCAATGAAATTGAAAGGGAATTAATACTCCCAAATTCATTCCTGGAAGCAAGCATCACCTTGATCCCCAAAGCAGATAAAGACCCAACTGAAAAAGAGAACTATAGGCCAATCTTGTTAATGAACATAGATACAAAAATCCTTAATAAGATAAGGGCAAACAGAATGCAGAAGATCATCAAGAAGATCATACACCCTGATCAAGTGGGATTCATCCCAGGGATGCAGGGATGGTTCAATATAAGAAATTCAATCAATGCAATACTTTATATCAATAGAGAAAAGGACAAAAACCATATGATTATCTCCATAGATGCAGAAAAAGCATTTGACAAAATCCAACATGCATTTATGATAAAAACCCTACAAAAAATTGGAATAGATGATCTCTACCTCAAACTGATAGAAGCCATCTATGAAAAATCAACAGCCAATATCATACTAAATGGTTAAAAAATGAAATCCTTCACACTAAAATCAGGAACAAGACAAAGATGTCCACTATCACCACTCTTGTTCAATATAGTTCTGGAAACATTAGCCACAACAATTAGACAAGAAAAAGAAATAAAGGGAATAAAGATAGGTAATGAAGTCAAATAGTCTTTATTTTCAGATGACATGATACTCTATATAGAAGACACCAAGAACTCCACCAAAAGTCTTCTAGACTTAATAAATAAAGTCAGTCAAGTAGCTGGTAACAAGGTCAACACACGAAAATCAATAGTTTTCCTCTACACGAATGACAGACTCACTGAGAGAGAAATAGGCCAAATAATTCCTTTCATGATAGCATGCAAAAAACTGAAATACCTAGGAATCAACCTAATGAAAGAAATCAAAGACCTCTTCTCTGAAAACTATGGCACTCTGAAATGAGAGATTGAAGATGATATCAGAAAATGGACAGACATCCCCTGCTCCTGGGTAGGAAGGATTAATATAGTGAAAATGGCCATACTTCCAAAACTGCTATATAGATTTAATGCAATTGCAATTGAAATCCCAGCAGCATACTTCATAGACCTTGAGAAAACAATCCAAAAATTCATTTGGAACAAGAAGAGACCCAGAACAGCAAAAGCAATTCTAGGTAACAGAGACATGGCAGGGGGTATCACAATCCCCAACCTGCGGACCAGTGGAACAGATTAGAAGACGGAGAAACAACGCCAGCCACACTCAGCCATCTCACCTTCAATAAAGGAGCCAAACACCCTCACTGGAGGAAAGATAGCCTCTTTAATAAATGGTGCTGTAAAAATTGGGCTTCTACTTGCCAAAGATTAAAACTAGACCTGTGTCTCGCACCATGCACTAAACTAAAATCAAAATGGATTAAAAATCTACATATTAAAATAGAAACTCTAAACCAATTGGAACAGAGGTTAGGTAGAACCCTTGAAGACATCAGTGTAGGAAAAGATTTTATGAACAAAACCTCAGTTGCCCATGAACTAGCACAAACAATCAATAAGTGGGATCTCTTCTTATTAAAAGGCTTCTGCACAGCAAGAGAAACCACCAGCAGTGTGAAGAGACAACCCACAATGTGGGAAAAAATCTTCACCTGCTCTTCCTCAGACAAAGGTCTACTATCTCGAATCTATAAAGAATTTTAAAAGATCAGACCTCCCAAATTTAAAGACCCAATCCAAAAATGGGCATCTGAAATGAACAGACATTTCTCAGACAAAGGAGTAGAAATAGCAAATAAATACATGAAAAAAGGTTCAACATCACTGGTCATTTGAGAGATGCAAATGAAAACAATGCTGAGATTCCACTTCACTCCAGAAAGAATGGCTGCTGTCATGAAATCAACCAATAATAAATGTTGGCGGGGCTGTGGGGAAAGAGGAACCCTGGTCCACTCCTGGTGGGAGTGTAGACTGGTGCAAGCACTGTGGAAATCAGTATGGAGATACCTCAAAGAACTAGGACTGGAAGTCCCATTTGACCCCGCTATTCCACTGCTAGAGATCTTCCCCAAAGAATTAAAAGAATCATACCGCAGTGATATATGTGCACCCATGTTCATAGCAGCGCAGTTTTTAATAGCTAAAACTTGGAAACAGCCCAAAGGCCCATCAACTGGAGACTGGATAAAAAAAATGTGTTGTATTTTTAAAAAAATGGAGCACTACTCATCCATAAAAAATGAGAAATTAGAGACATTTATAGCTAAGTGGATGCACATTGAGGAGATACTCTTAAGTGAAATAAATAGGACATACATATATAAATACTGAATAGATTCTCTGGTGTGAGAAACTGAAAGTGTAAATAAGGACTAAAATGTATAATAGGTAATGTGAAATAGGAAGAAAAGGGGCAAAGGGGAAAGAAGTGGGAGGGCTAGGGGTAAGGATAGAAGGGAATGGGATTAATATGAGAAAATGGAAAAATAGGAACAAAATCTTAGTAGATAGGGAGGACTGGAGGGGTTGAAGGGAGGGCTGGGCAAGGGTGAAAAATAAGAACCAAGAGAGACTATGTAAAGTTGCGAATTTCCAATGATGAATGTCATTATATTGTATACCTAAAATGTACCAATGATTAGAATGAATAATTGATAATGCAAAATAGGAAGAAAAGGTCCAAAGGTGTAGGGGTATTGGGAGGGGCAGGGGAAAGGAAAGAAGGGAAAGGAAAAGTGATGAGAAATGGAAAAAATGGAAATAAACTCTTTGTAAATGGGGAAAGGTGGAGGGTGTGAAGGGAGGGCTAGGAATGGGGAAAAAATAAGAACCAAGATGCATTATGTAAAGGTACAATTCCCAATGAGAAATGTAATTGTGTGGTATACCTACAATGTATCAATAAAAGAATTTTTAAAAAAAAGTATTAATGAAAAGTGCATTTTTTGTACTCTCCAAGTGTGCAAGAGTAAATTTTACCTGAAAAATCCCTTCCAGCTTTGCCATTTCCCTGAACTTTTGAATATGATGAAATAATATTAGGCATTTCCAACCCATTCACAGTGGACCGTTATGGATCCACATTTCAGCCAACCATCCAAATAAACTGCTGGCAACTTCTTTAGAGTCTGAGGTGTGACGTTGAATCTAGCTAGAATCAAGAAATTCATTTTCACTCTGGTTTATATTTCCCCCACCATTATGCTAACACCCTTAAAATCTATTCCAAAACCAGTTCCTGAGACCTCCACTTGTAATAATTAGAAAGCTCATGAAGTTCTTTGGGAATGTAGTGTATCTCTTTGTAGGTCACACTGTGCACCTCATATTTAAGAGCATTCCTATATTTGAGACTGATTATAGGGCTAGAGGCAAGAGTGAGTGGTGAAGATTTGTCATGAGGAGTATTGTCATTGTCTTGCTTGGTGGCTGGATCAGGGAAAGATATCACTATTTCCGTAAGCACTATGACTACCTTGCTCAGCTATAGGTGGAGATATAGTCCAATACTACAGGTGGTGAGGATGGTAATGCCTCTGTCACTGAAGGTGAGGAAATCTCCTGTGGCAAAAGAATATCATCAGAACTTAGCAGTTCAATGCCCTTACCCTTTCCAGGTTCTTCCCAAACATCTTCATCCTAATTTATAGGATTCTATTATTTCTGATTAGCACCCTCACCTTAACTGCAGATAGCCTTCAAGGCTAAACTTTAAACATGTGCTGTTATTCTGGCAACTACATTAGGAGCGTTTGTCTGCAGTTTTTACAATATCAGCACTACAACTAAATGAGAGAAGATTCTACTTGAGAACACTTAGACACCATTAGATTGTTTATGTGTGTTTAGAGCTGGAAACTTGAATATTTGAGCTCATTATTATGCTTTGTCACTTTGTCCAGAGATGCAAAGAGCATCCAGCAAGCATAATTATATTTCTTACTCTTTCAAAAATATTAAAAATATTTTATATAGAGTCAATGATTTCTTGCATTTCACAAATGGCAATTAGGATAATTAAATGGATTTATGTTGTGCATTACATTAAACAGTTCACAACATGGACTGTCAGTACTCCCTACAACATCAGAAAGAGATCATGACAACTTTAGGTCTCAGACAATTAGACAGTCAACTCTAGGAACCACTAAATTGATTAAAAGAATTCATCTTTATAATTCTATTTTTCTAGAACCACTCTCAGTAACAAAATCTATATTAGATACAATTCTCTAGAGAAACAGAATTGATAGGCAATATATGTAATTATACAAGGGAATTTATAAGTGAATCTTACAGGATCCATTGCAGGATATTCCAAAATTCCTGTGTGGCGGATCAGAAAGTAGAGAATCCACAATGGACATCTGTATGCAGCAGAGCTGGAGGATCCAGAGACTGTTCAGGACAAGATGGAACCTGTAAAACAAGAAGAATCAATAATTCTCAACAGTTCTTCCCAGAGAGTCACTCGTGTGAGTCTGCATTGAGAAGCTGAAGAAATTGGAAACAAATGTCCAAGGGCAGTGACAACAAAGGATGTACCTGCTCATGAAGACTGGAATTGTTCAAATTGGGCACACTTACTTCTGGTTTCTCTTCCAGGCTACCGGCCTGTTTCCTCCACAGCCATACTGGGTTTTTCCCCCCTTACTTGCTGGCCTATGTATCAGCCATCCATGGACACTTTCAGAACTGTGTCTTACAATCTACCAAGCATCTCTTACTACAGGCAAGTGACATATCACAATTAGCAGTCACACATCCATGCACACTTCTTATGGATATTCCTCTTACACATCTAAAAATGAATTCATGCTGCTCCTTTCTGAACTTGCTCTTCCTCCTACATAGCTTCACTAGTAAATGAGAACATGATAAATCTAGGGGATTACATCTGATATATCAGATTTGTTGACTGGTGAACTATATATCATCCCTTGTCACTGATTCAAGGACTTATATTGACAGTTTTCCCTTCTCACTCTCCTACATCTTAATATTTTTATTATCTACTTTATCACTTCCCTTGACACAAAAACATGACATTCTTTCTTGCTCTCATATTTTACTAAAAGGAAGCTATTGTTTGACTACTTATTTTTAAGTCATTACTGCCTTTCATTTCTCCCAATTCCAAGCAATCTTTTTGAAACAGGTTTCTATATTTTTAGACCAATTATTCTCCTCTAAATACCTTTTAAATTTAATATCAAATACTTCTTCTTTGTTTCACATTGTTTACTAATTTTAAATACATTACTCATTTTTATCTCTTAGTTTATTGTTTATCTATATTTCCCTGATAAAATATAACTCTCACTACAAGAATCTTTTCTATTTTCCTGGGTCACTCATGGTTACCAAAGTGCATACAGTTGATCAGCATAGGAGGCACGAAGATATTTCTTAAATAAATTAATGAAAAAAATCTTTTTACATTTCTGAGTCCCTCAGCATCCTGATATATTTCAGACTCAGTATCTATTCTACTATTTCTTTGTCTATTATCTCTTCAGTCCAGTGTTCTTTATTCTCACTGTGAACATTTTCCTCTCTGCCACTATCATATGTAGGCTGGTTTATTTAAAGATATTCCTTGCTATTTTGACACTCCATTTTTCTCATTTTATTGTCATATTGAAACATGAATGGCCTTTCTAAAATGCTTCATCAGCTAATTATATATATACATACATGTACACATATACATATATATGGAAGTATATATATATCCATATATATGGATATATATATATGGATATGTATTCATTTAATAAAATGAATGTTCATGAACCAAAGACCTCGCTAGTTTTTACAGAGAACCTGTAGACATAGGTCTCTCTGGTCTTTCCAATCTTATCTGCCACAACTCTCCACACTGCCATTTATACCATAGTTGTAGTAAAAGAATTATTGTTACCCATATGTGTTATACTTTCTTCTATCCCATTTCATGTAGAATTTTTTTCTATCAGAAATACTTGTCTTTGCTATTGCTGTTAGGACTTCGATGCTCAAATCAGATGTAAACTCCCTTTAATACTCTTCTCTGACACTTTTTCAATAATCATTAGGACTCCATTTATCGAAAAAAGTAGTCTTTTGTTCCCTTTTTTATTTTCTTCTCTGGTACAGAGTTTTGCTATGTTGCCCAGGCTGGTCTTGATACTGTGGGCTCAGTGGATCCTCCTATGTCAGCCTCCCAAATAAGCAGGCTTAAAAGTCCATGGCATCACTCCCAACTCTTTAATGTAAGTGGCTGTCACATTACTCCATAGTTGTTTCCTTAATTCCCTCCTGACCTTATCCAATAATAAATTATTTGAAGTTGATCATTTCATATTGAAAGTAGAACAGTGTCTTTTAGTATTAGGTGGCATTAGATAATAAGTAAAAATTATCATCAATTATATTTGGTACAATAGTGACATTGTTACACATATTTTTAGCTAGCAGATTTTTCTTGAAATTGAATAGAATGTTTATACTTTGAAATTCACACATGTCCTCCTCAGTCTTCAGAAAGGAAATCTTTATTTGAAAGCAACCTTAAAAGAGCAGTCTGAGGAGCCACAATTAGAAACCAACAGAGAGAAGCATACACTTTCTTGTCCATTTGGCAAAGTATCAATTATGAGACTCACTAATGCATTCTTATCCTCTAACACACACTTCCCATTTCAGGTTGAAGCAAAGTGTGTAGCCTTGAAGTTGACCAGGTAATGCTTTCATTTCAGAAAAGAAGACAGCCAGGGTCAGCATATTCAAGGATCTATTAAATTATAAAAATAAATATTAACACTGAGACTGCAGTTATCTTACTTTTTCCATGTTTTCTATTTTAAATGAGACACAGTAGTTTCGTCTCTTAAACTGTTGAGTAGTTAAACATTCTGTCACCATTTCATAGGATATATATTCAATTACTCCTCTCAATAGCTAACTGGAAGATTATTTGAAGCTGTGATACTCAAATAAATGAGAATTCTATGAAACATATGCTGCTACCGGACACATGTTTTTACTTGTTATGATGAGCCACTGTACGTCAGATCAGCAGGTGATTCTCCTAGAACCACTGGATAGCTTCTTGGATAATATCCAACTTGCCCTATAACCAGTTTTGTAAAAAGGCCCTTATTCTCCTGAATGTTGTACAGGACACAGGCTGAAATAATGCAGACAGAGCCATCCAAATCATAAGTATTTCTTATCTCATAAAGTATGGGAAAGATTGACTCCATAGCATATATAAAATTATATTGTGTTCCCTCAGTTCTACTAAATTTAGGAATAATATTGAGGTGTATGGTAAAATGAGAATAGCACTCAAGAGGAAAATGAAAAAAGATAGCTATATTATTTTCAAGTCATGGGAAATTAAGTAAAGTTAAAGATTATTGATTGCAGGATTAATCCCGTTATGAGAGTAGTAGATAATAGAAAAGAAATGTGTGCACCTAAAATTTTTCAGATGACTGAAAAGATACTCTTCTCCAAACTTAAGTATGTATGTATACAAATATGCAGCATGTCCTTTTATTGTGTGCCATTTGTCTTGTCATGGTGTAAGCTATGTTGATACCTTATGAACTCACTCTACCCCTCCACTGCTCAAGCAGTCATCTATAGGACAGCAGCATAGAGATGCAAAGATCCTAGCCTCAGATCCATCACATTAGAAACTGAATTTTAAAGAAATTTATGAGATTTACATGTATTATAAATATTGAAGAGTACATTGGTGGTGAACAAAATAGGGATGAGAGGCCAAATCTGTCAGGTTATTTTTTTATAAAACAGCAATATTTATTGGTTTGCATGTTTTCTATGGGTGTTTTCATGCAGCAAGAGTAGAGTCAGGTAATATGGACAGAAACTGCATAGGTCACAGTCCTAGATACTTACTGTGTTGTCTAAATCATAGACTTTTTTGACCCTTATTTTAGATGAACTGCAATGATCTAAGGATTGTAAATGATGTCCATGATCTATTTAGAGACCTGAAAACTGTTTTGAGTTATTCTGGACAAGGAATAAAAATAATGAACCCAAATATCATATAGATAAGCTTTAAAAATGAAATATAGTTAAAAGAATATAATAGTAGAATTGTTTAGTAAAAAATGATATGTGCAATTAATATTAGGAATATTTTCAGAAGTATATTCAATATATATATATATATATATACTGTGAATCATATTCCTTATATATTATTTGTCAAACCTATGTAATATAGAGACCCGTGTCAAAGTTCTTTGTACTAATACCTCTGTACTTAAAATACAGATGATTAATGCCACTACTTCAAAATGTTAGCTACATAGGCTTAAATAATTATTTAATTTTGGCACAAAAGACATATCTTATTATGTAGACATGTTATTTCATAACATTTAACTAACAATATTGCATGTCTAACAGTGAAAATTAGAAATAATTCTTCTCTATTTATGAAACAGAAAAGTTAATATCTAAACCAGAGTGGGTTATAGATCGGTCATTTTGTAAAAACAATTATGAATCAAAAGAACTCTAAAAGTAAACTTTGTTGAGAAAGTTGGTAGCAGAATGACCTTTTGAATCTAAATCGTTCATCAAATTTTACTTAACTATTCCTTCTACATTTCCTTTTATTAAGGTCTGCAACATTGGCAGATAGTGCTAGGTGTTTAGGCAAGAATGAGTCAGAGAATTCTCTGTGCCATAAGTAGTCAAAAGATACTCTTGGCATGATAACTAAATGCTGTGTGATTTCTTTATGGGATTTTGAAATTTGAAATAAAGAACATTTGTGTTAAAATACCTGGCATCTAGATAATAACACACATTATACTTGCTTTTATTTAATATTTTCAATCATAGATTCTTCTTTGGAGGCTACAGTTAGATGTGTAACCCTCATGTTCTGTTGGAGGTACTATTAGCCTCTCCAGAGAAATTCCCACCATTTCAGTAGAGCAATAAAGGGCTGGAGATATAGCCCTGTGGTACAGCACTTTCCTAGCATGCACAAGACACTGGAATAAATCCTCAGTACCCAGCAGGAAAAGGTTGGTTTAAGTCAATAGAACAATGGAAACATTCAAGCAAATCAGCAGAGAATGACATTCCCCAGGTACAACATTCCAAAATATTCTCCAGTGGTCTTGAGTTTGTGTGTGTGTGTGTGTGTGTGTGTGTGTGTGTGTGTGTGCACGAGTGCACGCACATCATCCTTATTCAGGTCAATACACTTGGAATTAATTGGAGATGGGGTAAATGACACTATTTAGATTTTTAATGATGTGTGAAAGTGATTGATATTACATAATTTTTAGAGGAGAATTGGGAACTGTTTTACCTTGAACCTGTTACTCAAGGAAAATGAAGTCTGTTCTTCATTTCTAGAGGCAATCCTGCTCTGTGGTATGTATGATTCCTGCTGTGTAGGCCTTATTGCCCGACACTGAAGGTTTCTTTTTTTTTTCTTAAATTCTTTTATTGGTACCATTTTAGGTATACCGAATAGTTTCTCTGGTGTGAGAAACTGAAAGTGTAAATAAGGACTAAAACGTATAATAGGTAATGTGAAATAGGAAGAAAAGGGGCAAAAGGGAAGGAAGTGGGGGGGCTAGGGGAAAGGAAAGAAGGGAATGGAATTAATATGAAAAAATGGAAAAATAGGAACAAAATCTTTGTAAATAGGGAGGAATGGAGGAGTTGAAGGGAAGGCTGAGCAAGGGTGAAAAGTAAGAACCAAGAGAGATTATGTAAAGGTGCAAATTTCCAAGGATGAATGTCATTATATTGTATACCTAAAATGTACCAATGATTAGAATGAATAATCAATAATGCAAAATAGGAAGAAAAGGTCCAAAGGGGTAGGGGTAGTGGGAGGGGCAGGGGCAGGGGAAAGGAAAGAATGGAAAGGAAAAATGAAGGTTTCTTTCTTTAACTAGTGTCTCATGGGGAAGATGCTTTTAAAAGAAGCAGTGATGTGAACGAAGAAGAACAGGAATGTAAGATAACAATAGAAATGTAGTATCTGGATTTTATTGGACAAATGATTTATTAATCCAAGTTCATCCTAGATAATCTGTAGTGCTAAACATTTGTAGTATGGAAATTCCACCTACATATTTCATTATTATTTTCATTTGTTAATTATTGAAATACATTTACTTAGAAAGATGAACCTGAAATATCTTTATACTGTGTAACTTAGATGCAGTTATGCTTTAAAAATATTTCCTTGTTCTCATTTGTTTTATTTGGCTAAAATAGTAACTATATATGATCAATGTGGATAAAGTACACAGATTTATTTTTTCAGACAAGGGAAACTGTTAAAGTTAAAATGGTTCACAAAGTGGTGGTGAGAGCACAATTTTACCAGGATCCCTGATGTCAAACTCTGCAATATGTTGATCAAAAGGTGTCAAAAGCTTATTCTCTCATAGAACTGACAGCAGAAAAGGTAACCCTACATAAAACATCTCTCAAGAGAACATTTTCTTGCTTTTTGTTTTAAATGATATATGGAGAAAATATATACCTGAAGTAGTGTTTTGAGAATGTATAATGTTATTTCCAACATTTTAAAGATTCTCAGAAACAAAGGAGCTTGAATCAAAATTATCTCCCCCAAAATTACACACTAGATGAATGCAGACTTTGTACTAGACAAGACAGGGATGAAGTGACGCAGAAATTAAAAGAAAACAAAAATACCAAATCTTCATTTTCAGAGTTTGACTCTTCCTTTAGGGGTGTCATTTTAATATGATCTATTTATTAAAAATATTCTCATGCTTAAAATTTTTGGAGTTTAGGTTGCCAAAGCCCTTCAAAAAGTAGCCTATACAATTTAGAGATTATAGATTGATGAGAAGGTTTAGGAAAATAATTGAGAATCATGAGAAGGACCACAAGATCTACCCACACAAACAGTCATGACATCATATGGGTACCAAAATTACAGATATTTTACAGGTAATAAATATGAAAGATGTAGAAGTAAAACAACAAACCCAAGAGTAAACAAAGTAAATACCTGAGCTAAGTAAGACAGTCTAGCTGTAGACTGTAATGCCTATTAAGGCATATTGCCTTCCCATGTTTGCAACATGACCTACAAATTGGGGAGCTCGGACTGATGATTAAAGAAATCTTGAAGAATCTCATTAGTATGAAAAAAGTGAACTTTCATTTTGATGTAATATCATAAAGGAGGCTATTCATGTCTTTGGGCTACAGTTTTGTTATAGAGTAAGCAGAAAAAGCTACCAAGAAGTGATATATAAATTGAATTTTTAAGGTTTAAGAAGGTAGTTAGATGAAATACCTGGCATTTGGAACCAAATTAGGTGTAAACTCTGCCTATAAACAACTAAAATAAGGGAGGATGAGGAACATCTATTGCCTTGATCTACCATTCCGATGTTACTGAAGGAAAGCAGAAGTGCACAGAAGGGCAGTAACATGCAGTAGATTCTTCCAGTACTCATTGAATGGAGAAGTCTACATGGAGGAGTTACTTCTTGTTCCAGGCAAATGAAAGTCATGTGTATCCGTGTGTGTGTGTGTGTGTGTGTGTGTGTGTGTGTTCAAGACCCCAGGTGTCTATGAATGCTCATGTGTGTGCTTTCCATATATAAATTACTTATAAATTTCCACATATAAGTTATCCACATTAAATTACATATAAATTACTAAAACTATGAATATAAATTATAAAATTAAATAAAAAAGTGGAAGAACAAAAATACTTGTTTTGAGGGCTCTGTAATACTCTGCCCACTTAAAATTTTAACCATTTATAACAATCTTTTCTTTTCTTTTTTAACAGGTAAACAAAATTTTAAATTTTTTGTGTTTGACCCCAAGTAAATTTTGACATTTTCTGCTCTCTTTCATTCTAAATCTGGATCATGAGAAAATCATCTTTGGAAATTTGGAAGGGCAATTTGGAAGAGAAGTTTGGGAGGGAAATTTGGAATATGGAAGGGAAAACATATATGCAGATGTGAACAGTGTAATGAAGAAGCAGAGATTATCACCAAAGCTCTTGTCATTAGAGAAAATAGATTAGAATATGAATTTCTTAGGTACATCATTTAAAACTACATGTTTGTGTTTTATTTTATTATGGTTGTTTGATTTTGTTGTTTGATTACCTATAGGCATGAAGCCAGGACTATGAAGAGATTTGATTTGATTTTAAATATTTATTAACAAAATGTCCTGATGTATTTAATTCCTAAAATTAGTAAAGATGTGAATGAAAAAGACATTTCTCTTTGAGGAATTTTATCAAATACATTACAGTGTGTAGACCAGAAAGATTTCACATTAGCTACAAGTCTCCGAAAAATATGTGTTTTTCTTTCTTGTAGGTCAAAAACTGTGTTTCTAAGTAATGAGAAAAACTACATCTTTAGAAAAACTTCCTGAACATATTTTCACTAACCTCAGCATGTCAATGATTAAGGTTAACACCAACTTCTGAATTATGACCAAAAAAAAAAAAAAAAAAAAAAGAAAGAAAGAAAGAAAGAAAAGAAAGGAAAGGTGAAGAAGTACTGTCTCAGAATTCAAAGTAGAGGTGCTCTGCAAAAAAGCTAGGGTTAGAAAGATGAGATTATCAGATTATCAGCTTTTCTACTGCCAGAGTGTTATACTTCCCATTTTACCTTCTCCCTCATTTAGACATAGAGTGTATAAGTGAGAACCCATATGTACAATTTTAAGAAAACTTTTCTTTCTTTGAGGCATGACTAGAAGGGTAAAAATGTTGCCTATTTTCCCGTAAATTAAGTAATGCTCCAAAAGGCTTTCTCTCAGTCATTTAAAGTCACAATGAATTTTGGTTTCTAATTACATGAGAAATAAAATAATATTAATGAAAGCTATAGAATTTGTATACTGTAGGACTCTTTTTAGTTTAATGCAAAACATTTTATAGTTATTATTTTAAAATAATCTTATAGGTTACAACATCATTTATTTTAAAAATGAACATTATATTTGTAAATATACCCTAATTACTATGCACATTAATATGATTTTCTTCTTTTTATATCAGGTATTATATAACTGTTTAGTGATGGACACAGTTAAACATGTGTTAAAATGTACATTTTCAAAGTAAGTTTGAAGCACAAAATTGCTTTGCAAAACATGTTTGCAAATTGGAGGAGCTCCATTATGGTGAGCTGGGGGCAGCAGTTCACTCAGGGGCATTGTTCAAGGTCAGAAGGGATGTGGCTGTGGGGAGGGGGACTCAGTCACAGGAAATGGTATCGGGAACAGAGGTTCTTTGAGACATGGGGAGATGCAGAGGCTGTGCAGTGGCTGAAACTGTGAGAACTGGAAGCAGGGAAAACCTCTGGAAAGGGGTTGAATAAGGCTGTCTCCTGCACAGCCTCTGAGACCACTGAAATTGGTTGATAGAGAGAGACCCAGCAAGCAGCAGTGTAGCTGGGACATGAAATTAATGAGAATGTACAGAAGACTCCAGAAAAGCCATCAGTGACTGTTTTTTTACCCACCCCTGACACTATTGAAAACATCTCCTGGTGAGAGACACCAGTGAGGTTCAGTTGAGCTGGGACCCAGAAGTAATGGCGACCAATAAAAGACACCAGAACAGTGGTGGGTTGAGGAAATGGCTAAAGATGTTTCCCGCTAGTACCTCATAAAATTGAAGTTTCAAGTCAGAGAGACGCTCTGGAGACAGAGGCATTGCTGTGAGGAGGGGAAGCTGGAGAGGAGGAGACATGAATGGGGTAGAGATAGTTGCTGAGGCTGTGACAGGGGCAAGGCCTGATGAGTGCTGGATGGAAGGGTTCCAGTGCCCTGCCATCATCTTGAGAACACTGGAGGGTCCTAAGCTTGGTGATCTAAAGACAATGGCATAGACAAGGTGCTTCAAGGCATTCACTATAGCCAGCCAAAAGGATAATTGTCTTCTTTTATTTTTAATTTTTTAGTTTCTTTGATTTGTTTTATTAAGTTTTGTCTTTTATATATGTGTATATGGTTGTGTGTATAAGTTTTCTGCTTTTGCTTCTGTAATGTTCCATGTTATTTACCCACATATATCTACATCAACTCTTAGTTTCAGTAATATGTCCTCACTTCATTGTCAATCAAAAATTGACTACAGTCTTAACATCTCCTGTCTCATTTCTCATCTATATTCTTTTCTGTTTTCTGCTTTCTTTACTTCCTCCCACATTTTTCTCTTAGTTTTTTTCCATTTTTGCATCCTGTTTCATTTTCCTTTCTACATTTCCACATATGTATTGTATCAGTTAGGGTTCAGTAGAGGAACAGATTTTATGATATATGACTTGTAAAGGAATTACAAGGTAGGCTTACAGAGGTGGCCACCTACAGAGTTAGGTGTGGAAGACTGCACACTGGAGAGCCAGAGGATCCAGTCAGAAGCTGAAGACTTGGAACTCAACCCAGAACCAAAGTGAGTATGAGTCAGGAGGCAGTGTCTGTGCTGGAAAGCTGAAGAGGCTCTACTTGAAAGCTGGACTCTGACATCCAAAGGCAATGGGCAAAGACTGGAGCTCCTCCAAAGAAGCAAAAGCAATACTTCCTTCTTCTTTCCCTTCTTATTACATCCAGGCAACAGTTCTATTTGTTGGTGCCACTCACAGTCAGGGTTGGTCTTCCCTCTTCAGCAAGTCAGTCATCCAGACACATCCAGAACTGTGCTAAACTAGTCTGCTAGGTGTTTCTTATCCAAGTGGAAATCAAAATCTCTCTCTCTCCCTCTCTCTCCTTCTCTCTCTCTGTCTCTGTCTCTGTCTCTTTCTCTCTCTCTCTCTTTCTCTCTATCTATATATATTATATTTCAAATTAATGTAAATATCACTATTACTGAAGTTTATTTTTGTAGCCTATTATATTGCTTTTCCCTATGAAGGTGATGACAAAATAAGAAAATTTCTAAATTACTTGATATTTTACCTAATAGTAATGATTAATTATTTGATATTATACAGAGTTAGCTTCTCAATTGCTAATGGTGAAACAGTTTTCAGAGGCTGAATCTAGCATTCAGAACAGACTAACAGGAAATTCTTACACAGAAACATAAGGCTATACTGGTCATAAGAAAAAAAAGAAAAGCACTCACTAAAAAGATCTTGCATGAGAGAAGAGATAGTCTTCTCATCTGATCACCACACTTTTTCACTAAACCAGAGCTATGTCAAGAAAATGAGATAATAACATTTCTGCAAAAACTCTTACCTCCCCAAAAGCTGATTATATAGATATGAAAGTAGATGTAATTCAAATATTTAAAGAAAACTGATAGTGAAAATGATTAATGAGATCAAATTACAGATAAGTAAGCACCTGCATGAATGAATTACTAAGATGATTAATGAGTTTAAAGAACATAGATATAAGCAGCTGAAAAAATTGACAGAGACAATGCAGGCTATGAAAAAGCACTTTAGTAAAGTGACAGAGGTTATAAAAAGAATGAAGCTGAAATTCTGGAAATGAAAACTCACAACTCAGCCAAAAGCAAGCTGAATGAAAAGAAAGAATATCAGGACTTGAAAAGAAGATGGACTTACTAGAATATTCAGTCAAAGATCAGGAAAAAAGTAAAACACAAGTAACAATAAAAAGATAATCCAAGAGCTCCTAGTCACTTCTAAAAGTACAAACATAAGAATCGTTGGCGTTATCTGAACTAAACAGACATTTCTCAGACAAAGAAGTAGAAATAGCAAATAAACACATGAAAAAATGTTCAACATCACAGGTCACTGGGGAGGTGCAAATGAAAACAATGGTGAGATTCCACTTCACTCCAGAAAGAATGGCTATGATCATGAAATCAACCAATAACAAATACTGGTGGGGCTATGGGGAAAGAGGAACCCTGCTCCACTGCTAATGGGAGTGTGGACTGGTTCAAACACTGTGGAAATCAGTATGGAGATGCCTCAAAGAATGAGGACTGGAAGTCCCATTTGAACCTGCTATTCCTCTGCTGGGGATCTTCCCCAAAGAATTAAAAGAATCATACCACAGTGATGTATGTGCACCCATGTTCATAGCAGCACAGCTTGTAATAGCTAAAACTTGGAAACAGCCCAAATGCCCATCAACTGGAGAATGGACAAAGAAAATGTGTTTTTTTTTATAAAATGGAGTACTATTCAGCCATAAAAAATGAGAAATTAGAGACATTTATAGCTAAATGGATGCACATTGAGGTGATACTCTTAAGTGAAATAATTAGGACACATATGTGCAATTATCGAATAGTTTCTCTAGTGTGAGAAACTGAAAATGTAAGTAAGGACTAAAAGGTATAATAGATATTGTGAAATAGGAAGAAAAGAGGCAAAGGGGAAGGGGAAGTGGTAGTGGTAGGGGAAAGGAAAGAAGGGAATGGAAATAATATGAGAAAATGCAAAAATGGAAACAAAGTCTTTATAAATAGGGAGGGATGGAGGGGGTTGAAGGGATGAAGGGAGTGCAGGGGAAGGGGGAATAATAAGAACCAAGAGAGACTATGTAAAGGTGCAAATTTCCAATGATGGATGTAATTATATTGTAAACCTAAAATGTGCCATTAAAAAAACCTGTAGCATGGAAAAAAAAATCATTGGCCTTGAGGAGAAATTTAACATATAAGTTAATGATATAAAAAATTGAGTCGCAAAATTATTACAAATAATTCCCAAATCAGGACAAAGATATTGATATACAGGAAAAGGAAAGATTTAGAACCTGTAATGCACATGATTAGTAAGGAAGATTTACAAGAGACTTCATAGTCACATTTTCAGAAACTCTGAACAAAGAAAGAATATAAAAAGCTGATAGATACAAGCACCAAAACAATTGTAAGAGCAAACCTATCAGAATAACACCAGCTTTCTCAACAGAAATCTTATAGGTCAGGGGACCATACAGTGACAGTTTCAAGACCTGAAGAAAAATAATTGTCAGCTTAAATTTCTACATCTTGCAATGTTACTATTAAACTAAAAGGACAAATAAAGACCTTTCATGATAAAGATAAGGTAAATAAATTCATGAGCAACAACTCGGCATTGCAGAAAATCTTAAGGGTTTCCTAAACAGAGATGAGAACAAAAACAACTATAAGCAAAGGGAAAGACTAAATTTCAGCAGAGAGTAGTTAAATGAATGAGAAATAGAAATGACTGAAGCAATGGCAAAATAACGACCTTTCAATAGTAACACTGAATGTATGGTATTCCCTCTTCAATTGCAAAGCAGACTTGGCCAATTTCAGTGCCCAGGGGGAGGCTCCTTACCACCATTCCACCGCTCCTAGGGCAGAGGAGGTGAGCCACGCAGGTGCCAGCAGCACCCCCCACCCCGGGGAAATGAGAAGACATGAAAACAAGCCTGAAAAACAGACTTCCAGGTCACCTACAGCAACCCCAAAGGGAAACGTGATGGAACAATTGGATACTCAAACACCTGGACTTCTTGAACTGGCAACAAAAGAGGATCTGGAAAAAATGAAATCAGAAATAATTTCTCAGATAACAGCAAAGAGTGTGCCCATTGTGCAAGACATGATTAATAAATCATGAGAGGACAAAGATTTAAAAAAATAGAGGATCCGAGGAAGATGATGGAATTTCAACATAGGAAACAAATGGAATCCATAAAACAGATGTAAACAGATTTCCAGGAGAATAAAACCTCCATTGAAAGTCTACACAGCAGAATGAACCAATGTGAGGACAGAATTTCAGATATAGAAGATAAGATTGCAATTAGTGACCAGGAAAAAAAAATTGCTTTAAAATTGTAAGGGACTATGAGAAAGCAATCCAGCAGCTGCTAGATGATGAAAAGAAGAATAACATAAGACTGATTGGAGTCAATGAAGAAAGAGGAGAGAGTGCAGATGACATAAAACAAACTCTTCACAGAAGTGATGGCAGAAAACTTCCCAAGCAGGAGAAAAGAACTTGACATACAGATAAGTGAGGCATATAGGACTCCAAATAGCCTTCATCAAAGAAAAATCTACACATAGGCATATAATAGTTAGGATTCCAGAAATCAAACAGAAGAACAAAATTCTACAAGCAGTGAGAGAAAAGAAACAAATCACATACAAAGGAAAGCCCATCAGAATCACAGCAGACTTATCAATGCAAACCCTCAAGGCAAGAAGAGCTCGGAGTGATGTATTTCAAGCCCTAAAGGAAAACAGCCTCCAACCCAGATTGATGTACCCTGCAAAACTATCTTTCAAAATTGATGGAGAAATAAGATACTTTCATGATAAAGAGCACCTCAGGAACTTCATGAATACCAAACCGGCACTCCAAAAAATTTTAGACAATACCCTAGGAAAAGACAATGAGGATCACAACCCCAGGAAACCCAGCAGAATGAATTCATTGGGCATGACAAATTAAATGCAAAAGGAGGAGAATCCAACAAAAAGAAAAAGTCATGACAAGGCTTTTAAAACTTTTAACTTCATCTCCCTAATGAGTGTATAATTAATCTTATTATTGTATTGATTAGTATTCTTCAGATTCTAGTGTTGCAAACCTTTCCTTGTGATGTACTGGGTATGTATCATCTTCTTGTCTCTACTTTTTAATTGGGTTGTCTACTAATGAGGTCTAAGAATTCTTAATAGATTCTGGTCATAGGTTATATGCATTGTAAATATGGTCTGTTTAAGAACTACTTTTCATTTTAACAATGTCATTTAAAGTTCTAAATTTTGATGGAATCTCATTTATCAATTATTTTCTTTTATACATCATGTTTTTTGTATCCTAGGAAGTTCTTGCCTACCCTCAATTCGTGAACCTTTTACCTTAGAATTTCTTCTTAAAGTTTCATAGTTTTAGTCTTTCATATTTAGGTTCATAGATACTTTCAAGTTATTTTTATGTATGGAAATGAAGGGTTGAGGTTAATTTTTTTTTATACAGATACCGGGTGTTCTAGTGTCATTTGCTGAAAACTCTATCTTTTCATTGACTCTTGAATTGAGTTTATATTCTATAAAATGTTAATCTTAAATAATCTTTCAAAACTCCATGGGCCATATATGTGTGGTTCTATTTCTAGATTCTCTGTTTATTCCAAAGATCTATATGTCTTTCCTTAGACCAACACTGCCTTGATTACTGTAGCTTTAGAGGAAGTCTTAAAATTAGGTACTAAATGTCTTCCAACACTGTTTTCTTTTTCTTTTTACTTTTCTAAGTCCTTTGTACTCCTACATAACTTTTAAATTTCAATATCCAATTCTTTATTTATAGCAAGTATACACAGACCTGAATTTTTATATATACCTTGATTTTTCTAATCCTGCTAAATTCAAATACAAGTTCTAGGGGCCAAAGATTTCTTAGTATTTTCTCTGTAGAAGATCATTTCATCTACATATAAAGATTTTACTTCTACCTTGCCAATCCTATCCTAATTGTATCATTTTATTGCCAGACTATTTTGGTTTAGGCTTATGTTTCAAATTTTAATAGACAGATGAAGAGTAGGCATATCTGTCCTTGTTCCCCACCGTAGGGAGAAAGCATTGTATGTTCCCCATTCATATAAGGGATTCTCACTGGAAGTATGGAGTATATGTCTTTAATATGTTCAGAAGGTTCTGTTCTACTTCTAGTCTCCTGATAGCTTTTACCATAAACACCTGTAGAATCTAGTCCTATACTTTTTCTCCAGCTAGTGACAGGATCATATGACTTTTTCCTTTCCTCCGTTTAAATGATGATTTATGGGGATGGATCTTCCAATGCTGAACCAACACTGCCATCCCTATAATAAAACCACTTTCTACATATTGCCAGATCTGACTTCTAATAATTTGTTTTGTTAATCAAATATCTATCTATGTTCATACTTTTTTCTATTATCTTTATCGAGTTTTAGGATTAGCACAATGTTCATTTCCTAAAATGAGGGGAGAAGTGTTCCTTTTTTTTCCTGCTTTAAATAAAATTTATCAGTTAAAATGTATATGAGCCTGTTGTTTTCATATAGGTAGGTTTTCAAGCTAGGAATATACTTTCTTTAATAGGTGCTATGCAAATTTTATATGTCCTCCAGAGTCAGTTTCATTAATTTGTCTCCAAGGTACTTCTTAGAAGTTGTCAAATTTATTTCAAAACAGATTTTTGTAATATGCTTTCTATATCCTTTTAAATTCTGTAAAATCTGTGGTAATGTCTTCTAGATCTTGATATGGCAATTTTAAAAATGTATAATTGATATTGTGTCATAAGAAGTAAAGGTCTAAAGGAGCAGGGGAAGTGGGAGGGGTAGGGGAAAGGAAAGAAGGGAAAGAAAAAATATGAGAAAAGGAAAAAAAGATGGAAACAAAGTCTTCACAAATAGGGAAGGGTGGAGGGGGTGAAGGAAGGGCAGGGGAAGGAGAAAAAAATAAGAACCAAGATACTCATGTAATGGTACAAGATCCCAATGATGTATGTAATTGTATGTACCAATAAACTTAATGGGGAGGAAATAAAAAATAAAATAAAAAGCAGACTTGTAGATTGGATAAAGCCACAAAACCTATCTATATTGCCTGCAAGAGATACACCTCATCTGCAAAGACATACACACTGAAAACGAAAGAATAAAAAATGACTCACAAGCAGCTGGAATCTGACAGGAAGCATGGGTAGGAATACTTAACATCTGACTAAAACTTTGTCAGAAGAGACAAAAAAAGACCACCACATATCGGTAAAAGCAATAGTTCACTCAGAAGAGTTATCTATTGCAGGCATATGTGGACTAAATTATAGTGTATCAAATTTTATAAAGCAAATGCTACTTGACAAAAAAGGACAAATAGATAACAACAAGATCACAGTGAGGAAACTCACACTCCATTCTCTTAAATAGATCAGCGAGAAGAAAAAAATAATAAAAAAGAAACATCAAAGTTAAACTATAGTATAGATAAAATGGGTTTAGCAAATATCTATAGAGCATTTCAAGTAACAATAACAGAATATACACTCTTTTCAGCATCTCATGGAACTTTTTCAAAAACCGACTATATGTTAGGCCACAAAGGAAGTCTCAATAAATACAAAAAAATTAAAATAGGCCTCCAGCTGGGCCTTGAGGTCAGAAAGGTCGCTGGTGGCTCCGCCCTGCTCCTTCCAGTTTGCCCCACCCACTTGCAGCCAGGAGACTGAGACAGCACCCCCCCCCAGGCACGCCCACTAGCCGCCAGTTTAGCAGCACACAGACTCTCTCCTGATCCACCCCCTCCTGCCCGCCCCGCCTCTGGCCTCTTGGCTGTGCAGTTACCTGATTCCACACTACAGAGGCACAGGTGAACATAAAGGCCACTGTCCTGAGCTGCAGAAGTGAACAACAGAGGGCCTCTCTCAGGCTACTTGATGAAAACTGAACCCCGCTGGAAAAGTGAAGAAAATCTCTGCAATAAAGGCACACCAGACCACCATACTTGGTAAGTTGGAGGGATCATCACCTCCTATTTGAACCTGGATTATCTTCAGGGGAAAGGCAGCTGGAACCTGTAATAAATTCTTGTAGGGTTTAACCCTGCAGGAGGGCAGGGAGCTCAACTTCGGATTTGCAGCCAGGAATCTCCCTGAATCTCATGGGTCTGTGACTGGCTTACTGAGACTCTTTGATTTATAACTGCACGCTGCTGCCCAAGATGTTTATTGTGACGGTAGGTATATACCATGTAGGAGGCCCTTCATTTTTATCTTTTATTTGTTATTTTCAAAATTACCACTATTCTTTTTCTTCTTTTTCTACTCTTTTAAAATTTTTCTCTTTCTCTTTTTTCTTTTTCTCTTTTCTTTCTCTCTTTCTCTCTCCCTTGCTCCCTTGCTGTCCCACATTGTTCTTCATCTCCCTTTGTGTTCCTCTTCTAGCCCAAATTTGTATTTCTTTATTTTTCTTTTCTTCTCTCTCCTTCTCTCGCTTGTGCCCTCTGGCCTCACTGCTAACCATCCTTATCCCTCTATCTACTTATTCCTCCCTCCCCAACTCCTTCTAACTCCCTATCCCAAAAGGTAAAGTTGCTATATTGAAGAGTTTATTCACTATAAACATATGTTGGATTGGTTTTTGATCTTGATTTAATTCACACAGTTAAAGGTGATAGGTTAATAGCTACCACCAATTTTCATTTTCTAAAAGGTACTTGATGCTATTGTGCTGCTGATAGTATCACTTGGGCTAAGGTGTTGTGATTGATCAAATCAGTTTTCCTTCCTGGTATAATGAAAATGAGATAGTGACAGAGCCATCACAGACTCAAAACTTAAAGACCAGCTATATGTGGAAGACACCTCTGAGAAGCAATCATTCCATAAGTGTTCTAAATACATCAACAAAGATACTTACAATAAATAACTTCAAAGTATCAACCCAGGAACTAAACCAAGGAGAGTACCAAAAACAAAAATGAGGAGACATTTAAGTAAGTCACAAACTCAGACTTCCACCCAACAAAAGGAAAATTCTGAGGAAAATGAGGTGGAAAATTCTGATAATCAACCACCTGGACACCCTGAACTGATAGCACAAGAAGTAACAAAACAGATGAATGAGGCTCTAGAAAAATTCAAAAAAGAAATAATCTCCCAGATAACTACAGAGATGGTGAGCAGAATAAAAGACATGATTAGAGGCTCTAGAACAGAAACAGATATAAAAATAGATGAGCTCAGAAACATGCTGGAAGCCATGAATGCCCAGCATAAGAAAGAAATGGAATCCATGAAACAATTTCAAACAGATGTTCAGGAGATTAAAAACTCCATTGAAAGCATGCAGAGCAGATTAATGGAATCCAAAGATAGAATGCCAGATATAGAAGACACCATTGCATTTAATGACCACGAAAATAGAGATTTCTTCAAAATACTAAGGGACTATGAGAAATCAATCCAGCTGCTTCTAGACGATACAAAGAAGAATAACATAAGACTGATAGGAGTCCATGAAAAAACAAGAAAAACTACAATTGGCATAAAAAATGTTCACAGAAGTAATAGTAGAAAACTTCCCAGACAGAGGTGGAGAAGTGGACATACAGATAAGTGAGGCATAGAGAACTCCAATAAGCTATGATCAAAAAAATTTTATGCCTAGACATATAATAGTCAAGATCCCAGAAACCCAACAAAAGAACAAAATCTATCAATTATCCATCAGAAGAACAATATCTATCAATTATAACTATCAATGTTAATGGTCTCAATTTACCAATCAAAAGAAATAGACTGACAGAATGGATTAAGAAGCAAAATCCAAAATATGCTGTATATAAGAAACACATCTAACTCAAAAAGAAATACATAGACTGAAAGAAGAAGGATGGAAAACAGTTCTCCACACCACTGGAACCCAGAAAAAAGCAGAGGTAGCAATTTTATTTGCAGACAAAAGTAGACTTCAAACCAAAACTAATTAAGAGATACAAAGATGGTCACTACATCCTTGTGACGGGAACAGTCAAACAGGAATCATAAATACATATGCACCAAATACAAATGCCCCCAACTGTACAAAAGAAATATTAATGGACATGAAAAAACAAATAAGCAATAATGTAGTTGTAGTGGGGGACCTCAATACCCCATTATCACAAATAGACAGATCATCTAGACAAAAATTAACAACAAAATTCAAGAACAGAACCAAGCTATTGAACAAATGGACTCAATAGATGGTTACAGAGTGTTCCACCCCACAAAATCAGAATACACATTCTTTTCAGCTGCACACAGGTCATTCTCCAAAATAGACCATGTGTTAGCTCATAGGATATGTTGAAGTAAATGTAAAAGAATTGAAGTTACCCCCTGTACATTATCAGACTATAGTGCAATAAAATTGGAGATCAATTTCATAAGAAACCACAGAACCCCCACAAACACACAGAAATTGAATAATACTCTCCTGAGCAACCAATGGGTGACAGAAGAAATTAAAGAAGAATTTAGACAGTTTCTACAAGTAAGTGATAATGCCAGTACAACATACAGGAATTTATGGGACACAATGAAAGCAGTTATATGAGGGAAATTCATAGCAGTAAATGCCCATATTAGGAAAATAGAGTGAGCTCATACAAAAATTCTAATGCTGAACCTCAAGCTCCTTAGAAAAAGAAGAACATGATAAACGCAAAGATCATGCAAGAGAGGAAATTATAAAAATCAGAGCAGAAATCAACGCAATGGAGACTAACAGAATGATACAAAAAAAGTCAATGAATCAAAGAGTTGGTTTTTTGAAAGAATAAATGAAATTGATAAACTTTGAGGCAGCCTTATCAAAAAAGGAAAGAAAAGGCTCAATCCATGCAATTAAAAATGAAAAAGTTGAACTCACAACAGGTCCACCAGAAACCCACAGGATCATCAAGCCCTACTTGGAGGACCTGTAGTGTAATAAAATGGAAAACACAGAAGAAATGGACAGATTCCTAGATACATATGAATTGCCAAAGTTAAATGAAGAAGATACAGAAATTTTAAACACCCCAATTACAATGAGTGAAATTGAAAACACAATTAAATAATTACCAACAAACAAAAGCACAGGTCCTGATGGTTTCACTGCTGAATTCTACAAGACATTTAAAGATGAACAATTGCCATTACTCTTTAAACTCATCAGTGAAGTTAATCAGGGAGCAATACTTCCAAATTCTTTCCTGGAAGCAAGTGTTACTTTGTTTCCAAAACGAGGGAAAGACCCAACCAAAACAGACAACTACAGGCCAATCTCCCTAATGAACGTAAATGCAAAAATCCCCAAAAACATAATGGCAAATAGAATACAAAGATCATCAAGAAGATCATACACCAAGTCAAATTTATCCCAGGGATGCCAGGATGGTTCAACATTGGTAAATCCATAAATGTAATACACTATATTAACAGAGTCAAGGACAAAAAACATATGATCATCTCAATACATGCATAAAAGGAATTCAACAAAATCCAACACCAATTCATGATAAAAACCCTACAAAAAATTAGAATAGAAGGTCTTTATCTCAACTTGGTTAAGGGTATCTATAAAAAACCAACAACCAACATCATACTAAATCGTCAAAAACTGAAATCTTTCACACTAAAATCAGTAACAAGTGAAGAATGCCCACTATCATTACTCCTATTCAATATTGTTCTGGAAACATTAGCCACAGAAATTAGAATAGAGAAAGAAATAAAAGGAATAAAGATAGAAAATGAAGAAGTTAACTATCAGTATTTGCTGATGATATGATACTTTACATAGAAGACCCAAAATAATCTGCCAAAAGACTTCTAGACTTAATTGACAGATTCATTAGAGTAGCTTGATATAAGGACAGCACAAAAAATAATAGCCTTTTTATATACAAATAATAGACTTACTGAGAGAGAAGTTAGGGAAGCAATTCCTTTTACAATAGCATCCAAAAAAATTAAATATCTAGGAATCAATCTAATAAAGGAAGTAAAAGATATCTATATTGAAAATTATAGCACTCTAAAAAGGAGATCAAGGAGGATATAACAAAATGAAAAGACATCCCTTGTTCCTGGATAGGAAGAACCAATATAGTGAAAATGACCATACTTCCTAAACTACTATATATATTTAATGCAATGCTGATTGAAATTCTATCAATATATTTCACAGAACTAGAGAAAACAATCCAAAAATTCATTTTGAACCAGAAGAGACCTAGAATAGCAAAAGAAATTCTAGGCAACACAGATATGGCTGAGGGTATTACAATCCCCAACTTGAAACTATATTACAAAGCTACTGTGATAAAAAGAGAATGGTAACAGCAAAGAAACAGACCCTAGGATCAGTGGAATAGATTAAAATATGTGGAAACAACTACAGATATACTCAGCCACTCATATATATCTTTGACAAAGGAGCCAACTACCCTCACTGGAGGAAAGATACCCTATTTAATAAATAGTGTTGGAAAAACTGGATTTCAACCTGCCAAAGATTAAAACCCATACCTATGACCATGCACTAAACCAAGATTGAAGTGAATTTAAGATCTAAATATTAAGACAGAAACATTAAATTTGCTGGAAGATAAGTTAGGTAGTACTCTTGAAATCATTGCCATAGGAAAAGATTTTATGAACCAAACCTCAGTAGTACGGGAATTAGCACAAAGAATCAACAACTGGGATCTCATCTTATTAAAAATTTTCTTGACTGCAAGAGAAACCACCAACAGAGCTAAGAGACAACCTACAATGTGGGAAAAAAAATTTAGCAGGTGCACCTTAAACAAAGCACTACTATCTAGAATATATCAAGAATCGAAAAATATCAGACCCCCCCCAAATTCAAAGACCCAATTCAAAAATGGGCATCTGAAATGAACAGACATTTCTCAGACAAAGAAATAAAAGCAGCAAATAAATATATGAAAAAATGTTCAACATCACTGGTCATTGGAGAGATGCAGATGAAAACAACACTGAGATTCCACCTCACCCCAGAAAGAATGGCTGCTATAAAGAAATCATCCATGGCATCTGCCTCGCAAGCACAAGGTCCCAAGTTTGATTCTCGGTACCAAAAAAAAAAAAAAAGATCCTGCATAGTAAAAGAAATCATCCAATAACAACTGCTGGCGGGGGCATGGGGAGAAAGGAGCCCTTCTCAATTGTTGGTGGGAGTGCGGACTGGTGCAACCAATGTAGAAATCAGTATGAAGATACTTCAAAGAACTAGGCTTAGAGGTTCCATTTAATCCAGATATCCCCCTGCTGGGTATCTTCCCAAAAGAATTAAAAGAATCATACCACAGCGATATATGTGCACCCATGTTTATAGTGACACAGTTTATAATAGCTAAAGTTTGGAAACAACCCAAGTGCCCATCAACTGGAGACTGGATAAAGAAGATGTGTGTTTTTTATAAAATGGAGTACTACTCAGCCATAAAGAATGAGAAACTAGAGACATTTATAGCTAAATGGATGCATATTGAGGCTATCCTCCTAAGTGCATTAAATAGGACACATGTGTAAATACCAAATAGTTTCTCTAGTGTGAGAAATTGAAAGTGTAATTGAGGATGAAAATGATTAAAATGAATAATGGATAATTTGAAATATGAAGAAAAGGTTCAAAGGGGTGGGGGGGCGGAGGGGAAGGGGAGAGATCAGGTTACAGGCTGGAATCTGGAAAGAATCCATGTATAGACTGTGTTTAAAACTAAAGGAATAGATGTAGATAGAGACTAGGCTGGAGCTCATCAATGGGTTGGGAAGGAAGAGTCACTGAGATCAAAGGAGAGAAGGGTGTGTTTCCAGAAGAAGCACATACAACTGTGTATAGTACACAGTACTTGATAGTGTGATAAATGACTGTTACTGTTTTAGGTACTTATCATATCACGCTGTGTTTTTCATCCTTTAGAGCTTAATCTTACTTATATAAAAGAGTTTACTGTAAAACAGTGTGGGGCTATGCCAGTGGTAGCCTCATGTATCTCGTGTTTAACTGCGTATTTGGAAAATATTAAGGGGCCATCACAGATGATTGATGTATACCTTTTCAGTTTGCACTTAGAAGTTGGCACTCCGTGTGGTACTTTGTGATACACATGGATGAAATTGCCTAATAACATATTTCTCAGATTATATTTCCATCATGTGTCACATGAATGTATTGAAATTTAAATCGAAAAAATTTTGACCTATGTGAGTCTGCTAGTTAATTAGAATTTTTTCTCCAGGCCAATATTTGTTCAATATTAGTTTTGAAAATCTTTCTAAAACAAATCACATCTTCTGATGTCTTGTTAATGCCTGAGTTTTTTTAAATTATATGGAAAAATGTTTAAGTACTTTTCAGTTTTGCTTTGGTTGAATTCTATTATATTTGAATATTATTATAGTTTTTTTCCCTTGCATTGTTTTTCTTTAAATAATTTTATTTTTTATATATGTTTGTGTTTAGTGAACAAAAATAAAGTTATACATTAATAAAAAAGAATTAAAATAGTCTTGTGAATTCTATCAGATCACAATAGAAAGAAACTAGAAATGAATAGCAAATGAAATCACAGAAACTATGCAAATATATGTAGTTTGAGTAAAACACTCTTAAATGAGTATTGGATTACTGAAGAAATTAAGGTAAAAATTATAAATACGTACAATCAATTTGTAATGGAAACATAATTATCAGATTCTCTGGGAGACAATAAAATAAATTTGAAGAAATTTTCAGTACCTACATTAAAATAGCCAATAAATTCAAAATAAATAACTTTATGATGCAGCTCAAGGTTCTAAAATAAAAAAACAAGAACAAACCAATCCTCAAACTAGTAGAATCAAAGAAATAAAAAAAAAATCAGAATAGAAATTAATAAAACTTGAAACTGTATAAATATAAAGACCAGTGAATGAAAGATTTGATTCTTTGTAAAGATTTCCAGAATTGAAGCCCGGCATGGAGGCTCACTCCTGTAATCCCAGTGCTCAGGAGGCAGAGGCAAGAGGATTCTGCAAGTTGGAGGCCAGCCTGACCACCAAGTGAGTTCAGGGCCAGCCTAAACTACAAAGTGAGACCATGTCTCAAAAAAAAAATAAAAAATAAAAGAAGAAGACAAAATTGAAAACCCCAGAGTTAAACTTTCCCCAAAAAAACAGAGAAAGGGACAGATACAGAGAACCCAAAGTAACCGAATTAGAAGTGAAAAAGGCAAAATCAAGGGAGATATGCATGACATCCAGAAGATCATTAGAAATTATTTTGAAAATGTGTACTCCAGTAAATTGAAGAATCTTTAAAAAAGGGTGTATTCGTAGATACAATATTCGTACCAAAATTAAATCAGAAGACATAAAAAATCAAAACTAATTAATATGAGAATGAGATTGATACAGTAATCAAAATTTTACCAATTAAGAAAAGGACAGGCCCAATAAATTTTCTAGTGACTTTTATGAGACCTTTAGAGAAGAACTAACAACAATACTCCCCAAATTTTCACATTATGGAAAGTCAAGGAACACTTTCAAGCCCAGTCTAAAGAGCCAGTGTTACCCAAATACCAAAACCAGATAAGGACTCTGCAAAAAAGAAAACTGCTGGTCAATATCTTTGATGAACATCGATACAAAAATCCTTAATTAGATACTTGATAATTCAACAACTCAGGAAAGAGATCACACACCATGATCTAGTCTGTTTCATCCCAGTGATATAGGGTGGTTTAACTTGTGTACACAAATAATCATAATAACCCACATAAATAAAATCAAGGATAGAAATCACACCATCATAATAGATAACAGAAAAAATCTCTGACAAAATTTAACAAACTTCATGAAGAAACACTGATGAAAAAAGGTATACAAAAATGTTTTCACAAACTGAGCAGTGCCCTATATGACAAACCCACCGACAATGTCACATTGAATGGTGAAATTCTGAAAGCATTCCCCCTCAAACGATGAAGGGGACAAGTATTCAATCTTACCGTTCTTGTTCAGTATGGTTCCTGAAACTTCTTTCAGATCATGTGAATGAGAAAAGAAGTAAAGTATTCCTATTTGAAGATAGTATAGTAAAATTTAAAATTGCTGGATGACAACATAGGGAAATATTTGATGCCATAGGTAGTGACAAAGACTTCCCAAATAGAATCTCAGTAAGACAGAAAATATCAAGAAGCAACACATGGGAATATATAAAATTTATAAAACAACATAACAGAGAACTAATGGGCTAAGACTTTATATTATTTCCAAGAACTTTGATAGAGGTAATATTTTTAGTGATATTTTTACCATGTTACATACACCTGAGCATTTGTGAGTTTCTTGATCATCCAAAATTACATAGCTAAAAAGTGAGGGATCTAGAGGAAACATTTACAAACAAAAGGTATTATATTGGTTTCAAAGTTGTTTCCAAAGAAATGGTGAAGAATTGAAGAAAAATAAGCAAGAATGCAACGTGCTTCATAGTAATTTGGAATCATTGGTTTGTAGCCAACAGGCTGAATATATTAAGTGGAAAGTTTAAAAGTAAGAAAACCATTTAAGAAGATTTGAATTGTGGCCTTTGAAAAATTATAAGAAGGTGGACTATGGTCATTGTAGTGTCTCAGAGGAAATGAAAAATCTTAAAATAACTGTATTTTGTAGTTATGGGAAGAAGAGGAAAGGAAGAGACTGAGATGCATGTCACATTTCTAGCTTGCAGATGCTGAGCAGTCTTGCCACTATTGAATCAGGGATTATTAGGGAAGGATAGGTTTAAAATAGTATGTTGTAAGAAGTAAGCCTATCTGTGGTTATCAATAGAAGTACCAGCAGGAGTAAATGGTCCAGAAAAGAGTGATTATCTCCAATCACAAAATGAGAGTATGTCATAGGAGACCAAGAGACAGGTTTTTCTATGGAGTAGCCATAGTTTGGATAAGTATTAACTTACAAATGACTTTACACAGTTGGTTTATAATATGTGATTACATTTTTGTGTTAATAAATTGAGTGTGGAAAAGGCTTTCATAACTATATATTTTGGAAAAGAAATTTAACAAATAAATAAAAACAATCTAACTCAAATTTTAAAAATAATTTTGCTAAACACTGAAAGGATTTAATGATATATACAGTTGAAAATAAAAAATACAAAATAGGGATTGAATCCACATCAGGTAGGCTAAGAGAGTTGAACCAAGGCCTCACATTAGGTAAGAGAGAATAGGTTCCCAAATGGAGGATTTTATTATGTTTCTGTGATGACAAAACCAGACAAAAATCAATGAAAGCAATACATTTAATCATTACACTAAACTCTTTAAGAAGGAGACATTTTTTACCCTTAAAGATGTGGGATAGAAGTAGTAATTATTTAGCACTCTAAGTATGGGTTGAAATTGGAAAGTTGAAGGTTTTAATCTCTGTGAAGAAAAATTGACACAAGTAATCATTAAAGAAGATATGTGAAAACACTAGAAACTTTGAAGCAGCTTCTGTGACAAAAGGAACCAAAATGAAAATTGGAAAATATTGTGCATTGATTTAGAAGGCTCAGCTTTTGTTAAAATGAACATTCATTTCTGACTCCCACATAGAAGATGTAGCACAAATAATTTTCATTCATTAAGCTCTGTACTTTGCATTTGGAATGTCTCCTGAGCACCTATTTGTGAACAGTTTGGCCCTCAGCATGATCATATTGGGAGAAAGGGGGACCTTGAACAGGTGGGGTCTAATAGCAGGAAGTTAGGTAATTAAAACATTACCTTGACAAAAGATATTGGGACCACACGTCCTTCCTGTTTCATTTTTCTTCTGGCCACCATGGGAGGAGAAGCTGCCTCTAATACATGCTACTCCCATGATGCTTTGCCTCTTCACAGCCCCTAAAGCAACAAGATCAACTAACCAGGGACTGAAACCTCTGAAACCACCAGCCAAATGAATGACTCTTTTTGTTATGCTCATTATCTCAGGTATTTATTACAATAATGAAAAACAGAATAGCAGAGGTTTTTATTTTTTTATTTTTATACTATTGTGAGAATATATTTATTCCAGACATATTTTTAGTTAATTTCTACAAAGGATCCAAATGACTTTCAGATAATTTAGCCATACAAATATTTCACAATATCATTACCACAATCTTGACAACAAATATTGCACAAGTGAAATTTTTCTCGGTAGACTTTTTTATGAAGAAAAATGAACATACAAAATTTTTTTTAAAATGTGTTTAAAAATAATAAGGGTCTACTGGATGTAGTAGCATATGCTTGTAATCACAACACTTGAGAAGTTGAGACAGGAAGGATCAGAAGTTTGAGAACAGCCTGAACTATATAGCAAGTTAAAGTACAGCTTGGACTAAATAGTGAGAACCTGTCTCAAAAAAAATTAAATTAAATTAAAAAAAAACAGGGTCCAGATGAATTCAGTGCAATTAATGGGTGGTTATTAGAATTTTTAATGGCAAAATGTTATGAAACCAGAAAATACACATAAATGAATGCAAAAAGAAAAATAAAATCAGATTCTATGCAATGTGTTCTCTAACTATAGTAAGATTAAACTAGAAATCGCTAACAACAAAAATAACTGAAAAATTCTTTAATATTTGCATATTAAGCAATATGATTCTCTATAAAATATGGGAAATAGAAGAATTCTCAAGAAAAATCATAAAGTATTTCAACCAATGAAAATAAAAACAGAATTTATCAAAATTTGTCAAATGTAGTAAAAATAAAACAGTTGAAATTTATAGCATTAAATGCCCATATGAAAAATATAAACATATTCCAGTATGAGTACTCTAAGAATTCACCTTAGAACATAAGAGAAACAAGGGCAGTTAAGTCCAAAATCTAACAAAAATAGATAATGAAAATCAGAACAAAAATAATAATAAAACTGAAAATTACAAAAGAATAGAAAAAATCAAACAAAGTGAAAGTTGGTTATTTAAAAAAATAATAAAAGTAAGAAGTACAGTGTTTTAGCAAGGCTAACTATAAATATCAAGGGACATGTATTATCAGTATCATATGCATGAAACAGCATAGTACTCAGTTATGCACATTCAAAGATAATGCAAGAATCCTAGGGGGAAAACACTATATGCACCACTATTTGAAAGCAAAGATGAAAGTAGATCAAAGTTCCTTAAAACCCCTAAACTCCCAAATTCATACGAGGATAGAGAGATAATTTGAAACTTCTCAACTAATGTTCAATCAGTATTAATAATTTTTCAAAATTAAAACATCAGGACTACCTACCTAGTTTCACTACTGAATTTTTAAAATATTTAAGAAAGTTATACTCCCAATTCCCCACAATCTCACTGAAAAAAACAATCTAAAAAGGTCAAAATCTATAAAGCTAAGCAATACTTATACATTATGCAGTCTTCTCAACAAATGATGATGGAACTATTAGGTATAAAAATGAATTTTTTAAAAAGCCTTATGCTTTTTACAAAATTAAAATAGACCATAGACCTACTTTAGAACATCTAGAGGAAAACAGGCACTGTTCAAGTTTTTAAGATCTTGTGTAACCCGAGTAGAAATGGCCCATCAGTTAGCCAGAAAAATGTTAAAGTGAGATTATCAGAAGAAAAAAAATACTTTTAGTTACATTAAATTAATTAATGCAAATATTGAGATATTTCTTTTACATCTGAGTTTATTGGTAAACCATGACAAGAGTAACTTCTCATTTTTACCCCTCTCCTTACTATCTTCCAATCACTGGCTTTATGCTCCCAACAGTAACTGACCAAAATATTCCCTTTCATAACCAAATGAACAATTTAACAATTTGAAGTAGATAATATAACATTAAAGTAATTTTAGAATTTGTTTTCAAAATGTGAATAATTTACAAATATAACACAGGACTAAGGCCCTTCCTTTTGGTAATCATAACAATTTTTTAATCTTATTTTTAGTTGCCTGACTTCTTAGTACTTAGTTTTTCTCCTCTTACTCATTAGTTATTCTATTAACTTGTGCTGACAAATGACAACTTCTTTGTATTCTCTTTGTTCATATAATCACATGTAAATTTTATGTGTATATATACTCATAGGTGTGTCCAGAGTGTTATTTTTACTAAACAGTAATTATTATATATGAATGCTTCAGCACTTTACATAGTGAACACTAAGTTCTGCAAATTCTTCTGATAGACATCAGGTTTATCATTTTTAACTAAATAATACTTAGTGATTGATATATAAAACAACATTATAAATTACTTCACTAAACATTCAATTTATTTGAAATTTTGCCACTATAAATTATGCTATAATAAAAATGTGTATGCCAAAGTATCTGATATAAATATTGCTAAATTATTATGATTTTATACCTAACGAAGTGTCGAGTTATGGAATTTTTATATTTAAACGTTGCTTAATTATATCTTGTAATTAATATATGTGCACATCATTCTTATTATCCATGTAATATATAACCAATTATTATAATTAAACAGCTTGAAGATCAAATTTGCTTTTGAAACAAATCAGTTAAGTAGATGATAATTTCTACAATAACTACATAAACTATATTTTTAATTTTTCTGAACATTCCACATTATTTCTGAAGGTAGATTTTCATATCACCTATCCCAAATCCTTGTTAAATCTTCGAAGAATAAACAGGACCTTTGGTGCTTATTTTATTAGTAATGATTCCAAATGTTAAAATGGGTTTCATTAGTGAAGTCTACATCTATCTGGCCATAATTAAATACAAATGTTTTGGCTCTCACTTCAGTAAGGATTCATTTTTAAAAACACAACGACCCGGGCCGGGGATTTAGCTCAGTGATTTTGCCGCCTGCTGCGCAAGCACAAGGACTTGAGTTCGATCCCCGGTACAAAAAAAAAAAACAAAAAAAAAATGACCCTTTTTATACAAAATACAAATTATCAGGTCTCCTGCCAGCAGTCTTCCCTCAAGCTGCCTCATTATCTGTCTTTTAAATTTTATCCATATCTTATATTTCCAAGCTTTAGTTCATTAATTTTTCTCCCTTATGTATACATCGCATATAATTCTACATTCCTCGTGCCCCTTGGATTTTCTGCACATTTAGAATCTAGCCAAGTGCTGCATAAGGTATTTTTAGGTTTCCAAATTGCTGTTTGTAACACCCAAAATAAAAAACTTATTAACTTGAAATCAATTAATCATTTCAATAAGCATGTATTTTATTTACATGCATTATTATCATATTTGTTGGAATAAATTGAAAAGGTCTCCAACAACCCAAGGAATCTATTGTGCCTATAAATTTTCATGTAAATATCTGAGGGAGACCACATCAAAGTTTCTAAGCACATCTCTTCCTCTTCCTGGGCAGTGCAACACTCAAGCCCTGACTGTCCTTTACCCTTCACTTACTCTCATGGATGTGCATATTGCTGTGATTTTCCTGGTTATTGTGCTTATGCTTCCTTTATTTTTCTTTTGATTGTTTTTTTTTTTTTTGAGACAGGTTCTCACTGTATATTCCACTCCCTATTTAGCCAAGGCTAGCCTGGAACTTGCTACAAGCCTCCTGCCTCAGCTCCTGAGTGCTGAGATATTTACCACTGTGCCTGGTAATTAGTGGTCCAATACTGTCTTCACTTTCACTCATCTGAAGCCACAAAACCGCCTGACTGAAAAAAATTGCTACATATTCCTATAGAATCCTTAAAAATAGTAATCATTTTTATACCTTTTAATATCTTTTCAGCCATCAAATTCTCTGACTTTCTGCTTAACAATACTTTTCATTTTCCCTCAGGGACTCCTGACCAGGATGATCAGTCCAAACCTAAATAGCTCTTTTTTATTTTTTCATTTTATGCTGTATTAAGTGAGTCTTAGTTTTCTTCTTTTTTAATACCACATCTTAACATCTCTGATTTACTCATAGAAAACTATATTTTTGATTGAGTCATGAGATTACTTAAATAACCTATTGTTCTTCCTGAACTTAGTTTTGCTCCCTTATTAGTCATCCATGTTTTACTTTTCAGACACCACAAATAAGGCAGAATAAATTTGTGATATTATCATTTAATTAAACCCCATATGCAGCTAGCCAAATACCACCTGTAAGTACCTCCTGCCTACAAAAGCAGCCATTCTTAATGGCTCCGTGAGTTTTAAATAGGAATGCCAAACTGTTTATGATCTTTTGTAATATCAGTCTGTTACCATCCAGTGTCATAGTTTATTTTAGATTTCTGCAGTAGTCATCTCTTTTCTGTATTGACCAATCTTCACTGGTATTGCAGTATACTTAGATCATTGCAGTTCATCTAAAATAAGGGTCAAAAAAGTCTGTGATTTAAAGGACAACATAGTAAGTATCTAGGACTATGAGCTATGTAGTTTCTGTCGATATTACTGGACTCTGCTCTTGGTGCATGAAAATACCCATAGGAAAAAGTGTAAACCAATAAATATTGCTGTTTTATAAAAAAATAACCTGACAGATTTGGCTTCTCATCCCTATTTTGATGACCACCAGTGTATTATGGTGTGTTACAATCTGAGTTTAGTCAAGAGAGTTCCTGCAATCGACTTATGTAACAGTATAAAATCATACATAAACCTGCTACTAAAATAAAAACTAAAACTACTTGAAAACAAGAGTGTGAACAAAAGCTCACAGTTGATACAGGGGAATCAGTACTTCAAAGACAAAAATTCAGTGAGTGATCCCATTTTTCCTTCTTTATCCTATGGGGATGTTACAACCAGAGTCAGAAATAGTAACAAAATCTTTGATTCAGAATCTGCAGACTTCCTAGCTTGAGCAAACAGATGGCAGGAAATGGTATAATATAAACTATGGAAAATAGATAGTGAGCATTTTCAGATTGCTTCTGCTCCATTTGCTCTTTCTTCCTCTACTGAGAATCCAGTTGCATGTCAAGAGCAAATTTTAACCACATTATTAATGTGTGTGCTAGTTTTTTTTCTACATTTTCATGATTTTTCTTTCCTATGCAGTTTGTACATTTTTATTGTCTTCTCATTTTCCATTTACTAATAAGCTCTTTAGCTGTACCTAATTTATTGTTAAATTTGTTCTTTTGCTTTTAATATTGTTGTATATTTCACTCCAAGAATTGAATTCTCATAGTATTGTTTTATACTTTCTTTTCCCCAGTTGAAACCCTACATCTCATCATATTTTCTCAAATGTATTCATATTTGCAGTTTTAATTTTTGTTTGATAAATATAAAATCTATGCTATATATTTATAAAGATTTATTAATTTTTATTGATTTTTTCCTAACTTGGTCTGGTTTATTGGTGAGTCTTGTAATTACTTAAGAGAATATTTAAAATAGTATATAAAAAAGTAGAATCCAAGAGTAATATTATAGTTTTTCATGAAAGATTTATTTAGTCATCAGATGGATAACTAATTCCTCAAACAGATAATTAAGTTAGGGCCATGTATTTCAATCCAAATGTCAATTTTTATCATTTGTCTCTTTTCATCCATGTTAGCTTTTAACCCGTGCGTGAGCTCATCAAAGAGTTAACTAAGTGCAGAATGCTGACCCATTCCCTGTCTCTCAATAATTTTTAAATTATCATTTTATCTCCCCAGAAAATGAGTTCTGAATGTTTCTTTGAACTATTTGACATCTTTGGAGCTGCTGCTGTCTGATTCTGCAGTGTAGGCATCTACAAACGTACCCAGGAGTGTGGTGGAATGTCAGGCTCATTTCTCACCGGGAACGCGTCTCTTCAAGCTTGGCTGCCTTACCTCCCCTGAAATGCAATTTTCCTCTCTCCTCCACAGAAGAACTCTAAAATCTCCGATAGCCCCAGATATTGTTCAGTTTTGTGCTAGAATTTTCAGTTTTTCTCCTTATGTTATACATAAGCAAGAGCCTTTATAAAAGATGAGGAGAAAAATCCTCCAGGTTCACCAAAATGATGATCGCTTCTTGCTGTTTGCCTCTCCAATCCCAACTAATTTCAGGGTTCTCTGATGGCTTCAGTGGATTTTTTTTAACACTTAATACTAGCCTTTGTTGGGAGTTTGATCAACTGCAAATAAAACTATTGTATCTGAAATAAGCTGACATTGTTTTTATAAGCTGGAGGTTTCAAATTAAATTTTATTAATTGTAATAAATTGATGTTATAATTTAATATTTTCTAAAATTGTTGCATGTTTTCCTACATAGTTTTATTACACAACTCATGATCGATAACCCAAGGATAATTATTCTGAAAGCTTGTGTTTTATTTATCTAATTTACAACATATATCTGACATTTTGAATATAATACATATAATATTTCTAATTTTTGAAAATGTAGTTTAAAAATGGATAAGAAAATAAACTATTTTCTTCCATTGTATCAACATTATGTCCATTTAACTGTATCTGAATAGATTAATACAATTTATTTTATGGTTTCATACTCAACATATCTTTTTATTAATATTTCTAACATTGACAGTATTTTTTTTTCTGTAAAAGCTACATTTTCTTTCAGTGTGAGAGTGCCAGAAACAGTTATGAATGTCATATACATGTCATTTTTTCATATATTCTTTCAATCCAATGAATTATTATTATCACTTCCATTTTGCAGAGAAAAAATTAATTCCAGAGTAGTAAAAATTGTAAATTTATCAAGGTCACACAAAAATATCAAAATTAAATTTTAATTTATAATAGGACTCTATTGTCTAATCATTTTTAATCAATAATGAAACATAGTGAATATATAAACCTATAACTGTGTACAAATTCATGTGTACAGTTGAGAAATAAGGAAGATAGAAGTTTATGATATAGTTGCTGCATAAATCTATTCAAGTGTCATAAAAATATGAATTTCAACAAAGAATTAATTTTGTCATCACAAAGATAATTTTCCTATCTGAAATTTTTACATTGAAAGTGTGATAAATTATAACATGGAATTAGCTATAAATTTAAAAATCTTAAATCATGCTTATAAGATATTTTTCTGTTTTTTGAATACCTTTGTGGTTTCTTTTGAATTAAAAATTACTTTTGATATCTGAAGCAATTTATTCTTCAAAAAACTTTCCATTCCTAGAAAGAGCTCCAGTATAATATCAGAAACAACATAGCAGAAATGATGTTAATTTATATTCTTGTCTACACAGAATTTTATTTAAACATTAGAGATTATTTCTTTTTTTTTTTTTTTTTTTGGTACCAGAGAACGAACTCAGGACCTTGTACTTGCGAGGCAGGCGCTGGAACCACTGAGCTAAATCCCCAGCCCTAGAGATTATTTCTAATTTGAAATTAATTGATACATATTTAATATAGCAATGAATATAGTAGTACATACTAAATATTTTGAATATATTTCTTTTTTTTTTTTTTTGTATGAGGGATCAAACTCAGGACCTTGCGCTTGCGAGGCAGGCGGTGGAACCACTGAGCTAAATTCCTGGCCTCAATATATTTCTTTTACATGCTACCATTACTGTTGTCACTTAACATACACAGGTCTGAACATAAATATGATATTGATTTTTAAAGCTCAAGATCTATCTTTCAATAGTTATTTAAAATTTCCTAACTTTTCAAAAAAATTAAATGTAAATACGTTTTAAATTCCATCAAAGTTTTGAGTTTTCCTATTTTGTACCTTACAAAAATATACAACTGTAATTTGTTAATTTACAAGAAAAATGCATTTTAAAAAGATAAAAAAATGCAAAACAGTTCAGTCTTTTTAATATATGAAACTTTAAATTATTTACACATAAAATCATTGTGCATATTGGATATTTTTGGAAAGAACAATTCTTAAATTTTGTAATAAGTGTTGTTTTCTTTAATCACGGAAATAGTTCAGAATAACAAATTTTTAGCCAGACAGTTTTCAGCTGAGTAGCACAAATATATACATATACATATATATATATATGTATATATTTAAGTGGTGAGATTTTAATTTTATATACCAGAATAGAATCTACCTATCTTGATGTATGCCCCTGAATAATACTTTGTATTGGTGGGTAAAATTTCCCTGAATAACCTTACAATAATTTGCTGGTAGTATTGTTAAATTATTATTTATACCTATTTCCTCTTTTGTCAATTACTGAGAGGGGATTGTTAAAGTCAGTGACTATATAATTGTGGATTTGCATATTACTCCTTTCAGTTCTGCCCATACGTGTTTCATCTATTCTACATAGTACTGCAATCTGCATGAACTTGTAGGATGGTTGTGACTTCTTGAAACATTATGCATACATCCTTAGGGATGTCCCCATTTCCTCCTATCCAGAGCATAATTTCTGTAATGGTAACACAGCATCCATAGTTATTTTGTGCTTAGTATTTGAATGGTATATTATCTTTGATCATTATAATTTTAACTTACTTGTATATTTATATTCCAAGTCTATTTCTTGTAGGGTGGATACATTTGCATTTACCTTTTATATCCAACTTGAAAACATCTTAAATATATTTTGAAATTATTTATATTTAGTGAAGTTATTGATGTGTTTGAATATAAAGTATAAGCTATTTCTCGGATTTTATTCCATATATTGTCTTCTTGCTTTTTTTTATTCTTCTCTTTAATTCACTTAGTGTATCCTTTGCTATTTTTGATGCTTGTTTTAGTATTTGTAATTTATACATTGTCCTATTGCCACTCTGCCTTGTAGTAATACCACTGTGTAATATTTCTTGTGTAAGAGGTGTATAAGATATATGTCCATTTCCTTGTGCTATTGCCAATTATTTCACTTCTACAATACTGAAAACTATACAATATCATGTTAGTATTCTTCTTTAGATGAAAAAAATCACTTAGAGAAATAAAATTATATGCATTTATTATTTTAACTATTAAATATGTAAATATTGCTTTAAGCATTTTTACACCTTTTCAAGTGGATTCAAATTTCTTATTTCTATAATCTTTCTATAATTTATTTACTTTTACTTTCTGTTACAAGTATGAGAACACAATATGTGAAATGACTTGCTTAGGAAACTAAATTAGAATATTAATGTAATAAAATTATAAGTATTTTCTAGAACTACATTGACAAGGCAACTATACGAAATCTAAGCAAAACTAAATTTACCCAAAAGGAAGTAATTAAAATTTCATAATTAAAATCATGCATAGATATTTCATAGCTCCATTACATTTACTGAATATGACACAAACAAATCACTCATTAGTAAGTTCAGTACAATTACTTTGCATTATTTTACAGCAACCATAAATAAACAATAAATATTGCAAAATAAAAATATTTTCTATTCATTTTACACATAAATTATATATGTAAGATAAAGTCAATCTTATCTTTTTGTTTCATACATAAAATATAAAAATTAAAGTTTTAAATTATTTTCTGTTTTTCCTCTTGTTACCTCGTATGTGTATTATACTACATAATAAATAAGTGTATTTAGGGGACTAAACATTAGATAGTAAAATTAGTGTTTGTTATAGATGCCTAAAACAGAAATATCAGGGATAATAATTTAATTAATGATTAGTAATTAAACAAAGCACTGACACAGTAAATGTAATGCACAAATTCAAGATTATTGGAATATACAAATTTAAAAATTGATTTTAAATACTTCATGGAACATTTTGTTATTTTATTATACATTTTTCTTGGAGCAAGCAGGAATACAAGAAAAAACTGTCCAGGATAATGCAAACAATGGTAAACTATAATTGAGGGAATTTTTTCTTTGGCAAAAATATCAAACTGTTGGTCTATAGGCTACTGCTAAATGACCAAAATTATTTTATTTAATATGCAATAAAGTTATATCTAGATACATATATCACATTTACAATGAATCAAATAACACCATTTACAAATCAGGCAATTTTTATATGAAATCTAAGCCTCTTGATTTCTCAGTAACAATTATTACAGCACTGGGCCTATATTTCTTCATGGCTGAGTATGTGTGTAATTAACAATATTTCATGGTCTCCATCCTTCTCCATGGCTTCTCACAAATGTCCAAGTTCCACAAGTTACTTGTACAGCCACTTTAAATAAGTTTCTAATAAAAAGTTATATGCAATAAAAAACACAATTCATATTTTTAGTTTATAGATGTTATTATTAATATAATTTATTTTCATGTCAATTTTTAATTTTCAGAAAAATTGAGTTGACAGTACAATTTTCATATACGCCACATCTAGTTTCTCATCATTAAAATATTGCATTAGTGTGACACATTTGTTAAATTCAATGAAAAAATGTCGATACATTACTATTAAGTCCACCATTCTTTAGATCTCCTGAAATTTATACCTAATGATGTTCTTTTTAGTTGTGGAAGCCCAGTCCCTGTCATCTACAGCTCGTCTTGCTGTGAAATTTGCAGAAACCCCTAATTTTTGATATCATCAGCAGTTTTGAGCAGAGTTTCTCAGGTGTCATGTAGAACTTAACATTCAACAATTTGTCTGTTTTGCTTGACAAAACTGGACCAGAAAGTTATTGGGAAGAAGATTGTAGCGGTAAAGAACCATTTTATTTGCATTATATCAGGTGCACACATTAATATGATTGGTGATTTTTCATGTTGACCTTGACAGTGGATTTATGTAGTTTATGTCAAGTTTATCCACTGTCCAGGTCTCTTTCTTTCCCTTTCCACAATATACACTTTAAGGTAAGTCATCCATAGCTAGAAAGTGGGGAATGATGCTACCCTTTCTTGAGGACAGCATAGCTACATAATTTGGAATTATTATGCCTGGTAGACTTGTTCTTACTATCCTATTCATTATTTATTCAATTATTTATTAATTCCTGGTTGAACATATTGATATTTATGTTATATTCTGAATAATATTTCAATAATACTGTGTTTTATTTTTCAAATTGTTACATCCGTGACCATTGGGAAATCTCTCATTTGCCTCCTTGACTGTCCTGGAACACTCTCATCTATGGAAACATGTTTCTTTATAGCACTTACTAGTTATCTGAGACTACAATACATCCTAGGCACATGTTTTATATCAACAACTTCTCTAGTCCTAGACCTATTATTTCTCCCAAGATCCAGATTTCTTTTGTTGGAAAAGGACACTGACAAGCAAGATAAGGGAATTACTACTGGGAAATCCTTTCCTTTGGTAATTTATTTTCCTCTTGATTCTCCAGTAACGTGTATGTTACCCCATCATAGTCTTCCCATGGTTCTTAAATATTTTGTTCTATTTTATTTTTCCACTTGTTCTGTCCTTTTGGATTTCACATTTGAAAGTTTTCTTTTGAGATTTTAGAACTCACTAGTTACCTGTCACCCAGCTATTTACGGTCCGTAGCTGATACTATTGAAGACAATCATCATTTCTGCTACAGTGTTTGGGATTTAGAGAATAACTCTTTGAATTTTTCTTGGTGTTTCTATCTTTTGGCTTATGGTACAAATATGTTCTGGTATATTGTGTGTTTTCTATGGGAAAAATCCTTTAACACTTTAATGATAGCTTGTCAAATCTTATGTTTGATAATTTCAAATGCTGTCACATATAAATCTGGTTCTCTTGCTTTGTTTCATCAGATTGTGTTTTTCTTTCATTTCCAGCATATATTATAATTTTTTGGTTGAAAAATCACATATATTGTATTGAGTATCAGGGACTGATGTCACTAGGGATTTAGTGTACATTTCATGTTAACCTGTATAGGAATTTTACACTTTAACATGCAACTTAGCTGTAGATGTCAGAAAATTTAATTTCTTCCATCCCTTTGTATGTCTGTAAAATTCTTTTTTTTTTCCTTTGATATCAGGGATCAAACTGGGAAACTTGAGCTTTCGAGGCAGGTGGCAGAAACACTGAGCTAAATCCCCAGGCCTCTAAAATTGTTTCTTAAAGAGAGGATGAAACCTATTCCTCTTCCAGCTAAATTCACTCTTATATCAGAGCATAGATGTGCAGGCAGTTTGTAGGAAGGCAGAAAATGCTCTATAATGTTACCATTAAATCCACTTCTTTTAGTGGAACTGTATTCCATGGGTGTGAACTTTAGAAGTGTTTCTCACCCTACTCGCTTAGGTGAGAAATGAAGGCTAGAAGGAACTGCAGTTGGCTAATTTTTCTTCTTTTGCTGAGTCGGTTTTTATAGTTGAATGTTCTAGGAATATGTCACAAAGACTGTTTTTCCTCTCATCCTAGCAGAAATAAAAGTCTTTCCTTTTATTCTTTACTGTGAAAACCTAGTGAGATACTGAGAGATAAAACCTATGAAATTATGGGGCTTTGAATGACTTTAGCCCCCAGGAGTTTTCTTTCTCACACAAGACTATATACACAACCCCGAGTGATTTGTCAAAAGTTACCATTCAAGTATCTCATCAGATGAACTAGCTTCTGCTCCTAGTAGGCTGATTTTGGCTGTGATTCTCTGCATGAGTTTGTCTTTCTAGATTTTCAGGTTGTGGTTTTCCCTGCGACCTCAATTTTCTGATAGCTCTATAAAAATCTTTGATTTTTCAGTGTGTTTTCCATTTTTCAAGTTAAAAGCCAGGAGCGATGACTTCCTAGCTTTTTTCATGTCAGAAATGACAACCAGAAGTTTTTGAGAGGTACTTTTCTCATTTTAGTTTGAGGCTGTAATATTTGACTCCAAACTGAATATATAACCAGTCTTTCTTAAAAATTTATTTGCATATTTCATAATGTAACAGAACTTTCTATATAAAATCATCTTCCCTCTGAATTTAAATTTTTTATATTGTTAGAGTGACCTTATAGGAACCTGACAAATAAAACAACTAAACAAGGAGGCAAACATATCATCACAAGATCAGGTATCTGATATTAAAAGAAAAAAAACAAAATGAACCTATTAAGGTGCTACAAACAAGAAAAAACTACATATAAGTGTATTGAATAAAAGACAACTAGAAATAAATAAACAAATAAATAAATAAATAGAAAAATTAGGTGTTTTTATTTTTTAATATTTTTGGAGTAGAAATATCTAAATGATAAAGAAATATCAAATAGATGTAAATAATAAAACTATGACAAAAGCAATTTAAAATAACCAATACATCTACTACATTTTTATTTAAATTAATTTTGTGTTTTACGTGTTGACTCAAAATTAATTTAAAGTTGAAAATAAACTTAAAATGTAACCAGTAAACAATTTTTCTGCTGAATTTAATACATGTTTATTTTAGCATTTCATTATATTGCCACCATTATTTATTTGATAAATTAACAAGCAAGAGAAATGCTAACATATTTTCCTTTACTTACATTCATAAAGTGTCACTTGACTGAGGAGTACCCAATTGTAGTTTTAAAGCAATAAAAATATTTCCCACTGTCACAGGAGATTATTTATAAATAATTGTATAAAATATTAATATATAACAATAAATTCAATTACAGGATTTAACAAATAGTATATAAAGTAGGTAATAGTTAGAAATTAAATGAAATAAAACCTTATTTACTGCCAAAACATGGTGTCTGCTATTCAGTTTTAGGCAATTTCTACCATAATCCATTTTGAATATATGATAAGCAATCTAGATATTTGGATTACAAATCAATACCTTTAAAACTATAAGGACAAGTCAAATTGTAGCTATTACTTGAATTTGGGCCAGAGACAAATATTTCAAACATCAAGTATTAATTCATGATAAATCTTATTTCGTTATTCAAAAATTGCATATGGACATAGATAAATACGTATATTTAATGGAATATTTGAGACACAAAAGTAATTTTTAACGCAAGACAAAAAATTCTAGAATAATGGGTTGAGGATTTAGCTCAGTGTTTCCGCCACCTGCCTTGCAGGTACAGGGTCCTGAGTTTGATCCCCAGTACACACACAAAAAAAATTCCAGAATACTTAAAGCTATCAATCAAAACTATGTTAGACATTAGTGTGTTTACTGAAATCTAACTCTACTTTTCTTTGAATATACACAAAATCTTATCAAAACTCTTAAGTGAAATAAATAAGACATACATGTGTAAATATCGAATAGTTACTCTTGGGTGAGAAACTGAAAGTGTAAATAAGTACTAAAAGGTATAGTAGATAATGTGAAATAGGAAGAAAAGGGGCAAAGGAGAAGGGGAAGTGGCGGGGTAGGGAAAAAGAAAGAAGGGAATGGAATTAATATGAGAAAATGGAAAAAAGGAAACAAAGTCCTTGTAAATAGGGAGGGATGAAGGGGTTGAAGGGAGGGCAGGGGAAGAGGGAAAAATAAGAACCAAAAGAGATTATGTAAAGGTGCAAGTTTCCAATGATGAAGGTCATTATATTGTATATCTAAAAACGTATCAATGATTAAAATGAATAATTGATAATGCAAAATAGAAAGAAAAGGTCTAAAGGGGTAGGGGAAGTGGGAGGGGTAGGCAAAAGGAAAGAAGGGAAAGGAACAATTATGAAAAATGGAAAAAAATCTTTGTAAATAGGGAAGTGTGGAGGGGTGAAGGGAGGGCAGGGAATGGGGAAAAAATAAGAACCAAGATACATCATGTAAAGGTACAAGTTCCCAATGAGAAATGTAAATGTATTGTATATCTAAAATATACCAATAAAATAATTTAAGGGAAAACAAAAACTTATTCATAGGAATGCTTGCTACAGAATTATAACTGACACATGTGTATCATTTATGACCTGCCACTGTTCAAGTTCTCAAGTCAGTATCCATTATTTCTTTTTTCTGATATGGATAATTTAGAATGCCAAATTTCAAATAGTGGAGCAGTAATGAGATTTAAACAGCTTGGGTAAGAATTAAACAGTTTTGGCCCTGTAGATATGCCAACTTTGAAAGACTTAGGGTGAACCAACAACCAACATATGTTTTGTAAAGCCACTGATATTATAAGCTTCTTTATTATTACAACATACACTGTCTTACTCAGAATAATATAGCAACAAATAAAACAATATTTAAAGACAACTGTTTGACAAATCCATAAAGTTTTTATATCAGGGAAAGTTTTTAAATTAAATAGTACAAGAAATAATATATATATGAATAGAATTAATAACAAATGAATAGACAGTCAAAAAAGGCAAAAGTATTTTCCCAAAAAGGACTATAGAATTGTTATATTTACAGAAATTTTGCTAAAAGAATGAAAGAAAATAATGACAAAGAAAGTAGAAGGAAGAAAAAGAGCAGAATACAGTAAGGATGAGGAAGATGTTGAAGAGAAGAAAAGAAGATGTGAAGGAAGGAAGAAAGTAGAGAGGGATGGAAAAAGGAAGAATAAATTACTATTATTGGGATGAAAACAAAGAAACATTATGAATCCTCAGTAATAAACAATATATTATTTAATGAACAAAAACTTTAAGCATCTAGCAAACACATAAGTTATGTGTTCATAAAAAGAAATGACAAATCGAATGACATATAGAGATAAGTTGACCCAATGATGATTCTTTTAGGAATATATTTAATAGATAAGTATAAATATTTTTATCAAATTATGCCCTGGAAAGGTCATAGCAGCACAACTTATCACAACTTCCACTGGAAACTACTTAAATGTACATAAGTAGTAAATGTTCTAGACTCATACAGGAGTAAATACCAGGTTGCAGGTTCAGAATCAACTTCCCTGTAGTTCTGTGTCTTTTCACAAAAGGGACTTTTACCTGCACTGTAACAACCAGCAATAGAAATACAAGGAAAGTTCTATCAAGTTCAGAAATAGTTCTTGAAATATATGCTTATGGTGAACATTAAATGAAATGAGAAAAATTCATAGCATTAAATCATTGACTAATTTACTTAGGACATGTGCGACCAAGGTGTATAATGCTCAGAGAGAAAGAATCCCCTCACTCCTAAATTCACCTTGCAAATGTTCACACCAATAATAGATACAACCTTAGTTCTATTACAAAACCTCTTATCACATCTCATAGTGTGTACTGATTGCTGTGAGGGAGATTTAACACATTCAGGAGGATTTTCATGAGAAAGAAACTCTTAAGGGAAAGAATATAGGAGTCATTTAGTAGAATTTAGGTTCTACATTTCTGTTTTCTGTATTGATAATGACCATGACTTCATTGTGTGTTTGTGTGTGTATATGTATTTGTCTATCCAGTCTCTCTCTCTCTCTCTCTCTCTCTCTCTCTCTCTCTCTCTCTCTCTCTCTTCTTGACTTTATCTGCTTTAAAGAAAAATATTTATGTAGTCTCCTTTTCTGCGTGAGGGGATGGAATATTGTACACAATATTGGATATTGTGGGAACTCCAGGGAAGAAGGGAAAGTGACCCACATTTTGAGGACCTTGTTGAAATTCAGTACCAAAAATCACTATTTTGCCTAGCTGCTTGGAAGGAAAGAAAAGGCAATTCAAGGAGAAAATGTTAGAAAGCAGCTATAATGAGGGAAATGTTAGATCACTTGTTGTGACACTCACCACCTTTCTATAACAAAGGTTGATAAGGTGCACGCTTACATTTCTTTAACACATATGTGTGACAGAAGATTTTCCCATTCAGGAAGGGCTACATTAGAGATAGTGTATTAGTCCCCTTTTCAATTGCTGAGACACAATACCCAACACTCATAAGTTAAAGAGGAGAGGTTTAATTGAGCTCATGTCTTTAAGGGATTCAGCACATGCTGGCAGAATTCAGGGCAGGAACATCATGACCAGAGGGTGTTGCAAAGCAGAGTTGCTTAGTTCACAGTTTCCAGGAAGCCGAGCTGGGGAGCAGTACCAACAGGGAAACGCTAGGGACCATATAGAGAACACAAAGTCCCACCTCCGCGACTCACCCACCGAGAAGTGTGCCAGAGGTGGATCCCAAGCCAAACCAGTTGGCATTCCTAACTACCAAATAGAGTGAGACACGTAAATATTTCTACAACCTCATTTGCTATCCTCTTTCAGGGAGCATGGAAGAAGTAATACATGATCATGGGACATAAAGAACAATATTTTAGTTAGAGAATGAACGGCAGCCACATTATTCAGAGAAGAAATTTCCCAGAAAGGTTCACTTGCCTGATTTAACCATCAAGTCATATTTTTCTTTTTAAATAGCTGAATTTATGTCATATGCAGACTCGTTGAGTCATCAGCCTGAGGTTCACATTTTGTGGTGGATTACCTTAGACTAAATGAACAAAAAAGATGGCGTGACAGGAACTGCAAGCCTTGCTTGTCAAATAAATTGTTTCCAAGAATTCAGCTGACTTGGACTGGGTAGCATCTCAGGTTAATATATAAAAATGAAAGCTACCCCTTTACATGAAACCTTATCGCTCGCTTCAATGCTTTAAGCAAAACTGCTGGCTCAGTGAGGCTTTCCATTCACAGAGGTACCCCTAAATGGCTGAGCCTGGCTCACTGATTGTTCAGCAATGTAAAACTATGATAGTGTGCACTGTATTGTGTCACTATGGAAATCCATCCGTGCAAAATCAGCACAAGCTATGCATAACCAAAAGCCAAAGCAGTCTCTCTGCTCCACTGGCAGACTCAGAAAAGTGCCTACAGCCAGGCCATTACTTCTCTCAATGAACTTTGAAACATTTTTCTTAACTTTTGGGAAATTTCCTATAAGCTAGTTTTTTTGCTTGTCCCTTGGAATAATATAGGCTGGCAGATGAAGGATATTTTTCTTAGAGCGCCAAGCTATCAGAAAAATATATTTTCTGCTGCCAATCAGAAAATTTCCAAAAGCCCACGGTAAAGACCTGTTTTCTGATGAGATAATTGAAATGAAACCACTCCATCTTCAAAAGAAGAAATTAATATTGTAAAATTTCCAAGCAACACTTTACCATAAATAATTTTATCCTCTGGGCACCATGTGTACACCAAGATAGTAGCTTTTTGTATGGAGCTTGTACAAAATTTCTCCTCCCTAAATCATAATACACTGTACATTAGTGTGGCCACAGCAAACTGTACACGTTTAAGGAGTCACCTCAACCATCCTTCACATAACCACAAAATCTCTCCAACAGAAAGTGAATCTTTATCAGGGGTTGTATTTTTTTTTCCTTAAATTCTTTTATTGGTACACTTTAGGTATACAAAACCTTTACATTTATCATTGGGTGCTTGTTCCTGTACATGATGTATTACGTATGCACCCTTCACCCCCTCCACCCTTCCCTATTTACATAGACTTCGTTTCCATTTTGCTTCTTTTCTCATATTTTTCCTTTCCCTTCTTCCCCTTACCCTCCCACCACCCCTACACCTTTGGACCTTTTCCTATTTCAAATTATCAATTATTCATTTTAATCATTTTAATAATTAATTATACTTTCAGTCTCTCACACTAGAGAAACCATTTTGTATTTACATATGTGTGTCCTATTTATTTCACTTAAGAGTATGGCCTCAATATGCATCCATTTAGCTATAAATGTCTCTAGTTTCTCATTCTTTATGGCTGAGTAGTACACCGTTTCATAAAAAAAACACATCTTCTTTTTCCAGTTTCCAGTTGATGGGCACTTGGGCTGTTTCCAAGCTTTAGCTATTACAGACTGCACAGGAGGTGAATCTTTAATTGATGAAATTTGACAAAATAATAATTCACTTTGTGCCATAAAATGATTTGTAACTTCAGGGGCTTAAGAGAGTCCTGGAGAAGTAAATGGATTGTGGAGGTGCTACATTCCTCAGTGGGTTAATCCACTGATATTCACAGTTGAATATGCTATTAGGAGGGGGAGCCCATTTGGAAGTCACTGATGGTATTTATTTGGAGGATATATATATATGTTTTCTTTTTGGTGTGCTAAGCCTGTGCTCTGTCTCTTAACTACCATGAAGTGAGCAGCTTTGCTCCACCATAATGGTTTTGCCTCGCTATCACACAGCCATGGATTAAACTATCTGAAAGCATGAGCCAAAATAAACTTCACAATTACATTGTAGATATCAGTGGTTTTATCCTAGCAATAGAAAGACTGAGTAGTAAAAATACTTGTTATTTATGCAGTCTGTGTCACTTTATTATTAGTTGCAAGAATAATCCAATTAGAAAAAAACTACTAAGAATTTTTTTATTCATGTTATGTTAGAATATCAGTGACAACACCTTTGTCCTAACTTTTTATTTATAGCACTTCATCTGCATCCAGTTAGGCATGCGATCTTAGAAGCACAATTAATAAAAAATAGTATATTAGGTATAATAGCATATTACACTTAATAGTATATAAGTCTTGCTTATGAGAGCTTCAGTTAAATTTTATATTAGACAAGTGAAAAGAAATCACTTCCCTCCTTGTGAGTCAGAGTCCTTGGCAAGTAACCAACTACTATGAATATGTTCCAGAGGTCAAGAAAGTTTATAACCTCTGATCAGAAGTCCATCATGAGCTTTCTATGCCCCCACAGGTCTTACCGTATATGTTGATCTTATGAGGCCAGGATTGCTCCTTCACTGTGTTGTTTATCTTAATTTATGCAATCAGAATTGGAAGAAATAATGTCTCTCTCTGAACAAAGAAGTAGCTTGTTTCTTGCTCATGATAATTATCCTTAATAGGTTTCTTACATCCAGAATTCCCTTTCTGTGAGGTGACCCACTGCACAAGCCAGCCACAGGCAGTCATAGGAATTCCCACATGGAATTTAGAGTGTAGGATACTTGAACAACTATGCTGATATGATTACTTTTATTCTGATCATGGAATCTGGCATCTTCTGTAAGTATAAAAGAAACCAGGGCTGATCCACATTTTAGCATTAAAAATGTGTAAAATCATTTTCATTGCACATAAATTTATTTTTTAGTTTGAAAGTACTGTTTCAGTGGGTTTTTTTTAACTCTCAGAAAAGTATTAGAAGAAACTAGTATAAGAAATGAGATCGTACAACAAATTTCATTTCAAGAATTTACCATCTGTATGAAATTCTGATATTTTACAAGGTGAAATCTGACTTTCCCATTATATTTGCTGTTTATTTAAATTATTAATTTGTCAGAAAAGAAAAAATATGTGATAAAAACTAATGTCTCCATTTTGTGAGTATTTTATTCACCATAAATAAACAAATAAAGTAAACAAGCAAACATGCAAAAACAAATACTTGTAATCAAATAAACCTAGGAATATTGTTATGCACATCTTCTATATCTTGGAGACATTTCCATTTCAACAGACACCAGTTGTACTTTGTGCTTTGCAATGGATTTCAGGCAGATGATTTCATGGATACTCAAATTTATTGCCTACTGATTTCTGTAATTTACTATTATACAATGAACAGATATAAATATTGGACAATTTTTATTTCAGGCTCTATATTTCAGATTTTTTTCCTGAAAGTTAAGTGAGTGGTTATATTGAAAATATTACTACTCATACTCTTGAGAACTCAATATATTGATTTATTAGTGCTTGAAAATCAGTTTTTATGGTTCCTTCACTCTCTTCTTCAAAAACAGTGAAATTATTTTTTTCTACTCAAAACTTTGAAAATATCGTAATGTGAAGTTTTATGGCACTGTTTTGTTTACACTTAGGTGTATTCCTCTTTATATAATGTCTATATTATTTAATTAGTTCACTCTCAAAATAAATTGATAAAAATATCAAAACCTATCAAATTACATCTGACTCAAGAAACTTGTCCATATCCTTTACTAAATACTCCCATGTTGCTTATTAAGGTATAAAACAAAAGGAACAAAATATGCAAGAAAACAACAAACTGAAAGTGAAGTTAAGAAAACAATTTCAATGTAATAGATGAAAATCAAGGAAAAAATTTAAAAAAACAAGTACCAAACTGATTCCCTGAAAACTACGAAATATGATTGAAAAATTTAAAGACCTTAGTAAAATGAAATCTATCTCTATTAATACTTCTGAACTCCTAATATAGTGTAGCAATAGTGCCAAAATAAATATACAAAATCAATGAAATCCCTCTAAGAATCCCACTGGGCTTCTTTGTATATATCAACAATTCTAAAATTAATATGGAAACCAAGGCACTAAAGATAACTGAACAGTTTTAAAATGAACAAGGTTGCAGAAATTATATTTTCTGATTTTAGAACTTACAATAAAGCACTATCTTAGTTACTTTTATTCATCGCTAAGACCCAATACTAGATACTCAGAAGTTTAAGGCAGAAACATTTATTTCACCTTCCAGTTTGTTAGAGATTTCAGTCCACAGTTGGCTGGTTCTAAGGCAGGATGACACTATAAAATTTCATGGCAGAAAAGGCACAGTCCATGGCAGAATAGGTAGGAAGCAACAAGCAGCAAGTCTCCCTTTCCTTTTTATACCGTCTAGGGTACAAGCATTTGGGTGGTACCACCCATATCCAGGGTGAGCCTTCCTATTATCCACACCCAGAACTATGATGAACCAGTTAGTGGACTAATCCAGTACTGCACATCCTTAATCCCAGTCTCATATACCCATGATCAAGCCACTTCCCAAAAGCCCTACCTATGAGCATATAGGCTTTGGAAGGGACATCTAAATACAAACCATAACAAGCAATAAACAAGACCATGTGATGCCAGCATAGAAAAGGCAAATCACTGGGGAGGATAATGCTAAAAGCAGATATATGTGAACTCTGCTTTCTACTCCATGTTTCTGTAAACCTAAGAACTGCTCTGAAAATAGTCTATTATTTTTCATATAGATGAAATTACTTTTAATATTTATTTCAATGTTATATGCAAATGAAAAAATATATTCAAGATGGACACCACAATGATTAGAGATCCTGCAGTGATTACCGCAATTATTAACATATTCCTCACCACCCATGATGTATATTAAATCCCCAGAACTTGTTCACCTTATAATTGAAAGATTCTACCGTTTGAGCAACATCTCCCCATTTTCTCCACCCCTACCCACTATTATTAAACTATTATTCTACTCTCTGAATTAAAATTTGATTTTTAAATTTCCAATATAGAAGTATAAATTATTTATTATCCACATCACTGGGACACAAAGAATGAAACCTACAAGGAGAAGAAGTTTATTTTGCCTCATATTTTTAGATGTCTTAGTCTGCATAACTAGCCAGAACTGAGGCAAAAATAGCATGGTAGAAGAGCCTGTTGAAAGAAAGTTATTCACATCATGGCTGCCTGGAAACAAAGAGTCAAGAGAGGAAACAGGAGGAAGATATACCCTTCCAAGTCACACACACAGTGACCTGCCTGTTCTTATCAGATCCTACATCCTAACAGCACATTCATGTATGAACCCATGAGTAGATTAATCCGATATATATATCACTCATGTGATCCAGTCACTTTCCAAAAATCTATCTGCAAACATATGAGGCTTCTGGGTTTCACTGCAAATTCAAACCACAACATTCTACCAATGACATCTGAAAAGCCTCATATCCATATCCGTATCATTATGCAAAATGCATTGAATCCATCCCTAAGATTCACCAAAATCTTAAAAGTTCCATCATTGCTGAAGAGTGCATGACCAAAGTCTCTTCTGGAACTTAAGGCAAATTCAGAACCCTTAAAATTCAGAAAAAAATTTGAGCACTGCTAACGTACAATGGCCCAAAGTAAACTTTCTCATTTCAAAAAGAAAGAAATAGAGGAATTCAAAGAAATCAGACCAAAGCAAGCCAGAACTCCAGGACAAAAATTATATCCTATAACTTCGTCCCCAGCACCTGGGGCAAATTGTGATGCAATGTGAGCTCCACAGGGCTTGGGTGTTCCTGCCCTTATATTATTATAAGGTGCAGCCCTTGTGGTCTCTGTCTTAGGGTGCTTCATCTCACTACCCAAGGCTTTCCTTGGAAAACATTTCACATTTCTGTCTTCTTCAAACTCCTAGGTTCTTCACAGCAATTTTAACTTTACTTTTATAACTTTAAGCACTTTCAAGAGCACACTGTCTAAACTCACAGGCCCTCCTCTAAAATCTGGGCGGAAGACTATTTGACTTTACACTGCTTGCATTCTGGATACCTACAAAATGAGCACCTCATGGAAGACACCAGGTCTGCCACCAGCTAAAAGTATAGCCAGGCCCCTTTACATGGCTACAAACTCTTTGAGGGCCTGAAGGGCTAACCTCTGGAAAAGGATTTTCCCCTAATAAACTGGGCTCCATGGGGCTCTCTTCTCAAAGCAAAGTCTTTAATTATGCACCTTTTAATCTGGAATGGGTGGGATCTTGCTGATTCCTGAGATGACCTCAAGCCATTTTTCCTATTGTCTTGTTGTGAAGTACGTACCTTCTTTTTGATGCTAATTATTTTAGCAACCATGCTATCTTTGGTCTGAATTTTCCAGATGTTTCTCTTCTGTTGAAACTGCAAATATTTTGTGTCTACTATTTGCAGCTGATTTTCACTATCAATCTGTCTAAAAGCTGCCAATAGTACTCCTGTCATATCCTAAATATTACGGTCCCTTGAAATATTCTCCACTAGATTAATTAGTCCAACACCATTAATGTCCATCACCTTTAAAGTCTCAGGACATTGACACAATGTAAACAAATTTTTTTTAACGTGGAAAAATTATGCCTGTTATTTTTTTTAAATTTTATTGGTGCATTTAAGGTATACAATATAATGACATTCACCATTAGAAATTTGCACCTTTCCATAATTCATCTTGGTTCTTATTTTTTCCCCATTCCCCAGCTCTCCCTTCAAACCTTCCATCCCTCCCTATCTACAAAGACTTTGTTTCCATTTTTTCTTTTTCTCACATTAATTCCATTCCCTTCTTTCTTTACCACTACCTCTCCCGCTTCCCCTTCCCCTTTGCACCTTTTCTTCCTATTTCACATTATCTATTATACCTTTTAGTCTTTATTTATACTTTCATTTTCTCACACTAGAGAAACTATTTGGTATAATAAATTTACTTTCAGAGTATAAAACATATAATCCCTATCTCAAATGCTAATGAACTCCTATTTCCCAATTAAAACCTCCTGAGCCTGGCCTTTTCCATATGCATTTCTATTAGCATCCTGGTCTTCTGAGCACTGACCAGAATCATCCACCAAGCTTGGCTTACAGTGTCTCTAGCTCATATAACCAAATCTTTCAAAACTCCTTCCATATACCAGTTTCAAAAATTTCTGAACCACAAGGGCAAGTAAGTAGTCATGAGAACAGCCCCACTTCTCTAGTACCAACATATGCCTTAGTTTCTTTATCACTAGAAAAAAATATCATAGGACACAATACCAGACACCCACAATTTAAAGGAAGAAAACGTTTATTTTGGCTCACAGTTTTAGTGGTCTCAGTCTGTGCATGGCCTTCCAGTTCCAAGGCATAATAGCATGGTGGAATAGCCTGATGCAGGAAAGTTGCTTACATCAGTGTGGCCAAGAAGCTAAGACTCAAGGGAGGGAAGAGGAGGGATATACACCCTTTCAGGTCATGCCCCAATTGACTTACCCCTTCTGACCAGACTCCCTTCCCCATAGCTCATTTAGCTGTGAACACATGAGTGGATTGATCCTCTCATGTATACAGTACCCCCCATGATGAATTCTATATATGGTCACATAATCTTCTGGAGGATATTTTAGATCCAAACCATGGCAAAGTAAGTTATAATAATATAGCATATATTCTTCGGTGTCTGATTTCTTTCATGAAGCATAATGTCTTGTTTAGAAAATGTTCTAAATAAACATTTTTCTTTCAAGATTTAAAGATGGCTAAAAAGCATATATAACAATGCCTGACAACACTAGTCCATAGGAAAATGTAAATAAAATTTAAATTGAGATAATTCTAGTTACCCAATAGGACAGCTGGAATGAAATATTCAGAAAAGAGCAACTATTACTAAAAAGTGTTTGAAATCTAATTTCACCTTAAAGCTTAACCAAAATATTTTTATAGTTTTAATACAAAATAATGGTTATTTCAGGCATGCAGAAAAAAATTATTAGATATATGAGAAATCAGAACCTCCTACTCTAATGATGGAAATGTAAAATGAGTCAACTGCTTTGTAAACTAGTCTGGTAGATTTTTAAACAATTAAATATAGATTTACTATATGATCCAGCATACCCACTCCTACGTATATTTCCTAGGGGAATGAAAATTTGTCTTCAAACAAAAAATTGAATACAAAGACTTACAGAAAAATTGAATATAGAAACCAAATGTTGGAAGCTAATCAAATGTCCATCAACTGACAAACATATATATAAATAAAATGTGTTACATAATACAATGTTATTTTGCTATACAAAACAAAGAAATAATACTTAGTACAATATGGATTTAAAATGAAAACATTATGCTACATGAAATGAGTCAATCACAAAAGACTACACAAATCATTATTATATTCACAAGAAAGTCCTGAAAATGGAAATTAATAGAAAATGGAAGTTAATAGAGTCAGAAAGCAGTGTAGTGATTGCATAGCCAGTGTTGAGAGTGTGAAAGTTAATAGGAAAGAGTTTCTTTGAGGATGATGAAGGCTCCCAATCTGATTGTGGCCATGGTTTCATGATTCCATAACTATAATTTAAAACTGTAAATATTTATCAGAGATTATATATCAATTATAGCTCAATAAAACCATTACAAAAATTTGCAAGATAACAAAACATTCCTTATCTTAAATTCGTAGACTCTTAAGCATGATGATCTTTGTTCATAATTGAGCTTTGTCAATTATTAACTTTAATATCTCTGTTTCTTATTTAGAAAACTGAGATGGTACTAATTATCTTTCAAGGTACATGTGAGTGAAAAATAATCCACACAAAATACTTAAAACACTATCATATAATAAAATAGATAAATATTTGTTTAGTGATGACTGTAATTATTACAAAGGAACTTTGAGTTTTAGAAATTAAATTGCATTTTGTGGGACTTGTTTGACAAGATAAGGGAAGACATTAGTATCATACATATCTAAACAAAAAATTATGCTATTAAAGATAAAAACATATGTTCAGCAAGGGATTTGAAAGGAATCTAAACATGTTGCATTAACCTTTTTAAAAATAAATTTAATTGTTTCAGTATCACTTTATTGTAAAGATGTCTAAGCAAGGAAGGAATTACTCTTGGGTTTGTTACTTTTGAGAACTAATTATCTTTCTAGTGCAACTTGCTAGATTGTATCTGTTTTTAACTTAGCAAATGAGAAATCTACCTTTTTAGGACATAGATCAAGAGAGGAAGAAAGAAATGGAGAGAGACAGAGAAAGAATGAGAGAGAGAGAGAGACAGAGGAAGAGGGTAATCACACTGATACAAACAATAAAACAATTTCAAAAACATAAATTTCAAGAAACCTAATAAAAGAGACAGAAAAGATCCAAATTGACCTCTTGTGACTATCCCTAGCACTATATCTATATCTCTGCGAGCATCACACTGATTTACCATGCTGTCATAAGAAAACACTCAAGCCCCAACACTGTATTATATTTTGTTAAATTTGGAAATCTTTGAATGCATTTTATGCTAAAAAAAATACATAGTATGTGATACTATTATCTTTACATTGCCAAATTATTTGTAATTAAATCATGAAAGCTATATTTAACCAGCCATGAAAGTCAGGCACAAACCTCAATGAAGAGAAATTAGAAGTAAAGCAAAATTTTACTTTCTCAATTATTCTTTTGTAACTTTTTATTCATGTTGAATAAACAGCAAATCAGTATCTGGAGACATCTGACTATAGACAAAGAAAATCTCTTTAAAAATTATACTGATTATCTCTACTCACACACATAAAAACACATATGATTTTAAAATATATTCAAAATTTTAAAAAAGCAAAAATGTGAATTTTGACTTGATTTTGTCTTAAAATATAGAAAAGTTACACATTATTCTGTGAATTGCAATAGCACAAAAATAAAACATAAAATATCTTCATAAATATATCAGCAATATTTTCTAAGAATAAAATGGATTTCTAAAACATTAGTCCTTATTCTTCATTGATTGTTGGTATAAATAATTACAAAAACTTTTGACAATCTCATTAGAATTTGAGACTAATAAACTACCCAGAAACAAAACTCTAAAGAGAAATTTAAAAAGACTATGTCATATTGTAATCTGAGATATCCTCACTGCTTGGTTACATTATTTGTCCATGTATATGTAAATAAAATCAATGAAGGTATTGAGATCAAACTAGAGTTTCTTCTAGTGTCCAACTAAGTCTATTTTCTGCCAATAATAAAAAAAAATAGTTTTCAATCTGTATGTCATAATCAACTGTATAAGGTGGTATAAGATAAATGAATATGGTGCTGGAAAATTAAAAGGGGGTTTGAGGGAGGCAGGAAAAAAGGATTTAAAATGCGTTTTGTAGGTGTACCAATTCCCCACAGTGAAGGCAATTATTATGAACTGTAAACATGTACTAAGAAAAGTCAAAAAATGTAAAAATAAGTAGGTAAATAAATAATTAATTAAAGTGAGCAATAGTTCCTTGGAGAAAGTTGAGTACAAGTATTGTACCACTCAGGAATACAGAATTAGAGTTTCAGAGACATTTTTCCAGACATTTGCATTATTTTGAGAATAACAATATCAGCGCCTTAAGAATATGAAAATATCTTCTCTATTATAACTACAAGCTGCCTAAACAGAACACAATAGAAATAATTGAATTTCAATTCTTCATAGTCCGGTAAACCTCACATCATTTCTGACTTGAAGTTTATACTACAATATTGTCCAAAGAAGTTCTAAAGAAAGTTACACAATACTACAATTTGATCAAATGGGATTTAATATCATGCAATATCACCATTAAGTCAATTATTTTATACAAAACTGAGCCTCATAAAATAAATTTCTCTATATAATCTCCCGGCATTTCCTCAGCTATTACTGTCCAACAGCCATAACAAAAACAAGCCTTTGTGTCTCATTTGGATTGCTAAAATTCCTCAGTCTTACTTTAAGCAGCGATTTAATAAGAACTGGTTATGTGCTGACAGAACATGATCAGCAGGATGGAGCTTGTGATAATGTGACTAACTGATCTATTTTCTATAGTGATCTATTATATTTTTAAGTAAGCATTTGCTTGTCTTTTCCATCGACTTTCACCGTTACTGAAATGTTCTTCTTTCAACTTCAAAATTCTCTTCATTGATGTTGAAAACTATCGTTCTTTTTATTTTGGTACGGGGGATCAAACTCAGGACGTTGTCATTGCAAGGCAGGCGCGTCGCCACTGAGCTAAATCCCTTGCTGAAAACTATCATTCTTTACCCTTAGGATTGAGATAGACACTTCATCCTTCTTAGATGCTTCCATAGAGAGCTTCTGAAATGCATCAGAAAGGAATACTCATTTAATAAATTTTACTCCAGGGTCGAGCTAATAAAAAAAAAGAAGGCATCATTCTAGTCTCAACTTTACTGTATTATCCACATTTTGCACTCAATTTTTATTATCATGGTTGTAAAATGAGCTTTAGCTTAATTATAACTGAAAGTAATTCAATTTGTGTCATTGTCCTTCAAAATTATATATATATGTCATTATTCAGTTCATTTTTGAATGAAAAAATAGCATAGAACTCCAAATTTATCTGTACTTACTCTCTTCCTATAAAAAGTTAAAGTTTTAAGATCTATTAAAAAAATGTGTCTACCCTTATTTATCTTCTCTTCTTATTTTTCTATTAGTGCATATTTGTCAAACAGAATAGAAATATTTGTTTTGTGGAATTGGTACATGCATAAAACATATTTAGAATACTTGCAATTCTTTTATTCCCCTGTCCTTTTTCTCCCTCCTCTCTCTAAGTCCCTTCCTCTCTCAGGGAATTCATGTGGGATTAGGTCCTCTCCTAATCATCAGCTTCAGCTTGGAACTTTCTTTAATTTATGTGTGTGTGTGTACATCTGTACTATTGAAATTCATATCTTAGCTCATTTTGAAATCAATCATTTGATACACCTTTTTACAAGTTAAAATAAATATAAACCATGCAACAGGAAAATTATTGTAATGAGAACTAATATATCTATGACAAACACATTGATGAAAATTACCCTAACAAACTTCAGTAGCCAATAACAGACTTATATATTTTATATGTTGCCTAATTAGACAAGCATCATAGAAAAAATGTTAAATTTAGAAAATGGAACACCTTGAAACAATGTTAAGTGAAATAAATCAGACACTCAAGCTTAACTGTCACATGGTTTCTTATATGAAAAACTCAGTATATACGTAAAGCGCCATACAAAAAATATAATAGAGACAATTAGAAAAAGTGGAGAAGTAGCTTGATTTAGTAAAATTGCCTTGTGTTTTTTTAATGTTTTTGGCCTATTAGTCTAGTTGTTGTGCTGCATGTATAATTAATTTTATAAGGACTTATAAAATAAATAAATCTGCTGCTGACAAAAATGATGGCATGGAGGGTAAGGGGAAAAAATTGAGATGTGATATGTACATGTACCAATTTCCCACAAGCAATGTATTCATTATGCTCTGCAAGCATGTGCTAATAAACATTAAATAAGAAATACCAAAAATAATGAAAGAAAAGAAAAACATCTCTGTTATTAAAGTTTTCTATAATATCTGCTCATGTGTAATTGACATCTAAAGGGGAAAAATGAAATACAATGTTTTTCAGAGGAAATCATTCCTCACATGATTAAATGTTATGCATTACTTTTAATATGATATGACAAAAACACAAATGATCTTAGCCAATGATCTATTCCATATATTAACATATACTTTTTCATTTTCATTTTTACTTTGGCAAATCAAGTTAGTCTTTCATGTAGGTTACATCTACATCCAACATCCACTTTTGTTGAGCAGGACAAGCTTCAAGGATTAGAGCTATTTAAAAGTCTTTTCTGCAACATTATAAGAGTCTTTTTCACAAGTTCTTAATGAAAAGGTAAGTGAGAAATAGAAATGGCCAGGCAGTTTTCTCTTAAACATAAATTCTAAATTGTTCAAATTTTAGTACACATTTTTGTAGATAGTTATTACATTGTTTTGTTTTGTTCAAAAATGGTTTTATCGTGAGAAATATGTTCATTATTGCCATCAATATATTTACCTAAGCTGTACTCTTCCTAGTAAATAAATCTGGACAAAGAAGAATAACAAAAGAATATCGGGCTTGGTATGGTATTATTTGAGAAACTGTTAGAGAAAGTGTAGTCCAAATGACTGTGAAAGAATAAAGATATTTTTGGGGGGAAAAAACCTGCATGTAGTATTTTAAAATTCCCAATTATTGCAGAAAAACCTAAAGTGATGTGTATATTAAAGGTTTCTTTTTGTATTGAAGTTTTTGATTGCAAGAAATTAAAGATCACGAGTGTTACTTTAAGCAGAAATAGAATTCATTGACAGAATCAAATAAGTTAGATAATCAGTCCTGTTAAACACATAGAAACTGTGGAAACGAGGTAGGATAAAGAAACAAGGAGCAGAAACAATCTGACCAAGCTCACCCCAGCTTAACCTCAGGTTATCATCAGCAGTTCATGCACAAATGGAAATTTAAGTATACCATTCCATTTCCCTGACTTCCTCTGAACAAACATTGCTTGCTTCCATCTAGGTCACATTTCTAACTTCAGAATAAAACAAGGAGCAAAAAAATCTGCAGATTTTCTTGGCCTCTGTGGGGAAAAGGATGAATATAAACCTGAGAAAACACAGATCAATGACAGACAGAGTAAAATGAAAAGCATACATTTAAATATGTGCAGAAAATATTTTCTTATTAATGATTAGATTCGATTATGGTTACATAAAATACAGCTTTTGAAAAATTTTTGGATATTAATCCCTCCTCAAACTCATTTGAGGCAGACTGTAAAGGTGAGTATCCTTGATTTGAATAAAGATGTACAATGCATTCTAGTTAGAACCCCCTAAAACAAGAGTGTTAGTATTTGCAATAGTGACTACTTGATCTATCCTCAGCTTGATTTCACCTTGAAACTAGCAGATGAATCATATTGCTTTGTGATTCCCACAATTATTTAATTTCAGCTTATTTCCAAACATCGGACTGCTGATTTTAGGTGTACTGTGATTTAAGATCTATTACAATATGAATAAGTTAATAGATAATGCTAAGTAACGCTATGCTAGTTGGTTTTAGTTGTCTCATTAGAGGGACAGAATACTTAGTATTGTTTCCTGACCAAATTTTCAAAGAATGTACCAACCGGTAACTGAGAGGTTTCTACTACCGTAGGCCTTGAATATTCATTAGTCATCTACCTAGATAAACTCTCATTAAATAATAATATTCAGCATCAATTTTATCTCATTAAAGTAAAGGAAATATACTATTTTGGAAAACTCAAGTATATGAGACAATAGAGTTAGATTGATGTTGATTTTAATTGAAGTTATTTCTTTATTTATGTAATATCCCTCTATCCTGTGAAACACTAATTTTGGTTTGGAAAGCAACACTAAAGAGTAGATTTTAAAGAGTTCCTTATATAAATGTAAACTTGCTCTTACTATTTTCATTTATCCATGATCTAGGTCAGATCACTTACACTTGCAGTACTTTTAAATTGCTGTAATCTGTTTTCCTCACCAATCTCTTGTGTATGACATGTTGTACTGGTCAATGCTATTTGAAAGATAAAAGTAGTATTTACGAGAGCACTGAAAGAAAATCAGAAGGCTGAAGTCTATATATATATGTACCTTTTTATTAGGAAAAAAAAGGACTATAATTGAAAGTCAGTCTTTGTAACCAAAGGATAGTTATAAAATAGAATAGTAATCACACAAAACATATACTATATATATGAACAAACATACAAGGGATGAGCATAATATATGGTAAATGCTTAATTTTTTAAATTACAGTATAAGAAACACCACTATTAATCTCCTTCAAAGTACTCCTCCTCATTTCAAACACACTTATCAAATTGTAACTTTGTGAAGCAGTTCTGGAAGTTCTCTTTCATGAATGTCTTTACAAATGATGATCAAACTATGGTAAATGCTACTGCTGAATGCCATCCAATGGAAAGGCAGGATCTGAAAAAAGATTGTACTTTGTTGTCATCCACTTTATTCACAAGATTTGGTACTGTGTGATTTCGGGCTCTTCTGGAGTCAAAATGACCACGATAGGTAAATGTTTTGAATTGATTCATGACACTGAGGTAGCCAAGATAGTATTGCTGTATACATTCACAAAAGCAGGCTTCTAGAACTGCTTCAGAAGGTGGCCAGAACAATGGGATACATGTGCTTGAAATGAGGATATTTTAAGAGGAGTAATAGGAATATTTCTTTTCCTGTAATATTTTTAAATTAAACATTTACTGGATATTTAGATCACATTTCATGTAAAGCTTGAATATTTTCAAAATTAAGCAAATATGGAATGATGTGTCTAAACAATTATCAATGTTTTGATGCAATGTTTTCTGTGAAAACAATTTTGCTATACAACCAGTGCATAAATGCTAATTATTAGATAGTTAACAAGTAATATTTCTAAGATAAATTAAAATATATTATCATATTATTTTAAATTGTCTATATAGGGTTCAAAATCCATTTCATCCATTGGGTTTTTTACTATAGCAAATGAAGTAAGGATTGTCATAATTATCATTAACCTATCACAGAATTCATATGCATATTATGACAGAAAACACAGAAACCCTGTAACTCTGTTTTCATTAACTAAGGTGCACCTTGTAATTCACTCTGTAGTTATCATTCAGGATATATCTACCTATATAAAAAACACCACCAAAATACCTGTAATTTTACAAATTCTTTTTTATTTAAAAAATGAGGAGGGGCTGGCGATTTAGCTCAGTGGTTCTGCCGCCTGCCTCGCAAGCACAAGGACCTGAGTTCAATCTCCGGTACCAAAAAATAAAAAATTAAAATTAAAAAAAATAGAGGAGAACATTTTTGGTCTTTTATATTTATTCAGATGTTTCTCATTTCTGATCTTCTTCATTTCTTTCCATATGTCCAAGAACTTCATACAATATAGAATGTTCATTAGTTTGTTGTTCAGTAAAAATTTACTGTCAGCATACTTACTAAACTTTCATTTATCCTGAAATATGCTTATTTCCCTGAATATTTGAAAGATACCAATTCTAAACTTACAGTTGTTTCTTCTCCACACTTTAAAGAAATGAGTTCACCATCTTTCAGACACCATGGTTGTTGATGCGAATTCATTGAAAATTTAAATTTTTGTTCTCTGAATATGTTGTGGTATTTTCTTGGTCTGTTTTAAAGATGTTTCTTGTTTTTTCTGTTTAACTTATTTTATTTTTTTACCCTAGGCATAATTATTTGTGTTCAGTCTGCTTTAGGTTTGTTGATCTTCTTGGAACTATTTATGCTACACATCAAATTCTGAAATTTTTGAACACTTGTTTCTCAAATTTTTTTTGTATCATTTTTCTATCTCCTTGTGTAAAATTTCTATGTGACTGTTTGTTTGCAATTATTCCAAATATACAGAAGGCTCTTCCCCTTTTTATTTTAATGAATTTTCTCTCTTTTATTGAGATTAGGTTATTTTAGTTCTAGACATTAAACCCAGAAATCATACTGATCTACATTTTCAAGCATTTTGTTTTGTTTTGTTTTTTAATTTGAGACAAAGTTTCAATAAGTTACTAATTTTCTTGGTCTGGGCTTAAATGTGTGATTGTCCTGGCTGTGATAACAAGTATGTGTCACTTTGTGTAAACAGTCTAATGAATGTTTTAATTCCATATATTATAAAATTTAGCATATGTTTCTTTGCCATAGTTTCTATTTATCTACAAACTTTTCAATCTTTTCTTATTGAAAGCACTTGTCTTTTATGTTATAACTATAGTAATTATGACTTTCTTAAAATTCTTTGCTGATTTTAACAGCTGAACATCTAGGATTATTCTTTCTTTTCCTCATATCAATTTTTGACATTTTTCTTTTGTATTATGTTGAGTATTTTTTACCCTATTCTGGATACTATGACTATTGTAATGTGAAAACTCTGGATTACCTATTATACCTCTGAAAATTATTGATTTTAAGATTAAGCTAAGAATCAATTGGGCTGAAATAAAAATGCAAACTGTCTCTTTGGTAGCAACTCACAATTTTGTTAAGCTTTTCTATCTCTTGAGTTTGATTGATTGAAGCATGTGTGACTTATGATTGGCCAGAGATTTGCTTATGTGTCTACTGAACTAGATAAGACATGTAATGAACATAATAATATGTAATGTACATATGGTGTGGTTTTGAAAAAGTATAAGTAGCTTTTTTTGTAAGGAAGAATAAGAAAGGGAACAATATAGTACTTACATAGTCTTTGAAGGTGGACATAAAAATATTGTTAGTGTTGTGAGTACATAGAAAGGAGAAAAAGAATCTTCCATAGTGTTATATAATACATAGAATGTAATACAGGTAAATCCTTCAATAAATCACATTTTCTCCACTTCAGATATAAATGCATGATCTGAAAAATGAATGCAAGGAAAAATATATAATTCATGTTTATTTTCAGTCATCCTTTATTATAATGTAGTATTTCATAACCAATATTATACAGTTGCTTAGTAAAACATATAATTTAGAGTGTAAAACATATTTAAATGATGTTTACCTCAATCAGTTATTTATTGCCACAGTGATATCACAGACTTTAAACACACATGCGTGCGCACACACACACACCATATCTTATTGGCATACACTAATCAACATTTTGTTTGTTCATGAGTCTTTTGGTCAGATGGGGAGTTCACTGTGCAATGCTAGATTCACCAGGGTCACTCTGTGTCTGTAGTCATCTGGAACCCAACCAAACAGCTCTTCTTATCTTAGATAGTTTCTATCTTTGAGTATTGAAGGAAAAGGCAAAAAAAAAAAAAGAGAGAGAAAAAAAACACCGACTAACTTTGCTCGTTTCCATGAGATCTCTTCCCCCAGTAGACTAGTTTCGATATGCTCCCACAATGAAGACAAAAGACAAAAGAAAGCAGCACAAATTCACATGGCTTCTGAAAGCCTAAGTTCAATATTCTCACATCATCACTTCCTCTTTGGCAAAGCAAGTCATAAAGACCATCTGGACTTTATATTCTGAGAATGAGAACAGACTCTCCATTTTCATTATAGGACCTTTAATGTCCAACTAAAAAGAGTTGTAAAACATTAGGAAGAAATTACAATTGATTTCTCATAATACTGGAAATATTTGTTTTCTGAAATACAACAATTGATCTAAAATAATATTTGGAAACTGTCTTAAGGAGTTGATTACATGGAGGTTTAGATGCAGAGAAAAAATTCAGGTTCAGTTCTACACACATAAGAGGCCGTAAAAAGGTAATGAAGAATAAAATGTAGTTGCCAGAAATCCAGTGATTTAAAGAGAAAATTTAAAGATCAAAGAGAAAGCTGAAGGAAAAATATTTACAAAATAATTTAAAAATTTATAACAGACTCATACATGAATTGTTAATATCAAATATTAAGATAAATTGAGAAAATTAATGAAACTATTGAATTTAGGAAGCAATAAAATGACAAAGATAAAGCAAGAAATAACAAATGTGCCAAATTATAGTAATTGTCAACAACATTTTGGAAGATAAAATGATAATAATTCAAAATTATTAGAATATTGCAATTAAGATTTATTTTATAATCTGAGGTAGAAATTTGGCAATAAATCAATTCCACTCAAAAGTTACTATTTTTCTATTTATCCTAAAATACCAGTAGATTATTAACAAAATAATAATAAATTAGAGTAATGAAAAGAACTGATAAAAGGGTGTGAGTTTTGTTCAAGATGTGGGAATTCTTGCTAAGGAAATGTCAACCCTACATATCTTACTTTATTTAGACTTATTAATATTTTAAAAAATCTGTATCTCTGTTAACTTTATGTTTTGTACTGAGCTTCATTTCTACTTGACAATTAGTGGTAGATGCATATGGTCTTTGCAAATAAATCCTGGATTTAAGAAAAATGCTAATACAAATGAATTTTTATTCTTTTTCAAACTTTTTTTTTACTTTTTTTGGTACCTGGAATCAAACTTGGGTCCTTGACCTTGTGAGGAAGATGGTAGTACCACTGAGCTAAATCCCTGGCCCTGAATTTTTATTCTTACTACTTAATTAACTAACTTTGAAAAACAGTAATTAGTTATTGCCTAGAAAATACCAATAGCATGTACTGTAAAGATTTTTTCCACATCTATGCTAGTGAAACAGTGATCCACTCATTGTCATTTCCATAATCAAATTTGTAGAAGGTTGAATTTCACTGCATAAAATTTTTCCTGTATATATTAATTATTTCAAAACATAAATTAAAGTTAGATTTTTTTTGAGCAAAGTTGCTTCCCTAAAGTAATTTTCCTTTTACAGCCAGCTGCATTTTCTTCTTTCCTAATCTTATTTCTCCAAAATTAAGAAATTTCATTTGACTCCATATTATTTCCCCCATCCATAATGAGGCTTTATCTTCTTAGAAAATCAACAGAAAGTGAACGTTGCAACACATTAAACTTTCCACACAGTGGCCACAGTTTTTGAATGTAAAAGTTGTAACTAAAAGAAGCTGTTATTGGCCCTGTAAGCAATTATCCACTTTAATCCTCAACTTTACAGTTTATTTAATGCTATGAAATTTTTCACAAATTCCTACTACTTTCTGCAACATCTCACCATATCCTTGCCCACTGTAAAAACATTTAATGACTGCCTTCACTTAGAAATTGTCATATATAAATTATTTATTTTAATTTTAAATAAATTTTCTCTAATTCCTTTGTTTTCATATTCAGACCTATCTCCATTTTATTTTCCTTTGAATATTTCTATCATATTCTAGGGAGAAAAATTAGTAAACTAAAGCTTGGTCTTTCTAATGTTACCATCTTGCTTAAAATCTTCCACTCTTAGAAATTTAACTATAAGAACTTAAGTCATGGATATCTATCACCTAAAACTTTATTGAAGATTTACGTCTGAATTTATTCTTTGAATTACAAAGCTTACTATCTCTTTAGGCTCTGCAATGCCCTGCTTGCGATAAGAGACCTAGAATCCTGCTCTGTGTCTAATGGGAAAGGGATTTAATGCCGATGGAACCATGAAAGCACAAAGGGGAAAATATCCAGGATGTAAGCCATCCTTTGAAGAGTCAAAAAAAAAAAAAATAGTAAGAGTAATGGGGACAAAAAATGCATCAGGGGTCAGTGTGGAATAGAGGCAAGAGTATGTTTTTATGTCTCTTTAGATAATGAATTATCATGGATGAGTTGTGAGCTAGGGAGGGATAAACAGGTTTAGATTACAATTTGAGGACTTCCTGTGGGTACCTAATGTGTTCTGATGGACAACAGAGACCGAAGATCAGAGTGGTGATTTAATAAGAATAGGTTGCTCAGCTTTTTACTAACCACATGCTCGGGACAAAGTGAGAGTAGAGAAGAGAGAAGTGTTTCACTACTAAGTGAACAAAACAGCCCCAATACAGAGATGTGAAGGGGCAGAGTATGTCCAGAATTTTCAGCTTGAGGATCCCAAAAGCAGCAGTTTTCTGGGCACTTACCAAAGCAGATATATTTACGTGTTTATGTCAGTTTGTCCAATAAAAGTGAGATGTGTTGAATACCCACAAAACATTATATGTTACACATTTAACCATGGTTGGATCTTGATATGTTAATAACCATACATTTTCTAGCTATATAATATGCCAACAACTGTATTTCTTATTTAATGTAACAGGGCTTCCCTATAAAAGGGCTCTGGCATATGTGAATTTCAACTAGGACAGTTTGGGAAAATAACATCGCATCCCTAATAGCAAAGTTCAAATGAAAGTTACCTGGGTATATCAAATATGAGTGATCACAGAATGTGTCAAGTTTACTGCTAGCTCTTTGGTCCACACAATACTACAAAACTAATAGATGTGTAATACAATCTGTGACTAATCACATCACTTCTTCAAAGTCTATCAGTTCACACAAAAATAGAAAAGCCTGTGTTTGTGTCGCTACCTTGTATCCCAGGGATAAACCCAAGTGACGCTTTACAAAAATTAATAATCACAAGTAGTGGCCAATGAAGTTGAAAGTGCAGCAAAGAAAAGTAAAGTAGTAGAACTGGAAATGAAATTGGGTGTGATTAGAAGACAGCTGAGCATGGAAATGTTGATGCTGCCCTCTTTAGAAAGAATTTATATTTGCAGTCATAGGATTTTAGTGAAGGAGAACTTCCCAGCCTAGATGAAGAAAATGATGGTGATGAAATATCTAAGATGAAGTGATACTTAAGAAATGCCACATTAACAATTCCTGGAAATGTTTTTTAAATATTGAAAACATAAAGGTTAAGACACTGAAGGCTGACTGAAACTTAGAAGAATGGCCACTTATCAAGGCATAGAAAGATCCTTGGTCTACATACGTTACAAGAGAAGGTAAACAATGTTCACACTACAATTCATAACTTTTTAGATATTTGTTTTACTATTGCTTTATTGCCTTATACATATACAACTGACAATAAAAAGTATACAACTGACAATAAAAGGATTTAATCTTGTGACAGTTTTGTTTTAAGATCAGAACTGCATCATCATTTCTCCCACTGCATCTTAACATAGCTTCACTTGGTTTTCCATCCTAACCTCAATTTTATACTCCAAAGTGAGGAATGATTATATGATAACGATACAAGAGAAACTACTCGTCTATTCATTCCAATGAAATAATTCAGAAGTGCAGTAATACAGCAAAAATAAAAATGACTGAATTTCACTTGTATTTCCATTGATTCAAAATAATATTTATTATAGTGTTCATAGTTTTTCACAGTCTTTATTCAAATTACTCATTTATTCTTCCTTGGAAGACTTGCTTCTTTCAACTTCCATTTATAACATATCAATGTTCAAATTATCAAGTAGGCTCAAGACATAACACACAGATAGATAGGCAGCTGGTTGATACATGCAGATAAGGAGAATAAAAGAGAGAGGGAGGAGGGGGAATAATATTTTCTTAGATTTCTGGATTGGCCTTCTTCCTATATTCTACCTAGTTCTGCTTGCATAAGAGTGATGTTATATTCCTATTACAACATATTATATGAAGTGATATTCTGAGCACCTTAAACTCCTGTTCCTCTCTTTTCATTTGTATTCCCTAATCCATAGCACAATATTATTTTGTAGAAAGAATTCTTTACATTTTATTAATGCTTCAATACCCCCTTAATTTTGAAAAGCATGATTGAGTCATATGCTTACTGAAATGCAACTTTAGGTTGCTACTTTTATTGATTCTTTATCATGCTGTGAATAATAGAAAAAAGATTGGCTTCTATAGGCATCTGAGCTTTTGGTGCAAATTCCAGGAAAACTGGAGTAGAAGCTATTGAGTAATTTAGAGGATATACATGTAAATAAGCAATTGATACCTATGTATAATTTAATATATCATATTGCTTTAGACTACTCGTGTGGGTATTTTGAATATCCTATAACATATGATTCACATGTACCTTACTCTTTAAATACATAGTTTGCACATTTGCTTATAAAAAATTCAGAATGATCACTGGGAGAATTAATCATCTCTTATAAGACATTTTTCCCAGAAATGCATTTAAAATCTCATATCTTATTGACACATAGAAGTAATTTCTGGCAAAAATATAAATGTATTAAATATGCTTATGAATTTCTGAGAATTTTGAACAATAACTATATTGAGAAGTAAAGTTTTGTAGTTTAAAAGTAACCAAACACTTTACTGATAAGTGAGATTCTGCAGTGAACACCTTTTACGGTGAGGAAGATTCAGTTTTGAGACAAAATATGACAGTATTGAATTTAAAATTGAAAAATTAGCATTCAATTTTCTGAGCAAAATATACTCAATTAAATCAGATTAAGTTTATGAATTCCTTATTTCATTGTTCCTTGAGATTTTTAGAATTTTCAGAATATTGCATTCATCACAGAAGACCTGTGCACATGTACAGCATTCTTTCAGAACTTTTTGAGAAGTGTATAGTGTATGAAATGCTAGAATACATCAGTATAGTTAAGATGATGGGCTTTATCCAACACCATATTTGTGTCAGTTTCCCATGGTCACAAAGTATTACAACTCTAATGGCTTAAATCAAGAGAAATTTGTTTCCTCACAGTTCTGGAAGCCAGGATCAACATCAGTTTCACTGTGCCAAAATCAAAATGTTACCAGCAAGGGTGCACTGCTTCCAGAGGCTCTAAGTGAAAATTTCATTCGCCTCTTCCAGTTCCTAGTGGCTGCTGGCACTCCTTGCCTTGTGATGGCCTTGCACATACTCTGCTCCAGGGAAACATGGGCTTCTCTCTTCTGTTTGTAATCCCTCATTAGGACACGGTGATTGCATCTAAATTAGAGATTAGCATGGTGGTAATCCAGGATGAACTCTCCATTTCAAGATTCTTAATTTAGTCACATTTGAAATATGTTTTTATTTTAATCACAAAAGGTACGTGTTCCAGGAGCAGAACATGGCTCTCTTGCGGGGGTGGCAATTAGTCAGCTTTCCACAGTGGAAATACTGTTTGTCACACTAGTCAACATGTTGCTACATCACTTAACATTGAAACAATGTAAATCAATATTGAAAAAAAAATTGCTTTGGCATCCTATCGAGTGGCAAATGAGTCAGACTACTTTTAAAGAATTATAATTGATTATTCATTAACATCTAGAAACAGACTAAGACTTTTGGAATTTTTTATTCTGATTAGATAACTATCTAAAAAATCTTTATAAAAAACTATTATCTCTGTGACCTCCATTGTTAATGACTAAAATCAATTTTGTTATCATGATGACACAATTGGTTGTAAGTGTAGAAAGACAAAGGTGTTACTTTCAAATGGTTATAGTCACCTTTTGAGGAGAATGAAAAGTTCACAATAATTTTATACTTTTTAAAATAATAATATATTTCTCCCCTTCACATAAGAAATGACACAACATTATTTTTTTTTCAACATTGGTATCATTTCCATGTTGATTTCTTTCCTAGTCTATCTTTATTTGTTCTGAGATTGCTATCTACAGTCAGTTCTTCAAATTTTTGGAGTTGGAATTTCTCACACCTAACCTACAGAAAAAACAGCTTTTATGCATTTTGTTTTTAACATTATTATCATGTTACTCATACGTGGGCAGAAGGTGCTCTTGAATAAATTCTGTCAACATGCAACAGAGAAGAAACCTCAAAAGCTCAAAGGTTTATACCTCCAAATAACACATTATTCAGCTCCTGCTCCCTCAGGTGAGGCAATCTCTGCATATCTATTGTTCCTGAGTCTGAAACATTTTAGGAAAATTTCTTCAAAAAATAAATTTTCACCTTTTAGGAGACCAATGACCTGATCTTGCAGGTTGAAAGAAAAAAATGTGGAGCTACAAATCCTCCACATACAGATATTCAATCAATTTTTTATTTTACTTATTTATTTATTTATTTATTTATTTATTTATTTATTTATTTTGTACCAGGGATTGAACTCTGGTCCTTGTGCTTGCACAGCAGGTGTCAAAACCACCAAGCTAAATCCCTGGCCCTAAATTTTTTTGTCTTTAACTTAAACTCAACTTCCTTAGTGTTTGGTATTTCTAAGTCTTGAAACTTTAAAAAGTTCAAGAAAAAAGAAATAAATAAAAGGTTCAAGAAAAAGGTAAAATTTTTTTGCTATTTTATCTCAATGTAAGCAGTTAACATAGAGTTTGGGGGAAAATGAATAATTGATTTTTAATTCTCTTTGTATTGATTGGCTTAGTTTCATTTTATTTCATTTGCTCATTTTCAACATCAACTGACTTGTGTGTCTAAGTGAAAAAATAGGTCACTCTACAGAATTTATTCACAAATTTAACTAATATTTTAAATTATAAACATTTTATTTAATTCTTAATTTTATCTATTTTTTTTCCTTAAATTCTTTTATTGGTACGTTTTAGGTATACAGTATGTTTACATTTGTCATTGTGTGCTTGAACCTGTACATATGTATCTTGGTTTTTACTTTTTTCCCCATTACCTGTGTGCCCTTCAACCCCTCCATCCTATCCTATTTACATAGACTTCATTTCCATTTTGCTTCTTTTCTCATAATTTTTCCTTTCCCTTCTTTCCTTTCCCCTTCCCCTCCCACCACCCCTACCCTTTTTGACCTTTTCCTATTTCAAATTATCAGTTATTCATTTTAATCCTTTTAATCCTTATTACACTTTCAGTTTCTCACACTAAAACTATTCGGTATTTACACGTGTGTCCTATTTATTTCACTTAAGAGTATGGCCTCAATATATATATCCATTTAGCTATAAATGTCTCTAGTTTCTCGTTCTTTATGGCTGAGTAATACTCCATTTTATATAAAAAAAAACAACAAACATCTTCTTTATCCAGTTTCCAGTTCAAATGCTGGCAGGGGTGTGGGGAGAAAGGAACTCTTCTCCATTGTTGGTGGGAGTGAAAACTGGTGCAACCACTGTGGGAATCAGCATGGAGAAACCCCAAAGAACTAGGACTAGAGGTCCCATTTGAACCAGCTATTCCCCTACTGGGCATCTTCCCAAAAGAATTAAAAGAATCATACCACAGTGACATATGTGCACCCGTGTTTATAGCTACACAGTTTGTAATAGCCAGAGCTTGGAAACAGCCCAATTTTATCTACATTTAATATTATTATTCAAGTATAGGGGGTGTTAATTTCCACTCCTGTAAAACAAAAAGTTATCATAAAAAAGGTGAGAGAAATTTCAAGGAAGTCAAATATATCCAGTATAGTTAACCTTCAGGGGAACTATGAGGCATCATATTAATTCAGTAACTTATAGCCAAGAGAATTGTAGACCTGTGTATCACCACAAACATTATTCAGTTATAACCAACAACATTCAGTTATAACCAACAGAAAACATTCAGTTATTATATTGTGTGAGACAAACTATTGTTCTTTTATGTTCGTGGCTGTGTTTTATTAAGGGGAAAAGATAACTTTCAGACACATGAAAATTTAAATATAGTGTCTTTTTCATGTAATTGTTTTGACTAACTGAAAGAATAATACATTAGCAATTTCTGTGTTTGTTTAACCCAATCAAGTTATCATTATTGTGTCTATTTTTAGGTTGCTAATGGTAAGAAGAGTATATGTTGATTTGCAGCTCTAATTTTGATTTAATGAATATTCTTTTACATTGTTTCACTACAATTTTGTCACTGAAAAATTTTCTTTGAAGTCAAATCTTTAACCAAATTGATACCTTCTAACATTATTACCAAATAATGGTGGCAATAACATTTTAGTAGTAACCAAAAATGACTACATACTCAATATTCCTCAACGTGTTGAAGACTGGCCATGTTGGCAATTCCTGTAACAAACATATAAGAATCTACTTTACATTTGCTGAACTTACTGGAGCATCAGAGTATTGTCATAGTTATTTGTCTTCTTGTTTTTCTGTTTGTTCTCATCCTAATTGCTACTTGGCCTATCTCTCATTTTATTCTTCTTCAGCACATACTAACATTGCTAAAAGTTTCTTATATTTTTTCACTTGGGGGACTACCCAATCAGATAAATGCCTTATTTTATTAAGCACATTGTCATACTCTGTATTTTAAAGCTCTTCATTAAGGAGCTTTTTTTTTCTAACACTGGAATCTATATAATATGACAGTACTAAATAGATATGTAAATGAGCTAATTCTGTTCTGTAAGCATATGTTTTGTCTTAACAGCATTTTATGCCTTTGAAAATAGACACTTTTATAATTTTGTTTTTAATCATATTTAGTGTGTTTTGGGTTTGTATAGTCATCTTACCTGTAAAAGCTTACCTTCTATTTGAAATAATATACAATTAAAACCCAGATCTATTATGAACAAACTTCAATTAAGTAAACAAACAAACTTGATGATAAATTAACTTTAAGGGGAAAATATAATAGAATAATATTAATTTTTCTTCTAGAAAAATCACTAGAAATTTTTCTCCAAACAAGAAATTGATTTCTTCAGTGTCATAATAATGCATTTAAATCTAGCCTTCCAGTATGACAAAATAAATCTATTTCTACTTGTTCTGTATCAGGAAACGAGTAGCCAGCAAACCATATGTACATATTTTGAAAATTTTTATTTTATGGGCTCTTTTAGATTGATAATCAATATGAGGTTTTATTCATTTCTACCTCATTTCTTTCGAAAACAATACAGAAACATCTATGTTATGATTGGAATGCACAATCATGTGTTAACATTTAGATTTATAATAGTCAACTTGTTTTACAGATGTACAAAAGACTTCAATGCCATGTTTTTTAAGATTTATAAGCTATTAAATTACTACACTGTGAATGGATTACAATAGTCATTTAAGTTAGTAAATTGATAAAACATGTTGAGGTTGATGTTTGACATGATTCACTTTAGCCTTAATTATTTTGTTTTATCCTATCAATATAATGCATGTTTCTTGTCTTCCAAAATGAGTCAAGAATCATGAAGTCACTGCTTATCAACACACAGTATGTAAATCATTTTAATTACTTTTTAACAAATGTATGACTAGGAAAAACCAAAGATTCTATGTGAAAAGTGGTAAGAAGTTAATAATTGACAGTACATTAAAGGAACCTCATTGCATATAACATGAATTCACATTAGAAAGAACAATCTACTACAATCTTTCTAAGACAAACAAAATGCAAGGCTTATACTATGTAATTACCATAAAATATTTAATATATTATTTTATCTTCAACATGAATTTTAACTAAATATTGAAAGCAATCATATATCAACTTTTCAGCTTTGAATAATATTGCAGCACTTTATTAATAGCTATTGTCTATAAATATACATGTGAAAGTAGAAGGAGGAGGGGAAAAAAGAACATAATATTTTTATTAATATTGAATGCCATTATGAATGCTTTCATTTTAAGTGAATTTCTGAGAAGTTACAGAGGTTTTATGAGAGTTGAAGTTTTAAAATTCAAGCTAATTTTTATAAGTAGACTACTAGTTACATCACCTTTCTTCATTTAGTTAGGAACAGGAATCCAATAGTCAGGGACGACAAAGCAGCATTGGGCAAGGAAGGTTGAAATGCATTTCAGGAGATGTTTCTCTAAAAATTAAGTAAGTAGTTGTATTTCTATGAACAAGAACAATTATGAAAAATGTTGAAATTGAATATCATCATTTTTGTGAAATAGTCTGTTTATAGTTTTCAGAGAAATTCCCAACAAGAAGTGGAAATAGCTTCCCATATATAGGAGATTTCCCATGCAATGTCATTGTGAATAACCAAAAAGCAAACATCATAGCAAAAACACTAAATAATATTTTCTTTTGGCTTATATACAAACATAGAAAGAAGGAGATCAAGAGATGAAAGGGAGAGGAAGAGAAGGAAAAAGGGATGAAAAGAGGAATGAAAATATGTTATGTGCATGTACTAATTCCCACCAGAAATGTAGACATTATGTATTGCACACATATACTAATAAAAATTAGAAAAAAAAGTATTAAAGCAATAGAGAAAACAGCTGAAGAAAAATGAAAATTGCTATTAAACATTTATAAAAGGACATAAAATGAAAATATGTATGCAGAAACAAAAATGAACAGTGGCACAATTTTTAAATTTGCAAATTATACTTCCTCTAATATAATTAAGAGTGAATATAAATTTTGCTTTCTAATATTTTTTGAAGCAGTTGGAGAGAAATAATGCAAAATTATCAAATCTAGACAAAGTTTTCATTATTATCTGTTTCTATTTTGTGAGGCTCTTTTTTATGTCTTTAACTGAGTACGCTGAAGATAAGTACATTTTGGTTTACCTTTGTACTGTATGTACTGAGTTCAGTGTAACAACTATAGTTATATCTTTACTATTTAATTATGAAAATTTGTATTTTTGATAAAGTTAAAAAGATATAATGGAAATACCTATAAATTTTAAAACCCTAATTACTTAGTGCCACATTTTCCTGAAAAGGGAGGGTGAGAGTAGAAATTAAAAAAAAAAAAAAATTAAAGTAAGGTAGGACAACTATTTGGGGAATTATAAATAAATGGATTTCCTAATAATTTTAAGGTTAGATGAGAACAAAACTTCTTTGTTATTAATTTTTTCCTCAAATTCTTTCATTGGTAGGGTTTAGGTATACAAATACACTCACGGGCCCAGGATTTAGCTCAGTGGTGCTGGCGCCTGCCTCTCAAGTGCAAGGACCCGAGTTCGATCCATGGTGCCAAAAAACAAACAAACAAACAAAAAACACATACAAATACACTCGCATTTATCACTGGGTACTTGTAGCTGTACATGATGTACCTTGGTTCTTATTTTTCCCCATTCCCTGTCCTCCCTTCACACCACTACCCATCCTCATTTACAGAGACTTTGTTTCCATTTTTCTTTTTCTCATAATTTTTCCTCTCCCTTCTTTCTTTTCCCCTTCCCCTCCAACTTCCTCTACCCCTTTTCTTTCTATTTCAAGTTGTCAATTATTCGTTTTAATCCTTATTTACAGTTTCAGATTTTCACACTACAGAAGCTATTCGGTATTGACATATGTGTGTCCGCTTTATTTCACTTAAAAGTATGGCCTCAATATGCATCCATTGAGCTATAAATGTCTGTAGTTTCTCATTCTTTATCACTGAGTAGTACTCCATTTTATAAAAAAACACATCTTCTTTATCCAGTTTCCAGTTGATGGGCACTTGTGGTTGTTTCCAAGCTTTAGCTATGACAAACTGTGCCACTATAAACATGGGTGCACATATATCACTGTGGTATGATTCTTTTAATTCTTTGGGGAAGATATCCAGCAGTGGAATAGCGGGGTCAAATGGGACTTCCAGTCCTAGTTCTTTGGGGTTTCTCCATACTGATTTCCACAGTGGTTGCACCAGTCTACACTCTCACCAACAATGGAGAAAGGTTCCTTTCTCCTCACACCCCCACCAGCATTGGTTATTAGTTGATTTCTTGATAGCAGCCATTCTTTCTGGGGTGAGGTGAAATCTCAGTGTTGTTTTCATCTGCATCTCTCAAATGACCAGTGATGTTGAATATTTTTTTCCTATATTTATTTGCTGCATTTACTTCTTTGTCTGAGAAATGTCTGTTCATTTCAGATGCCCATTTTAGAATTGGGTCTTTGAATTTGAGGGGTCTGATTTTTTAAAATTCTTTATATATTCTAGATAATAGACCTTTGTCTGAGGTACAGCTGCTAAAAATTTTTCCCCACATTGTAGGTTGTCTCTTAGCTGTGTTGGTGATTTCTCTTGCCGTGCAGAAGCTTTTTAATAAGATGAGATCCCAGTTGTTGATTCTTTGGGCTAGTTCCCATGCTACTGAGGTTTTGTTCATAAAGTCTTGTCCTATGCCAATGTCTTCAAAAGTTCTACCTAACTTATCTTCCAGCAAATTTAGTGTCTCTGTCTTAATACTTAGATCTTTAATCCCCTTTGATCTTAGTTTAGCTCATGGTGATGTTTGGGTCTAGTTTTTAATCTTTGGCAGGTTGAAATCCAGTTTTTCCAACACCATTTATTAAATAAGCTATCTTTCCTCCAATGAGGGTGGTTGGCTCCTTTGTCAAAGATGAGGTGGCTGAGTATTTCTGGAGTTGTTTCTGCATCTTCTAATCTATTCCACTGATCCTTGGGTCTGTTTCTTTGCCAGTACCATGCTGTTTTTATCACTGTAGTTTTGTACTATAGTTTCAAGTTGGGGATTGTGATACCCACAGCCACGTCTCTGTTGCCTAGAATTGCTTTTGCTGTTCTAGGTCTCTTCTGATTCCAAATGAATTTGGAATGAATTTCCAAATGGATTATTTTCTATAGTTCTGTGAAGTATATTGTTGGAATTTCAATTGGCATTGCATTAAATCTATATAGTAGTTTTGGAAGTACGGCCATTTTCACTATATTGGTTCTTCCTATGCAGGAACAAGGGATGTCTTTCCATTTTCTATCCTCCTCGATCTCCTTTTTCAAAGTGCTATAATTTTCAGTGTAGAGATCTTTTGCTTCCTTTGTTAGGTTGATTCATAGATATTTCATTTTTTTGGATGCTATTGTAAAAGGATTTGTTTCCCTTATTTCTCTCTCAATGAGTCTGCTATATGTGTATAAGAAGGCTATTGTTTTTTGAGTGTTGATCTTATAACCAACTACTCTACTGAATCAGTCAATTAGGTCTACAAGACTTTTGACTGAGTTTTTTGGTTCTTCTATGTAAAGTATCATATCAGCAGCAAATAATGACAGTTTCACTTCTTCCTTTCCTATCTTTCTCCTTTTCTTTCTCTTTTCTAATTGCTGTGGCTAATGTTTCCACAACCATCTTGAACAGGAGTGGTGATAGTGGATATCCTTGTCTTGTTCCCGATTTTAGTGTGAAAGTTTTCAGTTTTTGACCATTTGGTATGATGTTGGCTGTTGGTTTTTCATAAATAGCCTTAATCAGGTCGAGATAAAGACCTTCTATTTCAATTTTCTGTAGTGTTTTTATCATGAATGGGTGTTGGATTTTGTAGAATGAATTTTCTGCATCCACTGAGATGATCATATGGTTTTTGTCCTTGACTCTGTTAATATAGTGCAGTACGTTTATTGATTTTCAAATGTTGAACCATCCTTGCATCCGTGGGATAAATCTGATTTGGTCAGGGTGTACGATCTTCTTGATGACCCTCTGTATTCTGTTTGCCAGTATCTTGTTGAGGGTTTTTGTATCTATGTTCATTAGGGAGATTGGTCTGTAATTCTCTTTTTAGGTTGGGTCTTTCTCTGGTTTTGAAATCAAAGTAACACTTGCTTCCAGGAATGAATTTGGGAGCCTTGCTTCCCTTTCAATTTCCTTGATGAGTTTAAAGAATAATCACAATATTTCTTCTTTAAATGTTTTGTAGAATTCAGCAGGGAAGCCATCAGAACCTGGGCTTTTCTTTGTTGGTAAATTTTTTATTACATTTTCAATTTCATTCACTGTAATTGGGGAGTTTAAATTTGTATATCTTCTTCATTTAACTTTGGCAATTCATATATATCTAGGAATATGTCCATTTCTTCTGTGTTTTCCATTTTATTAGAGTACAGGTTCTCAAAGTAGGTATTGATGATCCTCTGGATTTCTACTGGATCTCTTGTGACTTCACCTTTTTTATTCTTAATTGTATGGATTTGAGCCTTTTCTTTCCTTTTTTGATAAGGTTGGCTTAAGGTTTATTGACTTTATTTATTCTTTTGAAAAACCAACTCTTCAACTCATTGATTTTTTTGTATCCTTCTCTTGGTCTCCACTGCATTAATTTCTCCTCTGATCTTTATAATTTCCTCCCTTGTAAGAGCTTTGGGTTTGTCTTGCTCTTCTTCTAGGAGCTTATGATTCAGCATTAGGTTGTTTATTTGAGCTCGCTCTGTTTCCCTAATGTGGGCATTCATTGCTATGAATTTCCCTGCAAAACTGCTTTCATTGTGCCCCATAGATTCCTGTATGTTGTACTGGCATTATCATTTACTTGTAGAAACTGTCTAATTCTTCTTTAATTTCTTCTGTGCACCATTGGTTGTTCAGGAGAGTGTTATTCAATTTCCATGTGTTTGTGGGGTTTTTTTTGGTTTCTTATGCTATAGATCTACAGTTTTATTGCACTATGGTCCGATAATATACAGGGGGTAACTTCAATTCTTTTACATTTACTTAGACATGTCCTATGAGCTAGCATGTGTTCTATTTTGGAGAATGACTCTTGTGCAGTCAAAAAGAATGTATATTCTGATTTTGTGGTGTGGAACACTCTATAAACATCTATTTGTTCAACAGCTTGGTTCAGTTCTACAATTTGTTGTTGATTTTTTTTCTAGATGATCTGTCTCTTTGTGACAGTGACGTATTAATGTCCCCCACTACAATTGTATTAGTACTTATTTGGTTTTTCATGTCCATTAATATTTGTTTTGTAAATTGGGGGCATTCATATTTGGTACATATATATTTATAGTTGTCATCTCTTCCTCGTGTATTGTTGCCTTCAGAAGGATGTAGTGACCATCTTTGTCTCTCTTAATTAGTTTTAGTTTGAAATCTACTTTGTCTGCAAATAAGATTGCTACCCCTTTTCTTTTCTGGGTTCATGTCACATGGCGAACTCTTTTCCATCCTTTTACTTTCGGTCTATGAATTTCTTTTTGAGTTAGGTGTGTTTCTTGTGTACAGCATATTGTTGAATTTTGCTTCTTAATTCATTCTGCCAGTCTATATCTTTTGATTGGTGAAGTGAGGCCATTAACAAAGATGGTTATAAATGATAGAATTTACTCATCATTGTCATAATGTTTTACTATTGTTGGCTCTTTTATTTCTTATTTTCTCACCTTTCCCTTTAATTTCTTGCATTGTCTGGTGTCTTGCCACTGTTGGACCTCATTGAGTTGCAGCTTTCATTGTCTTTTTCTAGGATATTGTTTAGAATTGTTTTGGAGGGCTGGTTTGGTGTTCTTTAAACTTCTCAAGTGTTCTTTGTCATGGAAGTATCTAATTTCCCCATCAATTTTGAAAGATAATTTTGGAGGATACAACAGTCTAGGTTGGAAGTTATTTTCTTTTAGGGCTTCAGATACTTCCCTCCTGGCTCTCCTTGCTTCGAGGGTTTGTGTTGAGAAGTCTGCTGTGATTCTGGTGGGATTCCCTTTGTAGGTGATTTGTTTCTTTTTTCTAATTGTTTGTAGGATTTTGTTCTTCTGTTGGGTTTCTGGGATCTTGACTATTATATGTCTAGGTGTCAATTTTTTTTGATCATGGCTAGTTGGATTTCTGTATGCCTCACTAATCTGTATGTCCAATTCTCTACCTCTGTCTGGGAAGTTTTCTACTATTACTTCTGAGAACAGTTTTTTTTATGTCATTTGTACTTTCTACTGCTTTTTGTTGGACTCCTATCGGTCTTATGTTATTCTTTTTTGTGTCATCTAGCAGCTGCTGGATTGATTTCTTGTGTTCCCTTATTATTTTGAAGAAATCTCTGTTTTCATGGTCACTAACCACAACCCTCTTTTCTATATATGATATTCTAACTTCAGATTCCCTTAATCCACTGTGAATATGTTCAATGCAGTTTTTAATCTCCTGAATATTTGTTTGAATCTGTTTCATGGATTCCATTTCTTTCCTATGTTAGGTGATCATGGTTTTCATTTCTTTCTTGTGCTGGGTATTCATGGTTTCCAGCAAGGTTCTGAGCTCATCTATTTTTTTTATGTGTTTCTGTTCTAGAGCCTCTAATCATATCTTTCACTCTTTCACCATCCCTATATTTATCTGGGAGATTATTTCTGTTTCAAATTTTTCTAAAGCCTCATTCATCTGTTTTGTTACTTCCTGTGCTATCAGTTCAGGGTGTGCAGGTGGTTGATTATCAGACTTTTCCACCTCGTTTCCCCCAGAATTTGCCTTTGGTATGGTTGAAGTTTGGGTTTGTGCCTTGCTTAAATATCTTCTCATTTTTGTTTTTGGTACTGTCCTTGGTTTAATTCCTGGGTTGATACTTTGATAATGCTTATTGTAAGTATCTTTGTTGCTTGTAGTTAGAAAACTTATGGAATGATTGCTTCTCAGAGGTGTCTTCTAGATATAGCTGGTCTCTAGGCTTTGAGTCTCTAATTACTCTGACAGTATCTCATTTTCATTATACCAGGAAGGACAACTGATTATATCAATCACAACACCTTAGCCCATGTGATACATTCAGCAGCACCATAGCATCTAGTACATCTTAGAAAATGACAATTTGTGGTAGTTATTAATCTATCATCTTTAACTGTGTGAATTAAATTAATCTTGAGGACCAGACAAACATATATTTATAGTGAATAAACTCTTCAATATAGCAACTTTACACTTCAGGATGGGGAGTTAGAAGGAGTTGGTGAGGGAGGGATAGATAGGCAGAAGGACACAGAATGGTTATCAGTGAGGCCAGAGGACACAGGAAGATCATGCAATTTCTAAGAAATTGTTGTTGACAAGAGGAAAAGACAGAATGAAAGAACAAGATGAGAACAGAACAACCTAACAGCAATAGGGAGGCTAAAAACTGTATTTATTTTCCTTTAAAACTAATGACAATTGAGAGAAGGGAAAAGAAAAATAAAGAAGAAATCTGAATTAGGGCCCAAAAAGGAACAAAAAGGGAGATGAAGAACAATGTGAGACAGCGAGCGAATGAGTGAGAAAGAAAAGAGAAAAGAAAGAAAAGAGAAGAGAAGAATAAAAATTTGAAAACAGTAGAAAAAATAAAAATTAAAAATAAGAGCAAAAAATAATTTTGAAAATAACAATTAAAAACTGAAAATGAAGGGTCTCCTACAGGGTATGTCTCTGCTGTCACAATAGACAACGTGGGCAGCAGTGTGCAGATAGAAGTCAATTAGTCTCAGCATGCTAGTAGCAGACCCATAAGATTCAGGCAGATTTTCAGCTGCAAGTCCCAAATTGAGCTCCCTATCCTCCTGCGGGGTTGAACTCTGCAAATTTCTACTGCAGGTTCCAGGTGCCCTTCACCTGAAGATACTCCAGGTTTAGACGGGAGGTGATGATCACTCCAACTTATGGTGGTCTGGTGTGCCTTTACTTCAGAGAGTCTCTTCACTTTTCCAGTGGGCTTCCATTTTCATCAAGGAGCCTGAGAGAGGCCCACCTTCTGTTGTTCACTTCTACTCTATCTTCTGGAGCTCAGGACAATGACCTTTATGACCCCTTGTGCCTCTGTAGTGTGGAACCAGGTACCAGCACATCAAGGAGGCCAGAGGTGGGGGGAGGGGGTGCTGCAGGTCCTCTTTATCAGCTTTCTGGTCACTGGGTGGCAGGGCAGTGGTGGGATGGAGCCCTGCTCCACATGGCTGAGGTCCTCACTGTCTGCTCCTTTGTTATTAATTTTTAAATTGTGATACTATAATGCAGAACATACAGCGGAACAGTTACAATTAAGACAGTTATAAAAAGAAAGATAAAATTTTAGTTAATAACAGTTTTTCTTTAGGTCATTTTGGAGTTTCTGGTCCTGGACCTACCACAGCAAACAGCTATAAAACTGAACAAAATATGTGAGCAAATTTCATTGAGCCCAGGGAAACAGGCAATGCAAAACTGTGACATTTGATAGTAGGAAGACAAATAAAGTGAGCTGTTCTTCCATCTGCCTTTCAACATTAATGTACTTTCAAAACAGTGGCCTAAAGATATGAATCAGAGAGAAATATATCCTGACCTTAGGATATAAAAATTGGAGTTCAGTCTGCAAAAGCAGCTGAAGTGTGCAGAAGAATGTTATTGTAAAATAGCAAGCTGTTCTGAGTTAGATGCTAATATATTCTTTCGAATTTCCTTGTCTTTGACAAAGTCTTGGTCTGCTCAAGTGAAATATGAGAAGTTTAAGGCATTAAAGAGTACAACCACTGTGGAGCTCAAAGGAAAATGGAAGTACCATTGCACATGACGAGGTTTTGTCTAATCAAGTAAAAACGTATCATTGAGCACTTTGGCATTCAGTTGTGATCCCCAAATTCCTACATAGGCATAGTAAAAGGCATCTCCTAAGGTAAACAAGTGTCCTAATACTAAGGGAAAAATCTCAATAGTCACTATATATTCCATTAAGTTCAAACAAGAAGAGAGTACATTTTTCCATCTTGATGGGCACACTAATCACCTTCAATTCAGTACAGATTGTAACTTCTTGATAGTTCTCATCATGAAGATATTTTAAATGAAATGCATTATTAAGCAACAGAGAGTAAACATGAGGTTACCATCCCATGGCATGTATTTCAACAGAGGGTATATAATTTATTAGTCTTCTTTTTCAAAATTTAGTAATCAAAATTTTTAAATTAAAATTGTTCAAAACAATATTTGACCCTATTTAAACTATGAAACAGCTTAGTTTCATTCATTTGAATATGGCATTAGACTGCCATACTTAAAATATAATTAGATGAATTAAATATATTTTATGTATACTTTTCTTTATAATATGATAATAACTGATTCAGGTTTATTTATTTAATCAACCATATATTCTTCTGAATTATGGATGAGTTCTAATGCATTAAATTCAAATAAGAAATCTAATATTGAAAGCAGACCTTGGGAATTACTATGATCAAGGTTTCTTGGAGTAGGAACAGTAAAACCTGGAGATATAATAAGGGATTATATGTTGCTACTGGAGATCAAAAATTCAAGTTGTTAACATTCTGCTGGGAGCTACAGAATAAAATTTAGATTCACTACTATCCATCATTAAACTGTAAAAATGAATATAAAAACAATGAATCAACCCAAATTAAAATAATTTACTTAAATCGAAAATAAAAAAAATCAAGTGCAACATTTTGATAAATGTAACATTTTGAAATTAACTTATCCTAATTACATATTTTCATGTATCTTAGAATAGATTAATTAAAATTAATATTAATTATTTTTGGAGAAATACTATTATAAGATGGTAATACTTAAAAATATAAAAGGTTAAAAGGAAAAATAATTACACTGGATTTTATTGTTATAGTTTCCATTCCTTGTAAAACCACAATGTTGACAGACAAAAAATAAATGATATATTTATAAAAATATACCAACACTCACTATTCACTTATCATGAATGTCCCCTTTATTTTCTAAGTTTTACATGTTATCTTCCTTTATCTTTACAGGAAGTGTCAAGATAGCATGATATTTTCCATCATAGAATCATTTTTTGTTTACCTTATTTTTTTCTGTCTTCCTCATAGTGATGGTCTTTGTTGATTTGAACTGGTGAAGTCCCTGAATTTTCCAGTCTGTCCTTGCTTACTTCATGATGGCAAATCTGATTCAGCTGGAAATCAGATATGTCACTGATACTTAGGACCATGTATAAAGATTCTAATATTTATTAGTAAACACTGAATGTGCTTGTGTTCCAGAAAATATTTATGAGCACTGAAACTTAAATTTCTTATATAATTTTCATCTTGGAAAACATATTATTCTTCTTTTGATTTTTCTAACCATTTGTGAAAAATATTTTTAGATCAGAGGTTGTGCAAAAGCAAGCAACAAGATGGCTTTGGCAGCAGAGGGTCCATGGTTTGCCAATCCCTGCTGCAGACAGGCTCTCGACTCAGATTTAGAGTCAAGGAAGGCTTCCCAAATTAAAAACGAAGAGTCTTAGTTTAAGAGGAAATTATAGTTTCTAGCTGAGAAGGTAGATAAATTACCTGCTGCCTAAACAAATGCTTAGTCAAGTGAAAGAGGTAGGGAAATGGGAAATGATTCTTCTAGAATGAGAGACCAACAGATTACAATTTGCAACAAAATTGAATGTGACATTTTTGAGAGACGAAAATGCATTTAATGAGTTTGGCTTAAAGACCAGGAAATGTGGAACAGGAAGCTGTGTGTGACTGGTGACTCATTTCAGAACCTTGAGTTGCAAACTCTTTTGCAAAGTTGAGTAGTAATACCCTTTTTCTAGCATAGTGGAGATAGCACATTAAAATAATTGATAACAAATTACTATATTGGTGGAAACCCTTATTTTTTTATCATTCATATATTAGCTTTTTTCCCCTGGATTGTGTCTACTTAAACATTTTATGTAGACTTTATAATATTTAATTGTTAATCATGGTAAATAATGCTTTCAAATCAATATGGTTAAACTGAACATTCTCTAAATGTGTGGTTTTATCAGTGTGAGCAGTTTGAACCCATTACCAAGTTGTTTTATAGTTTTTGCAAATATTTGAAATTTATAAAAATATTCTAAAAGCAATGTTTGGCTGAATTAACACCTTTTCTATATTTTCTTTGTTATATTCTGCTTGAAGTCCAGAAGAACATACAGAGAATAAATAATCTGTTTCTATTGCATTAATTTTAAAAAATTAATTGATAATATTATTTCACTTTCCAATGTATTTACTCAACAAATATGGACAGAGGGTTCAGTAACATGAAGCAATTTTCTCTACATTACAGTTTCAAAGATAGAAGCCCATTTTATGTTGTGTACAAGTCCAAAGTATAATTAACCACCTCAGCAGGAAACATACAATTCTTTACTGCCTTTCAAATAACCCTGAGTGAATTATTTATTCCTCCATAAAATAGATGGTCAATTGAACACATATCACCTCCTCCCCCTTCCTGCTGTGAGTATTAAGTGCTGAGCACAGAGTCCCTTGAGCTATCAGCTATGATTATGATGCTATTTTCTTTTTATGCTAATTTTGACCTCTACATTGGAACCCTCTTCAGGATGCTCGCATTAAGGTCAATTTGTCTTACAGAGAGTGGACTTTAACTGGAAAATTAGTCCACTCAAGGCAGGGAGATATGTAAGAAGTGCTTTGGCAAAAGTTTCACTTTATAAGTGTGATTTATTTCATTAGATTTGAGGCAATGTTGATCACTGAGTTAAGAGCTAGTCCTCTGTGCATGGTGAAAAATGTGAAACCTTGAAATAAGGATGAAGAATTGAACATCAGTGCATTATGTACTAAACTGATTCTTGTCAGCACCCACTTTGACTGAAGAGTAGACAAACTACAACCACCAGCTGGTAGTTACAATTAAAACATCATCGCTCTACTCAGGTGCAACTGTATGTTCTGACTGATAGCATGTTGAGATTGTAAGGCTTATCACCTTTCTCTTTTTACCTCTTTTTAGTAAATAGGTACTACTTAATGAGAAAATGCATGAAATGAAACTTGAAGGTAGCTGTGTTATACAAACAATGTTTCTGTGACTAAACTTTTGGAGCTTCGTGAAAACCAAAGATGCATTCCAATGTTAATTTAGTGGGAAGAATAATTGAGCTAGGAGGCAGTTCTACACTTTTAGCAGAATGCAGTTCAACTCCCCTTTGAAAGTGTTAGTAATTAATGACTTCTGCTGTTCAGGACTCAAGGCATTTATAAATGCCCTGATGGTTCAGATAAAACTAAAAGCATTGTCCCCCAAAAGCATTATGTATTCATAAGTGGTACTCCTCAATGGATTATTATACTGATAAATACATAGCTAATTGTGCTGTAAGAAGGTAGGGCATGGTTACAAAGGCCCAATACTGGAGGTACAGCCTGGAAGAGTGTATTTCCCTGCCAAGTTCCTCTGCTCTCTGCTTCTTGGCCACCACAACATAAGCAGCTTTCTTCTGAGGTAGGACCTTGCACAACACTTGGTTCTGCATTTCAGCCTATCAACCATGGACTGAAACTTCTGACTTTGAGTGAAAAATTATCTTTTCCTCCTATAAGTTGCAGGTGTCTTGTGTTGCATCTCAGGAAGAAGAAAGTGATGAAAATCTCTTGAGTTCTAACCAATTCTCTTAAACCGCTCCAAACCTTCTATAGGGGGCTGCTAATAAAACAACCATTCACCTATAAACATCTCTTAAAATCTGTTCAATATTTTATTTATAAAAAATAGGAAATTTTTGCATTAGCATAAAATAAATCCATGAAAATTATCATCTGCATCCTACTTACTTAACTCTCCTTTAATTAATCTTTAATATCATGACCTTTTTTATCCAAACAGTTTTTCAACATTCTATGTACTATTTGTTCTCTTCCAGCTATTCTAAACTGATTTCAGATAGTTAGATATTTTCAAAATTTGAAACCTTTCTTATATTGTTTGTCTTTCTGGAGTCATTTCTTCCACCATCTTTCTTTCAGGTCCATATACTCTTTTAGGTACTGCTTAGATATTGCTCACAAAGAATAATTCTGTAGAATTTTTAAATTCAATTTTGATTTCTAACTACTCAATTCAACTCAGCTTATACAATAAGTTCACAGACCGGTTGAGGTTTCAAGGGCATATAATGAAAGACATAATTCTTCCTACAGTCCCCTAACATTTAATTAGGATAAGCCTAATTAAATAAACAATTACAATTTTGTATTTTATATGTAATGATTCGAATACATCTAGTTAACCTTACGATATTTAGGAGTGATACTTAATATCCTAATAATTAAGGGGAAGTATGGAGGAGGTAATATTTAAGCTGATGTGTGAAGAAAGATTATTCAAGCATTAAAAAAGAGAAGGCACTGATAGTGTGGTTAAGCTCAGAGGGACCAGCATAAGGAAAACCACATGGCCAGTCACTAGAATTGAGGAGAAAAGAGGCAGGATTTCATCACCTACTGTACCATATTCAGGAGTTTTCACTCAATTTTGAGGAATGCTGTTGAGCCTAAGAGAATATTTAAGCAGAACAACATTCATGAGTCAATTTACATACATCAGTCATCCTGAGTATTAAACAAAACTGCTCATAGGTTCCCATGAGTAGAGAGAATGTTACAGAAATTTGAAGATAGTAGATAAGAAGATTGAATGTTTTACAAAATGAAGATGGAAAACAATGACAGGATTTTATAGTAAGACACTACAATAATTCATTATGTATGAAAATAGAAGAAATTAGAAAATACTGTGAGCATACATTTAGACATATGAAGAAGGAAAAGACTGTGATGAAGGATCCAGTTAAAGACTGATATATGCAGTAAGTTTTTACTAAGATGTAATGTGCTTTCACTATTCATGGAAAATGTGCCTTTAAAAAAACAGGTGAAAAACAATACTAGGACATTCAGATAAAGTTTAGATTTTGACTTTTGCCAAATACATGTTTTCTCTTTTTGGTTTTGGGCACTTTGTTTACTATGAATTTTTAAATATTAATAAATTATATTATATATTTAATGTCCTTTATATTTCAGAAGTGTAAAGGTGTTTTCTGTAAACTATTCAGAAAAAAAATGGGTTTCAAAGAAATGATGAATTGATACTTGCATATCTATCCACATCTTTATCTGTCATGTAGTAATATAGCTGAGGTCTTGTATATATTTTAAAACATACACAAGTATTCTAAAATAAATGAAAATCATTACGGTAAAGCAAGTTTATATTCTTAGCCCTTGGAAATTGGGAGAGAGGATACTGTTAAACCTGATGAAGGAAATAAATCTCTTTCACTCTTGCTAAAAGAGAAAAGACTATGTTTTAATATAGTTAATACTTAAAAATTGGTTTCACAAAGCAATTGACTCAGTAAAATACTTCATCACAGCTTATCACACTTTAAGACTGATTTTTAAAGTGCTCCACAATTACCTTATACTAAATTGAGCAGAACAATCAAATAGTAATAAGAAAAGTGATGATACTAACAGTGATAATAGAAGGAGGAAGAGGAGATACAATCCTATTTTTAGCAAGTCAGGATCACTTTAGTTATATTAGTATCAAAAAAGCACATCACAAAGAAGACTATGATGATGTGCAGTGTGTCCTCATAACTCATTATAGGGGGAGGGAATCATATTTCCCAGCAGTCTGGAAATACTGATAAAAGATAACATAATACAGAATATTTAAGAAACAATTTTACAGCTTATTTTCCCTAGTTTTGCTCCAGTTTTCCTGTTATTTTATGAAGCAAATAATCAGGACACTTAACCTCTCACCCATCCTTTATATTCTTTTATTATTTTAACAACCCTTCATCCTGAAGCAGTGGAGCTTGTAATGCTCCTTGATTCCCAAATTCTAACACAGTTACATATTGTGGCACTGGCCAGATTTTTTAATTTAATTTTTAATTTAGTTGTGGCTGAAGTTCTCACCTTTGCTCTGGTCCCAAGTCTTTCTCCTTTTAAATCAGCAGAAGCAGAGCTGACACAAAAGGAATTAAGATGAGGAATGAATCTCTACTGCACCTTTCCATAATTCATTCTCCTTCTTCACCCTGTTGTAATCACCATGGTGAGGGAACAGAGGAAAGAACAGGGTAGAAGTGAGGTGCTCATTCTAACAGCCCAGGTCCCCTGGATTCCTGGGTAGTGAGTATGAGTCAGATAGTTAGAAAAAAAAACAACAGGTGAATCTCTTGATAAGTACCAGGATTCACATATAAGACTAAAAATGAAACAAGCATTTGGTTATCTGAAAAGATAACCAAAATATAATAATGAAGAGATTGTGTTGAGGGATTGTTTGTAATAGTATATCTGGTCATTTAAATGAGTTTTTATGTAGAGAGATACCAAAGGGCTAATGGAGAGTACACCAAGGAAATTTGTAATATTAGTTAAATTTAGAGAATTAAAATATACAAAAAAATAAAGGTTATATCAAATCTCAAACAATGCACCCTTCAGTTTAAATTCTCACATAGGATTGCATGCAGACAAGTGTGTTTTCTTCCTAAGATAATTAAATTACCTTATAATTTAACTTTAGAATTTTTTGTTTTGTTGTACACTTACATTTTCAGACAGCTTTCACAGAATTTCCTAGGCGGATTACTTCTCCCATTGTACACATTTATAGTTCAGGTGCTTCTCCGAAGAGGTAGCTGCAATTTAATATATACTCTGTCATTACTTTTTCTCCCTATAAAAGTGGTCCATGTTTGTATTCCACTGCATTTTAACTCAAGCAAACACAGTACTTGCTATTTAGTAGGTAATGAAAAGAATTTTAGAGATGAAAAACCAAGTACATTGTTGACATAGTATCTTCACAGTCTGTACCAAATAATTTCACCTTTCTAGGCAACTCACAATATTAGCTTCCATAAACAATATTCCTCGTAATGTATTGCAAATGGCTTAAATCATACAATATTGCCTTGCACATTTGAAGTTCATAACTGAGTAATTGGATAAAGGGAAAGTAAAAAAATTTCCTCTCTAACCTTCTTGAGAAAGAAAAACTATTCAAATTGCTCTCAAACCTATACTAAGAAAATATTTCAAATGTAATTTTGTACTTTGCAAATTGTATTATAGATAAAAACAAAAATCACCACATTCAAATTAAGTATGTGCATGCAAATATTTGAAATATTAAAACTATGTAACGCGGGGCTTATAGCTGAGGTGTGGTCTGGTTGGAAGAGGGGGAATAATGGGATCGAGGCCTGGGAAGCTTTGTCTGCTTTCTCAGTCCTCCTTTCACTTCCTCAGCTTCCACTTGCCATGACATTGATACAGGAAAAATATAACCCCTGACCAGTTAGATGTCAAGTGTGCTGAGTCTGTGGCCTCACAACATGGAGGAATGAAGGTGTGAACCAAAGAAAGAAGTTAGGGCAGTTTGTTTAACTGGAAATATGAGGAAGAAGAATAGCTCCTGGATTTTCAGGATTCCTGAATGAGTGGCCACCAATGCCCTTTGCCAGGGGTAATTTATTTGTTTGCTTATTTACTTGTTTATTTATTTATTTATTTATTTTTGGTACTGGGGATTGAATTCAGGGCCTTGCACTTGCAAGGTAGGCAGTGGAACCACTGAGCTAAATACCCGGCTGCCAGGGGTAATTTATATAGCAAAGTCACATCGGGAGTACAATGTGGGTGAGACTACAATCAACCTATCAGTTTAGCCACTTAGCTAATATTGATCCAATAGGGAAATAGGTAACATAGCAGGGGTATATGGAAATAAGGCCATTTTGGGGAAGGGATGGGTCCAGATGTCTGATGCCTATCTGGACTTACTGAACAAGGTGGTGGGGATTACAGTATAATCTCAAGTTACTCTTTATGCCTTAGAGAGACATGTAAGCCTGGCCATTCCATTTTCATCCTGTGTCCTGGCCTTCTTCAGAAGCGCCTCCAGCCACAATTCTGATGTCTGTATTTTTGTGCTGACTTCTTGAGGGCCCAGTCCCTCTCTGACTGTGTATTAATTTCTGTCTAACTGAGCTGCTTACAACAAGAGCAGCTCTCCTCCTCTATTCTCCACTTGGGCTGTCCTCCCTCAGAGCCAGAAACTGTAGAATGTGAACTATAGCCCAAATAAAACCTTTCCTCCTTTAGGTTGCAGGTGTCAGTTATAATATCTTAGAAAGAAGGAAAGTCACTAAGAATGCTAGATACCTCAGTCTGGGCTTTTACTTAGGGAAAAATTTTACCTATAATTGGGTCACTACATCGATCTTTTTGTCACAGAAACTTAGTCTAGTCTGTCTAATGCACTTAAAAAATAAGTGTTTTCTAACATCCATGTTTAATTTATAAGTTAAGTAAAACTGCAAAGAAACATATCTATTTTATCTAATTATCTACACTCAGATTGAAAAAGAAAAAAATAATAATACGTGTATATCAAATTCATCTAACAATGAAAAAATAAGAATTATCATTTATATAAGTCCTTTATAGGATGTGCACTCTCAGAAAACCAAGAATCCAAATGAACTCAGATCTCATAAAATATTTTTTTTTGTTTTTTTGGCTTAATTTCTTTATAATATGGATTATATCTCAAGGCATATAACTTGAGTTTGGTCTTTTAAAAAATTTTTCAACAATAGTTAATCTTATGTTGAGAATTTCTAAAATCAAAAGTTCTGTAATTAGGACCTCATAAAAATTTAAATGATGAATTAGTTAACATGAGTTTTCACTAAATTGGCAATAAATTTTATCATAAACAAGATAATTCCTTAACATTTGTTATATTGTAAATTCCACATTATGAACATAGAAAATACAAAGTTCTATTTTGTAGCATATTTTAAAAAAACTATGGTGGTTAGAAATATATAAACAAAATTTAAACCCTGGTGTGGTGACACATAGCTGTAATCACAGTGTGTGGGAGGCTGAGACAGGAGAATTGCCACAAGTTCAAGGCAACCCCGGGCTACATATTGGGTTCGAGGCCAGCGTGAACTATACAGAGAGAATCTGTCTCAAAAAAAATTTAATGAGGTTTTAATATTGAACCATCAGTTAATGACCCAAGTGTAAAAGTTTTGTAAATAATTTTGTCATAGTGATATATATGTGGGAAATGGTAGAATTCAGCTATCTAGTTGTAAGAATAGATCACAAAAAGTTTGTTAACTAAGAAAATTAAGTCGTTTCTGGGAAATTCCACAAGTCTGTTTGTTAAAAGAATGCCAGAAAACTTTAAGAGACATTGTAAAAGTCTCACGGGAGAAAAACAGGTTTTCCTAGTTCTAGTTTTCTTATTTACCATTGCCCGGGATCAGAGGACTGCGATCCAATGACTCTACGGGTGGTGAGAGGGATAGGACTCACTATGCACCTCTGTGATGTTTGTGGGGGCCAGTGGGCTTGACTTTAGCTAAAATCATCCTGCTCTCTTGATACTATCTGATTAAAAAAAAAAAAAAAAAAGGCTGCAGTGTGCTCTTTGATGTACGGGATTGGTGAATGGAAACAAGGGACTTGTGAATTCGCCTGTAGCTTTTATGAGTCACTTAAAGTCATTTGTCACCAGAGGTTAAAATCAAAAAGACAATAGTCAGAATAACTAAGCTGCTTTTCTACATGTATAAAAGCCTTGCTTCTTTCCTTTGTGATTGTTGAATAGTGCCAGAGGAATTAAACTGCTGTTCATCCACAGGCTGTCTCCTTTTCTTTCTTTAAAAGTCGGTGCTTTCCGGGGTTCCAGGTCTCCCTCTAGAGAGACACCAACAAGTGCCGCCTGAACAGGGACCTCGAATCCTCTCAGCGGAGGTAAGGTGAAAATAAGGGAGCGATCGACCTTCTGTGAGTTGGTGAAGATTCGGGAAATTTCTGGGTAACAATGAGACAGGGGTCTTCACAGTTTAGTGAAGCCATTTCAAACCTGAAATTTTTATTAAAGGGGTTTGGATTTAAGATCCATAAGGAGGACCTAAAACGATGTTTGTTTACAGCAAAGGGATTTTATAATTTGGCTGAGTTCAAGGAGGGCTGGTCCAAAGATAAATGGAGTGAAATGCTTCCTTGTGTTCGAAAGGCTTATAGAAAAAGAGTAATGATTGATGACAGGTTTTGGGGAACTGCTATTGCAATTCAGCTTTTCCTTCATTGTGCTAAAGGCTTAACTACATGAACAGAGTTATCAGATCAGGCTAAGTTAGCTCTTAAAGAACAATGTTTAATTGAGGAACATGAGAAAAATGCAACAAATGATTTAATTCAAATTATACCTCAGGCTAAGGATGATAAATCTGATAAAGAAGGGTTTCCTTGTCCTTTGGCTCCTTTACCTCCCCCTCAAGTTATGCCCTCCGCTACTTCTATGCTAACTCCAACCTAAGGAAAAATTAGAAACCTTTGTTCCTCAGCACAAGGAACAAAAATGTCTAATAAAACTATGCCCATGCAACAAGATCTTTTAGGACCCATAGATCAGCTTATGCCGTTAGTTAAAAACAATAATAAATCTTTAAAAGCCAAATCTAAAAAACAGCTCATGATAAAATCATATCCTCTCCGAAATCGCAAAAGACAGGAATTTAATAGTGATTCTTCTTCTCCTCAAAAAGTAGCTCAGGGGAAGGTAGTGGCGAGGGTAAAGAGAGGCATTTGCGAGCAAAGGGCCTACGTAGGAGGACGCAGAGTAAAGATGGCCCGCCGTGGCGGCAGGGGGTAGCGGGCGCCTAGTGTGGAGCAAACACGACGGTCCTGCACGAGCTGCCTGCATCGCGCACTGTCCACCTGCCTGTGTGCCCGCTTCAGCGCCTGGACGTTGGCCTGGAGGTGCTGCTGCCGCACAGCCGCTGTGGTCCCAGAGCTGCTCGGCTTCATGCAGAGCGAGACCCCCCTCCCCCCGTGCCCAGGAGGCCCCGGTGCCAACCAGTTAGGGTCCATGCGGGCTCTGCAGGCCTGGCCCAGCTGCGCTGGTGCTCGGACGGCCACACGCTGCGATAGCTGCCAGTTTATATGGGGCTGGTGCTGACCAAGGACGAGCAAAGACTGCCAGACGTGGCAAGCTTGGTGGTGTGGGCCATGATAGTGGACATCTCATACATCAGCGTGTACGACCACCAAGGTATTTTCAAATAAATAAATAAATAAATAAATAAATAATTCCCAAATCAATTACCATTGATAAAAGTAAATTAAAAACATTAAATGATTTTCAAAAATTGTTAGGTGATATTAATCGGGTCCGTCCTGCTTTAAACATTGTTACTGACAATTTAACAAATTTATTTAATACTCTTGAAGGGGATCCAGAATTAAGAGTTACAATTGGTAGAACAAGCTTTTAAAAATAAAATGCTAACAAGATTTGATCCAGAATTGGCTTTAGGGCTCATGATCCTTCCCACTAAATTATATCCTACTGCAGTTTTGATTCAAGATCAAGGAATTTTAGAATGGATACATTCTAAACATAAATATTCTTCTTCTATTAGTTCATGTTAGTATAATTGGTAAATTAATTTTAGGAGAAAGAACCAAAAACAAACAAATGTTAGGTAAAGAACCAGATAATGTTATTTTACCATTTACCAAAGAACAATTTGAGGAAACAATGAAAACAGATACGTTATAATTAGCATTAGCAGACTATTTTGGAAATGTAATGTTTCATTACCCTAAAAGAAAAATGTGGAATTCTCTTAACATGACAGAATGGGTTATTAATAAAATCATTGTTACCGAACCCCTTACAAAACCAGAAACTTATTTTATAGATGGCACCAAGGAAAAACAGGCTGCTATATGGTCACCCAAAGAACAAAAGGCTATATTAACCCCATATCATATGGCACAACAAAATGAATTATTTGCTCTCTTAGCTCTGTTGCAATGGAATCCTGATATAGCTATTAATATTGTTGCAGATCCAATGTATGTGGTTAATTTGATTAAACAATTAGAAACTGCTGTTATATGCACCTCTTCATCCATAATACAATTCCCAACTAAAGAAATCCAAGCCTTGATCAGAAAAAGACAACAGGCTATCTATATTACTCATATAAGGGCTCATTCCAATTTGCCTGGACCTTTAACTTTGGGCAATGATCAAGCAGATAGATTGACATGTCCTAACAAAAATTTAATTTATTTCAACAATGCTCAACAAAAACATGATACTTTACATACTAATGCAGGAAGACTACATCAAAGATATAAAATTCCATATTCCCAAGCCCATAAAATTATTAGATCATGTCCAATTTGTTATCCACTACACTTAAAACAAGGGCCAATGGGAATTAATCCAAGAGGTTTAAAACCAGATCAAATTTGACAGATGGATGTTACTCATTATCCTCCATTTGGCAAATTCTGTTATTTACATGTATGCATTGATACTTATTCCAAATTCATATAGGCCTCTGCTCATATAGGATAATCAACTAAACATGTTATTGTTCATTTATTAAAATGTTTTGCTATAATGGGAGTTCCTGGATCTATAAAAACATATAATGGACCTGTGTATACTAGTTTAAAATTTAAGAAATTTTTACAAGAATATCATATTAAACATGTTACTGACATTCCTGATAATCCTCAGGGACAGACACTTATAGAACGAGCTCATCATATGTTAAAATTACAATTAAATAAAATAAAAAAGGAGGAATATGGGGAAAATGAATATGGGGAAAAGGAAATTGATATTTTAGGTGAAGGACAAAATGTAACCTATAAGAAATTTATGAAACAATTAATACAAACACCACATCAACTTTTACATATTACTTTATTTACATTAAATTTTTAAAATTTGCCACAAGGAGACATTGAATCTCAGGTTGAAAAACATTTTAAAGAAATTGACTCAGAATCACCTCAACCAGTCTGGGTAAAATTAGATCATGATAATTGAACATCAGGACAAATGTTTGCAAAGAGGAAGGGATATGCTTGTGTTTCCACAGATGGCAGAGCGACCCAGGTCTGGCTTCCTGAATGAAAAATTGGATTCCGGAGTCAAGACAATGGCCTGGACGGTGGGTCTACAGGAACAAGTAGTGCTTAAATGACCTTTAAGCACTATTCCAGAAAGATCGGAAGAAGAGGTTGTTCAAAAAATTAGAAAGCTCTCTCTTAAACCAAAGAGAAAAAGAAAAAAAAAGTCTCATGCTACATACCATTCCCAACTTCCTGATTGGGATATGTTAACTAACCTGATAACAAAGGCTCGAGACTACATGTCATCTATGGGCTGGCCCAGCCCCCCGAGCCTAGATGCTCAGTACTTTTCTTCCTGACTATGATATCTCTATTAAATTCATCCACTGCTCAGGTAGGTGTAAGTATGTCAGACTGTGACTATTTAGCTCCTCAAAATGGTACTAGTACTATTATAATTAAAGATTGGATAAATGTAAAACCTATAATATATATTCATGATTCCTTTCGGACTCTCCCTCTCTATTCTAACAAAATGTTCTTAGATTCAAACAAAAACTTTTACAAAGTCCAAGAGGTAAAAAGGAAAACTGATAGATTACTTTTGTTGGGAATAATAATGTTTGCTATATTGACCCGTAATTCAGCATTCATTATGATCATTATTTTTAAGTCATTGTTTTCTGGAACATTGGCAATATTACCCCAAAAACAATTATACCTTGCTGGTAATGTTTGGATTCAGCTGACACAATCACTTAATTTGTCTGAGTTCTGTTTAAATGCAGATATAAATTTACATTATGTATTAGGGAGTTGTCTCATCCCAGTGTGCACTCCTTTGAGTCTGATACAACCTTATACCCTGTTTAAAGATATCCCAGAAAAAAACCTTACATATAAAGATGGTTACAATTGGGGGATTCCCTCTTATTTTAAACCAAAAAATGCTATTAAGCTATATACACCTCAGATGGTTATGTTAAACAATACACAATGTGCTATACATAAAAATTGTGCTACAAAATGTCTAAGATTAAAAAAGTTTAAAAAGATAACCTGTTATGAGGAACAAGAAATCATATATAATGATAGTCATATACCTTTACCATCAGGATGGTTTTATACATGTGAAGCAGTAACATTTAATTATATCCCTGCCTACTTGTCTGAGACTCAGTGCTGCCTAAGTCGCTTGGCCATAATATTGCCAGATCGAACTGATTTGAGAGGAACCAAAAAAATTAAACGTTGGTCACCCTATACTGACCCAGGATGTGATGATGATGTAGGTCTATTGACAGATGCTCAAGTGATACCTATGATAGCATCTGTGCTTGCTCAGCCTGCCATAGGAATTCATGCAGGAAAGGCAGTACGAAAATTGGCATACAAGGTGGTCAAAGGTTTAAATGCTACCTCATCTGCCTTGACATTAATTAATCAGGAGTTACAAGAACACTGATAGGCTATACTAGACAATAGGGCAGCAATAGATTACTTGCTCTTGTTCCATCATCAAGGATGTGAAAAAATAAAAAATACGTGCTGTTTTAATATGACTGACAATAGCCCAGGGATTCAGAAAAAAATAAAACAATTAGAAGAATTGACAGAAAAAATACATAATGAAAAATTAGGATGGTATTTGTTTCAATGGTTAACTCAATGGTTGCCTAATATGTAATGGTTAAAACAGCTTTTTCTTGTAGTCATAATTGTTATCATATGTTTGTTTCTATCGTATTGTGGCATACAATGCCTACCTTACTGTGTGGGATTGTGCCCCCCCCCCAAAAATTACTTATATGCTAAAACAAAAACAGAAACCATCTCTGTTCCCTTTATACAATGATCGATAAATTTAAAGATGATTTTTTAAATATTATTTCCTCTTTTACTATATTTCTTCCTGTTTTATAAAGTTATAGAAGGACCAAACGTCAAATTGAGCCGACGTAAGATGTCTCCCTTCCTGGCCTGTCAAGATCTCGTCTCTTGATCTCCTCGATGTTATAATAAAAAATTTAGCCTAAATAAAATTAAAAAGAGGGAATTGTGGGAAATTGTAGAATTCAGCTATCTAGTTGTAAGAATAGATCACAAAAATTTGTTAACTAAGAAAATTAAGTCGTTTCTGGGAAATTCCACAAGTCTGTTTGTTAAAAGAATGCCAGAAAACTTTAAGAGACATTCTAAAAGTCTCACAAGAGAAAACCAGGTTTTCCTAGTTTTGTTATTTACCATTGCCCGGGATCAGAGGACTGCGATCCAATGACTCTACCGGTGGTAAGAGAGCTAGGACTCACTATGCACATCTGTGATGTTTGTGGTGGGCCTGTGGGCTTGATTTTGGCTAAAATCGTCCTGCTGTCTTGATACTACCTGATAAGAACAGGGCTGTGGTGTGCTCTTTGATGTACGGGATTGGTGAACGGAAACAGGGGACTTGTGAATTCTCCTGTAGTTTTTATGAGTCACTTAAAGACATTTGTTACCAGAGGTTAAAAAGACGATAGCCAGAATAACTATGCTGCTTTCCTACATGTATAAAAGCCTTGCTTCTTCCCTTTGTGATTGTCGAATAGTGCCAGAGGAATTAAACTGCTGCTCCTCCCCCAGACTCCTTTTCTCTCTTTAAAAGTCGGTGCTTTCTGGGGTTCCAGGTCTCCCTCTAGAGAGACCACCAAGAATATAAACATACAAGTTTCTATTTCAATAAAATAAAATACAGTTATACTTTTCAATTTTAAATGTAGAATATTGGATTTAGTCCTTAATTTGCAGGGGTATGAAGGCCATTTTTTCAAAGTTGTAAAGACACAGTTTCTTTCCACATAATAATGATATCAGATGCTATACACTTGAATTTCAACTAATATTGCTATTTTTATATTAAAATGCTACTCTTATTTTACCTATATTTATATATTTTCTCCCCAATTTGTATTTTGCAGTTAACAAACGTTGTTTTATTTTAACTGCAAGTGCAAGTGATGCCGACTTCCACTTTGTGAGATGAAAGCAGGTGACACAGTCACATTTTCTGGAAAGTAAATCAGGAAATGCACCTGAATATTAAGGAAAAGAGGTGGTTCTGTATTCAAGGGCAAAATATTCACAGGAAAACTGAACTTTATTTGTTATGTTTATGCATTTCAATGACATAAATTTGCCATGATGTGCCAATGTTTAATTTTTATGTGTTGTTGACATTGTATTAGAACACTTTATTTTTATACAATTTATATTTTGCAACTGACATGTTTTAAAAACAGGATTTTGTAACAATGCACAAAATAGACTCAGGAACTAATCAAATTTCATTTTGTTTTTTCACTAAAATTTCTATTCAAAAGGAATAACAATATCTTTGATCATGCAAGTCATGTCTAATGCAGAGCTCTTAACTGTGGTCTCCTGGGGTTTATATGCATCATATTTAAAGTAAATGAATCAGCTATTACCTCAACCACAAATAAATAAAACCTGCTGAATATTTTTCTCATTTTTTCCTTACCTTTATACGTATCTTTCATTTCACTTTTATCATTCAGTGGCATATGTGGCACAGGTAAAAGAGAAATTCAAAATTAAATATAAAAGAAAAGGTGTTGAAAAGAATGAGAATTTGATTTTATTATATCACTGAATTAGAATTAGGAAACAAAGTACTTTTTTTCCATTTAGAAATATAACAATAGTGTGATTACATAGACTTTCAAATGACAATTTTGTTTTTCCTCCTAAACATTATAAGGAAATGTGGTTTATTGTCAATGAAGCCACAGAAATATCCTTAATTTGGAAGAAAACTTAAAATAATTTGTTTAATAGGAGACTCAGTGAGTTGCCAGTGTTAGAGAGGGAGGACAGGGGCAGAGATGTGAAGTTTATAGGTAAGAGAATGATGAAAAGACTGCCTCACTGATCACTCCAGCTCTTCCTAATAAAAAATTATTTATGCACATGTATATGATTTATTGTATTTTGTTTCTTTCATATTAAGAATGTTTTTATTCATGTAAACAATGAAATATCTACTTGCTTCTCATCCAAAAAGTTTTCAGAAATAACTTTTAGCACTAATATCAGGTTGGGCCTAAAATGTCCTGAACTTTACAAACAGAATTATTTGGCCAACTCTATTTTACTACTCACCATTGATCAAATTCCTTAGTTCTAATTCCCTTTTCATAAATCTGAACTTTTGTTCATGTGTACACTAAAGGAGTTCTTTTGCTTAGGCTGAACTTTTATCTTTTTTAATTTAAAAATTTTACCAGTACATCTTTGCAGTGCATAAAGGAATATTTATTTATTTCATGAAAGTAATGGCTCTGGTATAATGTCTGTGCCCTTGAATACACTAAAGTGTTTTCTCATAGCATTTTTCTGTGGTATCTTGAATTATTTGAGAATTATTGGATTTAATCTTGCTCAATTAAGATTTTGCTTTGCAAGGCACAGGATGTTTCAGTAAGAAAAATTTGAGCAGATCAGAAGAAAAAAAAAAACTCCCTTAAAAACCAAGCTAAGTGAAAAAAAGTCTATATTGTGTACTATCATAAGGAAACTGTGTCTATGTACAATGCTCTCTATCTGGCATCGTCAGGATTGAACAAAATCTGGCTTCTATACTTCAGGGAGATTCACCTAGGTCCCAAGAGGAAAAAGACAAAACAAAGTGAAAAGTCAGTTGTATGAAGTTTCATGGTATAAAGATTTGTACCACTAAATCACTTCTCTGAATTTTGACATCTGTTTGAAAAACTAAGGGTCATCTGTTTCTATAACAAAAAGGAGGATCTATTTTTTCCCCATTCCTCTGCCCTCCATTCAAACCCTCTGACTCTCCCTATTTACAATGACTCTGTTTCTGTTCTTTACCTTTTCTCATATTTTTCCTTTCCCTTCCTTCCTTTCCTCTACTGCCCTACTTCCCCTACACTTTCTCCTTTGAATATTTTCTTCCTATTTCACATTATCTACGATACATTTTGGTCCTCATTTACATTTTCAGTTTCTCACACCAGAGAAACTATTTGGTATTTACACGTGTGTGTCCTATTTATTTCACTTACAAGTATGGCCTCAATGTGCATCCATTTAGCTATAAATGACTCTAGTTTCTCATTCTTTATGGCTGAGTAGTACTTCATTTATTTCTCAATGATGAGTGTCATCATATTGTATACATAAAATGTGGTAATAATTTTTCAATTTATGAAAAAAGCTGATGTAGAAAATTATAATTTATATGATTTCTCCTGAGTATATTTTAATATGCTGACTAAAATGGTGAGGTATAAGTAAATGAACAAATGGTTAATATTATAATGGAAGATTAGGAAGTTAACACACCAAGTATGAGTTCTGTTAATAGTAGGCTTGTACTTTGAGGGAAGTGTTTATTTAAAAAATAATTCAATAATTGCAAGTTATCTACTTCTCCATTCCCAAAAACTAGATTTAAAGTAAATAAATGGTGAGGTTCTTATATACATACACAGGAAAGTGGGTTTTACCTGTAAGTGACTATAAAAATCATATATCAAGGGCCAGGGATTTAGCTCAGTGGTTCCAGTGCCTGCCTCACAAGCGCAAAGTCCAGAGTTCAATCCCCGGTAACAACAACAACAAAAAAATCATATATCAATATACTGGATAAATTGAAAGTTGTAGGCTCATTTTTGCAACTGAATCTAATTTTTAATTTTCTAGACTATTAAATACAACCTGAGATGGGGAAAGAGAATATCAACTAAACAAGTTGTCTGAGTTGAATTTTTTCTAATTACATAGCTTTGGTAAGTGTTCACATGCTCTAATGCAAGATTTTCTTATTAAAACCAATGATCATAGAGTACTGAGGGATTAATAAATTTACCATTTATTGAAAATGTTATGACCTATCATCTGTATGTCACTTAATACTATGAGGCAGACATTAAATAACTGAATAGAATAAAAATATTGAACAATTCTAGTTTATTTTAAAAAATAAGTAAATAAGAGTTAATTTATTTGAATTACCAATAACATTGGAAAAATGTGTATATCTGGTACTTAGGTGAAATTTTGTGAAACTTATGTACATGCAATTCATAATTTATTTTGCTAACTGAAATCTCAAGTTGCCTACATGTATATTCATTAGTCAGTTGTAAATTTTTAGTTTATATTTCAAAAAAGAATAATATGCATAATGTAGGGGAAAAAAAGGCATTCAGCTCCTGTAATGCACTCCAGAGTCCAAACGTAATTGCCTTATGGACATTATGATAAATTTAGTTTAGAAAGTTCAAATAAACATCTGTTATCTCCACTCACAAATGTGTTCAACCATTCATGCTTCAAATGCCTACCATATTTTAGATGAGGATAATTTATAGCACAATTATAGTCTGTCTTGGTGTGCTTAAATGTGACACTGAGAAAAAGGCTTACAATACACTAAAGTTTGTAAGAAAAGAATTTAATGTGATAAAGAAAAAATTAATAATATAAACTTTTAGTTTTATTATAGCAAAATGTGCCTATTTTTTATAATTAGGCTACAACCTCTTGTGAGATAAACTTGAAGTAATATTTTGATGAATATATTCACAACAGTGAAAAGAATGTAAAATGTGTCAATGGTACATTAACATTTTGAAAAAGTTGGAAGAATTGGAACTGGAGAAAGTTACTAATTATCCTCACTGGTAGAGAAATATATGACAGATTGACCAGCTATGACCTAAAGACAATGCAGACCGTAGTCAGATTCCCCTAAAGACACCAGTTTCCATTGTCTTGATAGGATAATACAATTCCTTCTACCTTAATTTTCACACACAAAAATAAAAAATAACCAGAAGTAACCTGATGTTAACCAAACAGTTATTTTTCTGTTGTTCAGTCTCCCTATCCACATCTAATAAGGGAAGTGACTTTGAAATGACCAACACACTTTTTTTTTTAATCTCTGCTTTTTTGCAGTTTTGCCAGTCCATAAAAATAACTTTGTTCAACCCTTCCTGACATTTCTTCTATGGCATAAAAAATAAAGCCAAATAAGATCTTTAAACTAAATTGTTATAATTTTGTCCTTTGAAACTACATTTTTGCGCATTTGGTATTTTACTTATTTTGTCTTGTCCTATTTGATTTAACTCCAAGGACAAAAATTTGTTTGCATTTCTGACTTAACTCCTGGACACCTAAACACGAAGAAAATGCAGCAAATCCCTTCTCTTACTGCATTTATGTTTTATAGAAAAACCAGTAAGATAGCTCTCATTACTCCTATTTCACCCAACAGGAAACTGTATTTTCCAATTGGCTCAGACACTTCTGTAACCCAGCTGTCAGCCAAGTTATATTTTCTTTTGAGCTTCAAATAAAAACTCCTGCATTCTTGTGTCATGTTCAATAATAGAGAGGCAGGTGCAGACTTTTCAAATTCACATCTGGCTATGTGCTTCTGCTGCTGTTGCATTTGTTAGTGAATCACTCACATCACTAATCTTTGATTTCTCTGCAGAATCTAGATAAGAATGATCTCAACACAGATATAGTTTTTAGCCATTTCTATAATATACACTAAAAAATCAAATAATGGAAGTTTTCCAAACAAAAAATGTAAAAAAGTACAAAAAAGGTCAAAATAATGCAAACAACACAAATTGCATAATAAGAAAAATACAGTTAATATTCACCTATTTCTGCAATATGAGCTTTTATCTCTTCTCCTCTTCTTTCATTCACTTCCTCTCTCTCCAGCCTTCTCATTTATAGATAGGTCCTATATGCTATTTTAGCTATTTATTTACTATACCATGCCAAGCCATTCCTCCACATTTTATTTCTATGAAATTATTAGGTGTCTTAAAATAGTTGTCTATTAATGTGATATCTCTTAATTTTCTTCAAAAGCCATTATTGAAATACTTTTTCTCAAAATTAATAAAAGAAAGTTAAATTTTTTTCATTCACTTGGTAAGCAAATATATAAAAGAAATTCTTATATATTGTAAAGTTGCAATAAAATAAAGTAATAAAGCAAACCCAATACATGCATCTTCAGTTACTTAGTGTGGTCTCCCCAAAAAACAATATATTTAACTTCCTGAATCTCACATAATCTGTATCAAAAATAAGTAAAGACCATGCCCCATTCCACTGTAATACAGGATACTTTAGGATAAACTACTATTTTAAAATAAATGTAAGCATGTATCTTCATTAATTTTGAGGAACTCAAAGAAATAAAAGAGAAAAAAAATTGGAAAATGCTTATTTAGAGAGTTGAAGGCTGACAGATCTTAATGAGAAAGCCCATATTCAAAACAAAGTTCTTCCTGGGAATGATTCAAGATTTGTGTGTTATAAAAGTGCATCCTTATGAACTAGATTCTTAATGTAAAATTTCATTTTGCCCAAAACTTGTTAAGATGTAAAAGAAGGGAAACAAAAAATAAAAGTTCACTGGATGACCAAAAGAATACACAAAGCCATTAAATGCCAGGGATCTGTGTGGTATTCTGTTGGTAGAGTGACAAACTTGATTGAAGAATGTATTATTCAGCCTTAAATCAGCAGCAAATATTACCATACCATACCATATAGATGAATCTGGAGTACATTATGCTCAGTAAAATAAGCCAAACACAGAAAGACAAACACTGCATGATACCATTTATATAATAAATCTAGAACAATCCAAACCAGAGAAGCAGAGTGTAACCATAGCTGCCCTTGGCTGAGGGGATAGGGTAGCAAGGTAGTATTTACTCAAAGGGTGCAAATATACAAATGACAAGACATTACAGAAAAAAAAGACTGATGTATAAGATTATGTATAATGCCCACAGTTGACAAAACTACATGGTTCACATAAATGGGTAGATCTTATATTAAATGTTCTTATAAAATACTACTACTACAAATAATAATATTAATAAATAAAATAGGAAGAAACTTTGAAGATGATGAATAAGGTTATAGCATGAATTGTGGCATTAATTTTACAGGTACTTATTTATCTTCAAATTCATTGTTTAATATATTAAATGTATGCAGCTTTATGTTTGTTGATGAATTTCAATAATGAACTTAAAGCAAAGACAATATAGCTCAGAAAGAATGTTTTCAGAGAAAATTATTTGTCCCAATAGTTGCAAAAGACTTGGCAAGAAAAGCCACTTTATGGCTTTCTAACATTCCTAATTTTTTTTACTTGTCGAAGAAGCTGAATATTTGAACAAAGAATTTATAAAAGTCAATACAGTATATATATAATATTATTTCTAAGACCCCACAAAGAATGCCCAGTTTAAGAAAAAGAAAGCACAGGCCAGTGACACTTCTGGAAATATAGTGTAACTATAGTGATGAGTATTATGAAATGAAAATAGCCAAGGTCATCTCTTTTACTAATGGAGGAAAATACAGCAAGCAAAAGATAAACAGTGGTTTAGAAAAGGTAGTGATATCTTGTTTCTCCCTATTTCTTTCCATTAATTTACAGCTATACTTCATAAATAACAGAAGGAAACCAAAGGAGAAAAAACAAGGGAGGAAGGTAAACCAGTTTTAGACATCAAGATTGGATTAACGACAAAGCAGCAATACATCTTGCATCTTCCTACCAAACAACAGAAAGTGTTCCACTCCTAGAGTTACCCTCCCCCACCTAACAACAGATCATTTTTTGCCTGAACAAAAAGGTTTTCCAATGTCAGGAAAGCTCAACACCAGAGCTGATTTTGATTCTTTGAAGTTTTATTTTTTTCTGACTAATGCCACACATATAAGACTTGCCACCAATTGCCATGAATCTGAAATGGCAGAATATTGCTTTGTTCCTTTGCTCTGGTAGTTCTCAACAAAGAAAAATCTTCTCTCTCTCTCTCTCTCTCTCTCTCTCTCTCTCTCTCTCTCTCTCTCTCTCTCTCTCTCTCTCTCTCTCTCTTCCTAGAGATGCTTCACAATGCCTGGAGACATTTTTGCATATCACTAAAAATGAAGGTGCCTGGATATTCCTGAAACTAGTGGGCAGAGGTTATGAAGGTTACTAAATCTCCTATCTTAAAGAATATCCCGGGAAGGGACTAGAAACAATTATCCTAGAAAAATGTGGATAGTGCCAAGGTGTGGTAAAATAATGTAACTAATTCTAATTTCAATTAATACTTTAACTATTAATGAACTGTGAACTATAATATGTACCTTTTATTCATCTTGGTTTTTCTTTTTTGGGTTTCTTCATCAATTTTAAACCTTCAAACTTAGCTGTAGGGAATAAATGGCTGTAAAAGAAAAATCATACTCCCTTTTGCTACAAAAATTCAGTTTTTTTGCCTCTCTAGTGAATTTCCTCCAACTTTGAAGGTTTTCTTTACTCTTTTCTTCAAAAAAATCTCATTTAGAAAAGTATTTTTTTCTAAATTACACTGAGTAGAATTGACAACCACCTAAATTATGTTGTAATTCAATATTTTTCATAGTGGTGGCCTGAGATTCCAATAAATCTTGTGATTACCAGGAAGAATTTGCTAATTTTAGAATATTTAATATATGGAAAACTTGTAATTCTAAACTACCATGTGCAGGGAAGTTTCTAATGGATTTAGATTTCATCTTTCTCTTAGAAATGTAAATGATCAAAGTAATTTTTAAAATTATCTAGTTCAGTATCTTAGCTCATTGACACTACAAAGTATTAAATTGAATTCTTGAAAAAGTGATATCCTGGTAGATTATTTATACTTTAAACTTGACAGATTAGCAGTGGTTTTTATTCGTGTTTCATAATTTATCTTCGTTAAAATTAGTATAATGATTGCACGCTGTCTATAGACAGCACCTGACAGTGGAAATAATCAAATGCCTTTCAGCATGAGGTCGACCTTCTCAGTAACACTGCAATACATCACAAGGTTTCAGGTTTCTCCATTATACGCAAATGCAGAGGACAAAATGACTTTGTAACCCCAATTGCCTGGGAACATTGCCAAAAAATGGATTTTGTGCTGCATTAATGTAATGGGAAGAGATTCACTCTTGAATTGCATTTATGTTCTTTTGGATTTAAAAAAAATCATAACCTTGACTATAGTCATTAAGTAGAAAACCCTGATAATATAGTTTAAGAAAAATTAAAAAGTTATGTGTGATATTTCATACAAGTTATTAAAAGAAACAGACATCATAATAATTTTAATAGTGATAGACATTGTAACATGTTTACTATTAGTCACTCACATGTACACCAAATTTATATTGTGTTCTTACTGTGTGCTCTGTACTCTTTTGGACACCAGCTAGAAAGCCAATAGGAGTAAAAGCAGACAACTTCCCACCCTCTCTGGATTTGGTAAAGGAATTTAATTGAACTATTAATCAAAACCTTCAGATAAGGGGCTGAGATTTAGCTCAGTGGTGTTGCTACCTGCCTGCCAAGCTCAAGGTCGAGTTTGATCCCTGGTACCACACACACACACACACACACACACACACACACACACACACACATACACAAGAAAAACCTTCAGATAAAATAAGAACTATGATGAAAGCTGGATACTGCTTTATGTGGGTATGTGCATGAAGCACAAACAGAGTGATATTATAAGTTGAATTATAGTTTTTTAAAAGGAGGTCTGAAAGCTCTATCTTACCTAACCTTTTCAAAAAAGGGTCCTTGCAGGTGTAATAAAATTAAGATGGGGTAGTTATGTAGAATTTAATAGGACTAGCATCCTAATTAAAAGGAAAATTTAGATTCAGAGACACAACTGCATCATGTAAATACAGAAGGAGATTAAAGTGATACATCTATTTACTAAGGATTGGTCAATATCTTGGGAAACTAGAAAAAAAATGGATAGATTCTCTCTTAGAGCCTTCAAAAGATCCAGCTATGCTGCTATCTTAATTTTGGGCTGTTAGTGTTCAGAACTATGAGAGAACAAGCCATTAAGTTTATGGTAGTTTGTCATAGCAACCTAGGAAACAGAAGATACCTAACTTGGGACCTCATATACAGAAGTCAGTGCTATGAAGAATTGGAGAAGATCATTTTCTGCAGAAGGATCAGTTTCTGAAAAGACTTATGGCAGGAAAGAGCTGTTTTACTCTCATGAAAGTGAAATAAATGTTTATGACTGTGCAGTGAAGGTACTATAGTCAGGAGATAGTTACGGAGAATGTTCCTGAATAGGTACATAGGTGGACATCAAATCACATTATCCAGTTAAGGAGTTCAGATTTCATTGTCAGTAGACTAGAAATATAAATATATTAAAATATCAAGGTTGCATAACAACAAAATATAATCCAAAATGAATTTTGTATTTCTTTTTGGTTTGTTTATTCTTTATTAGCACATATTTGCAGAACACAATTATATATTTATTATGGGGATTTAGAATATGTACACAACATCTCTTAATTCTTTTCTCATTCCCTATCCTTCCCAAGAACACAATGGGTAATGGCTTGTGCAAAGAGTGGAAGAGAGGAGGACAAGTAGGTAAGCACTAAGCAGTCTTCAGGTGATCTGTACTAAAACTGCTCATGCTTTTATTGAGTTATTAGCACTGGAGATGGACAAAAGTAAACAATTTATGATATATTGACAGAAATTACTGGCGGAGAGTTTGTATGGAATGAAAATAATAAAGAACCAAGAAGAACTTCAGAGTTTTTGGCTTGAGATATTGGACAACTGTTGATACCATTTTCTGACATCCAGAACACAGAGAGAAATAGTGCCATTTAGCACAAATTTCATTGTGACGTAGCAGAAAAAAGGTGTCTGTTAGATACAATGTTACATCTACCATATGATGTGGGTTCTTAATTTTGGTGTGATGTTGTGCCTAAACTATACATTTTGGAATAATCAATATGAGGTTGGAATTTGAAACTGTAGACCAGGATACACATACAATGTTACTTTCATTAAATGAATATGTATGACACAGATTACTTCTAATTACAATAATATTCTAAGATTGATTGCAGTATAAGCTACACAAATTATATTGATTAAGAGTGAACTTGAAACTGAAGAAAACTCCATACTCAATACCAGAAGAGAAACAGAAAACCCAAATTAGTACCTAGGAAAGGATTCCTTCAGAGATGAAGTACTAGTATTTTTGGCAATGATTTATATGGAGACTCTCAGGAGAAAATGGAAGACAATTTGAAGCACATGAAAACACATGTCTAAATTTCTGAGAGCATATGAGAACATGTTATACTAATATGAATGAAAAAATTTCAGTGCGATTCAGTGTGATGAAGAAAATGAAACTAAAAGATGTAATCAAGCAGCAAGGTGGTTGTGCATAATGAAACACTTTATCTAACGGGCATATGATATCTGTCAATAATTTTGGCCAGGAGAATATCTGTATCACAAAATGTAGACAAATAAATACATGAAACTTGTTTTATCTCCACTATAAAACTTGAATTTGAGAGAAACATTTTTAAGAGCCACCTATGCCTCCTTCATTTTTCATCAGTGACATGATGTTACTAAAACATAATATTTCATGGTTCTTTGCTAAAAAATGTTTCTTGTTTGTTCTTAATACAGTAATGACAATCTCAAATGTGACCCATAATGCACCTGATCACATGACAAAGACACCTAGACTAATCTTTCTTTACTCCTGTATTTTGGCATAATTAAAATGCATATGCTTCCATCCTCAACAAGTTCCAGGTTAGTGGTGTTCTGGGAAATGTTCAATAGCTTCTGGGAAATAATAGATACTGGTTTGTAGCTTTAGGTGATTTTTGTGGGTGAAAATGCTGCCACACAAGCATTAACTACAAGCTAGCCATTTTAATATCTGATGTAAAAATTTGTCATTTTAATGGTCAATTTATACAATCTGGTACAAGTCAGTTTCAAGTCCAGTACTGGACTTGTTATAACTTACTACTTATTATCCTCATCTCCACTCAAATAAGCCCTGGTTTTGATTATTAAGAGGACATCATTTCTAAAATTGAAGGTGCCACTGGAAATGGATAATGTAAGTATAGTCAATGAATGTTAGCTTGTATTAGGCTTTATAAAGTAACCAAATTATACAGCCCCAGAGAATGAAGTATATGATAAAACATTAAATACATATAAGGAGAAAAATATGAATTTATTAGATGAATAATTTTACAGTTTGTATATGATGTTTTATTTCATAGTGCCTTATGTAGACTCAATAATCATAAATGCTATCTCTATATTTCCTTAGATAAAAGTAGGTAGGTGAAATCTTATAAACATCTTCCAAAGTTTAGTTTGAAATAGTTTAAACCTATAGCTTTTGATTATAGAGGCTTTTCACAAATTGAGTAGGTCATATCATTACTTTATATAATCATTAATGAACTGCTTAATAAGTTTTGAAAAAATGGAAACATTTATATCAAAATATTTTAATAGTTTTTAACTAGGGTGCAATAATGCCTTTAATTACTAAGTAACAAAAATATATAAGAAATTTATATATTAAAAATTTTATTAAGAAAAATAATTCAATGTACAATAATTAGGCTGTATTACTAACAAGTAATATCAGTTACTATACTTAGATGAAAAAATTGGTTTCACATAACACAATTCTTTAGATGCAAAGTACCCATTTGGTCTTTTAGAAAAGTTACAGGTATGAAATTTCAGTGTTAAAAATATGAACTGTCAATAGTACTGGATAACCAGGTGCAATTCATACTATCTTTTTAAATTAAGATATCTGTCAAATTAAAATGTAAATTAGGAGTAATTTACAAATAAATGATAATGGTTTCAGAATTCGAAAGAAATTCATACTGTGATGCAAGAACACATTCTGGTAAAGATGTTTACTTGAGGATTTCTGTGCCAAATTAGAAAGAAAGACTGAAATTTCTCTAGTGCGTGTAACACCCATCCTTTTCTGTAGTTCATCCAGGATCTGAGTTATAAATGGTTCTTGCAAATGTCAGCCAGAATTCTCCATATTATGGAGAATGTTCAGGGTATCCTGTGGGGGAAGGCACATTTAGTTTTAATGAGTTAATTGCTTTCTCTGTTTGGTGTGTTTCGGCTTCCCTGTTCTTAGTCTTAATGGTTATTGCTGGAATGGTCTCACATGGCATATTGTAGTGAAATGGATTGGTATTTGCTCACAGGAAAAGTTTTATAACTGACTAATTATGCAAATCATTGCAATATTTTCCTCATTTCAGCAGCCCCAATTTAGATATGGGTTTTCTGTGTGTTTGTGTCTGCCGTATAATTTTCTTGTATTATTATTCTGAGAAAAAATATTCATTCACATCTCTATAAAAGTATTCACACATTAACAAGTGTATTGGAAGATATTAGAAAAAATAACTCGTTAGTTCTTTAATATTCATTAACAAATCCATTATTAAAATTGTCTTCATTATTAACAACATGAGTTGAATATTTTTAATGTATATTGGTTTTTTTTTTTTTTTGCAATGCCAGAGATCGAACTCAGGACCTTGTGTTTGCCAGGCAGACTTGGTGCCACTGGGCTAAATCCCTGGCCCAAGGTTGAGACTTTAAAATATTAAAAAGCACTCTGGAAATAATATCTTCAATATACAGAAATTTGGGAGGATTGTTGAAAGGAAAGGAAAGGAAAAGAAAGGTAGAGAAAGAAAAAAAGAAAGAAAGAAAGAGAGAGAGAGAGAGAAAGAAAGAAAAGAAAGAAAGAAAGAAAGAAAGAAAGAAAGAAAGAAAGAAAGAAAGAAAAGGAAAGGAAAGAAAGAAAAATTATGTTTCCATAAAATAAGTCAAGTTAGACCATCCCAACAGTATGCTTTGGTTAGTGGAATTGTTTGAATTCTTTTAATTCCCTGTCTCATGAGGAAAGAGACATACAATAGAAATATTACATTGGCAGAATACTTTCAGTAAAAGTAAGAAAAGTATGTTTCTTGTCCTTCACCTGCCCTCTATCTCCTGTAACCTGCTTTCAAATTCACACTCCTGCCATTTTCTTCCCTTCATTTAAACAAATTGACAGAAACTTCAGGTATACTTAACTGCTAGTTAGAGTGGATCTTTTCACTAGGGAAGCAAAGATGGGAGATTCTCTTGAGCTCAGTCAGGAGTTCTTGAGGAGGCAAAGACATAGCTAGACCCTTTCTCAAAACACAACAAAGAAAAACAAACTATGATCATGTCTATCTTTGGAGTTATCTGAAATTATGTCTTTATAGAAACCACTTGAATTGCAGTATTGCCCCATTCATAACAGCCAGTTGTTTTATGATTTTAGTGTTTTAAACTCACACAGTTACATGCTTTACAATCCTTCACTCATAGAAGGCATTAATCCTTATCACAGTGTTTTCCTGTCTACCCTAGTACTATGATTTGAAAGAATCAAGTATTCCTTTCAATTGCTTTTTCCATTTTGTATTTGGAGAGCTCTGAAATTCAGGGACATAAGCTTGCTAATAGACTAAGGCAGACAGAATTAGCATACTAAATTTTCTTCAGTTTATAGAGACAAGTAGACCATTAATATATTATCAAATTCATCTTCATAATTATATTTGAAAATGAATCTTTTAATATTTAACATAATTGTATTATTCAGACTATTTCTGCTACATAATTATATTTTTAAAAGAAAGTATTAGTATTAATCTATTTTTATTATTCTAGACTATGTGATGTAAAGACATTAACGTACACCCATTTTTGATTTTATGGGAAAGTGGTAAAATTGATGTCATTAATTGAAGTTATCATTGTAATAAATTTCTTCTTAATGCTACATATGTTTATTCTCATTAAAATTTGAACCTGATAAATTAGTGTTCACATGTTCTTTTAAAACAAATCATACTTGCATTATATTTCAAAGTGTGTTTCAAGTAAATTGCTATGTGTATTTTATGATTAATTAAACCTGCTCTATGCCTGATCCTGTCTTTTCAGCCTAATGAAATCTATAATAGGTAAAGTACAGAATTTTATTCTATGAATTTTATGACTTATACTGTAGACATACAGGAACATTTTAAATTTTTTTTATTTCCCAATCATTAGTTGTGTTTTGAGACTTCATGTAAGTGATTTCTAGACTACTGAAACAATACACATTGATTTTATCCACACAAAATTGATGTCACAGTGGATTTTCTTTCTCTTGTTCTCAAAGGGCCATTGTTAAACATGTGTGGTGTTTTTGCTTCAAAATTTTGAATATTCTCAAAAGAAAATGCTCATTTTTAAGAACTATTGATCTCAGAATCAATTCAATCAGTGTTTAGTACAAGCCAGAAATGGGGAACAATGACAAATAGTATGAAGAAATAGCAGAAAAGGAAGGAGGGAAAGGAAGGACATAGAAAAGGAAAGAAAAAGAAAGGCAATAGGTGAAGAGAATGAAAAGGGGAGAGAAAGGAGCAGGAGAAAAAAAGATACAGAGGTATTATATGGCCATGTTTAAGAAGTAGGCTTCTGGAATGAAAAATAACTATTTAGCATTTTAATCATGTAATTTTTTGCTTTGTGATATAAATCAAATTACTTAATCATCTGAAATTTGAATATATTCAAATGTGAATAATGCATTTTTCTACATCATCAATTTTTTATGGTAATCAGATGGGCTAATCCATGGGAGGAGCTAGCTGTAGTGCCTGTCAGAGAGCACACAATTGATAGATTTAAGTTATTACCAGATATGATTGTGGGATACAATATGGATGCAATGATTACATGCTTCTAATATGTAAAATTGTTATTGTTCCTTAGACCTAAAAATCAAATAAAAATAAGTAGTTTTAAGAAAGAAATCTATAATTTATCTTTCATGTAATATATGTTTGTGCAGTTTCTAATATGTGTTAGACACTCTAATATGTGTTAGACTGAGGAGAAAGTCATTTGGGATACAAAGAAACATTTTAGTTTGAGAGAGAAAGTGTTATAATTGAATATGGCATTATATTATGGAGGCACAGAGAAAGAATGACTATGTCACTCATTGTTTAGGAGGTGATTTCTCTTAGATGATTCCTGAGGAATAAAAGAGTTGTTTTACACACTTCTGAACAGACATAGGGAGTATTCCCACAGAAAGAAACCAGAGAATTCCAAATTATATGAACACATTTGCAAAGATGTACGTGTACATAAAAACATAGAATATAGTTTCAATAGATTTCAGCAGTAGACTTAGGGGAAGACAGAAACAAAGAGAGAGAGAGACACACACACAGAGAAAGCAGGCATGGGGAGAGGGAAAGAAATAGAAGAGAGGGAATTTTCAGGTCAATTATTTGTAATTGAATAGCAGTTTCTATTCATTGAATGCTAAATTAGATACTCTCATAATATCATCCTATACTGTGTGACTTTGTAACACTAAATTATACTGAGGTAAATCTACATTTTCTGATGAATTTTTAAGTTTGAATGCAGTTGTTTTAGTAGTACATATTTGCAGTACCTAATGATCACATTTATCATGTGAGAGTTTGTAGACTTACAAAAAGATCTTATTTTTTTATTCTCTTCTCCTCCTATCCCTCCTTACTCCCTTTAACTCTTATTCTCCTTTCCATTTACAAAATCTCTATTTCCAATTATGTATTTAGTTCTCTTTTATTTATCAAACCCCACCCTCAATCTTAAGGCAGTATATCCAGCAAATAGTTTGTAACATCTCCAGTGTCTTGACAATGGGTATTTAGTATACAAATACAGAAGGTATATTTTGGAAACTTCAACATAATCTTTAAAAAGGAGATAACTTACTAAGATATATCATAAACAACAAGTTCATTGTTAGCATACATATTATCTGTAAGCATTTTGATTGACATCGTGTCATAAAAATATATCTTTTCTTGGATGCTTTATTGTGACTGAAGTTAAAATAGAGCTTATTTATTTAAGTATGATTAATTGGGCTCTGAATTATAGATATAGTTTGATAGAAGAAGCTGTCCTATTACTTTATAAATCATGAGCAATTGCATCTGCGGGGCTGATAGTGATACTCTCCCACTTTATCCAAGACTACAACTTATTTAGAAAAAGTACTTCTAATATTTTATGGTATTTCATAAAAAGCAACACATTTATAAAATTCAAACTTTCTGAATAGCAGTAAGTATAAACAGATTCCTTTATTATTAATTTACTCTATGACAATTTATGTACAGAATTCATAAAGAAATATAACACAACATAATTAGAGACATTTATAGCTAAATGGATGCACATTAAGGCGTTAGTCTTAATTAAAATAAATAATACAAACATGTAAATACCGAATAATTTTTCTAGTATGAGAAACTGAAAGTATAAATAAGGATCAAAAGACATATGAAAGGCATACTAATACATTATTAGTTATAAAATGGTAAAGACCTAGATTTCAATTTTAGCACAAATGCAAAAAACTTTTGAAGAGAAACGTAGCAAGAGAGGAAAAAATAGAGGATGCAAGCTGAATACTAAGGAATGTCTTTTCATCTTAGAAAAGATAGAAAAAAGAATTTTTAAAAACATAAGAAAAATTTAATAGCAAATAGGAAACTGGTTGTTACAAACAGAAAAATATTCCAATAAGTACATTCAATATGTTTTGTATATGTTCCATTAAAACGAATTAATTATAATATTAGATTTTAAAAACTAGATATAACAGGCCTTGGGATTTAGCTCAGTGGTTCTGGCATCTGCCTCGAAAGTGCAAGGTCCTGAGTTTGACCCCCATACCAAAAATAAAAACAAAACAAAACAAAACAAAAAAAACTAGATATAAAAACATGCTCTCTACAAGAAACAAAAAAGGCTATGTATTCAAAAGTTGTAGATAGGCCAAAATTAAAAGTGCAGAAAAATACATCATGAAATCATAAAATAAGTTTCTTTTTAATCTTTTGTATTGTTTTAATTTACAAAAATTAGATTTCACTATGAGGAAGTGAGAATAACATTTTAGAATGATGAACGATTAAGTTGAATAGTAAGACATAACCATGATAAATGCATATGTGCCCAGTAAAAGAACATAATTACACACAAAGCAAAATAAAGCAGAACTAAATTAAAAAGTGACAAACCTACAATTATTTTTAAGGATTTTACCATCCAAATCTGTTAAAATGAAAATAAAACAAAACAACAACAATAACAAAACAGGAATGTTATGGATTATCTAAATAAGTCTATCCATCACTTTGACTAAATTTACATATACAGAACACTATACTCAAAACAGCAATATATACAGTTTTTGAATTGAACTTGAAATATATTCCAAGATAATTCCTAATCTGGGCCATAAAATAAAACTCAGGGTGATTGAACCATTTCAAATCTGAATAAAAGCGAAATGTAGCATATCAAATTGGTATGCAGGGCAGTACAGAAACTATGGAAACCCTACATATTTACAATTTATTTTTAAAGAAAGTAAAAAAAAAAAATCAATGCTTTTTTTACTGCAATAATTTGACTAGAGAAAGCAAAAAAAATCTGAAATAGTAAAAAAGAAAATGCTCTCTTTTCATTATCATTTACTTCAAAATATTTCCTAATATGATTTGCAGTTTATTTTGGTCATGGTTAATTTAGTAGTTTGTTGATTACTACATGAATATTGCACAGTATTTTAGAGATATTATTATTTATTTCTGATTTAATTTCTGTGGTAAAGAGATTTAGTCTTCAATATTTAAAAATTTGCAAATTTTATTAGACATTTTTATAATCCAGGATATGAAATAACTTTGTGAATATTCTTTATTTATTTATAAAAGTTAGTATAGCAATTTTCAGATGTAGCCTTCTATACATGAAATTTTAAAAATTAAGTAATAGTCTCATTTAGATAATCTATTTACTTTCTTTTATTCTTTAGTTATTGTAAACAGTGAAATACAAAAACAAAAAAAGAAACAAAAATTTGGGACATTATGAAATGAAATACATTCACAAATTATAAACATAAAATTATATGAACCCTGACAAAATGGTTAAAAGAAAAAGGGAAAAAACCCAATAACAAAGAATTCACATAATTGGAAGTTCTGGGGAAAATTGAATGATAAGAGGGGGATATTATTCATAAATTCATCAATAAATTCTACAGCTAATATGAAATGAAAATATTCCTAACAAAGCCAAGTATTCAAACATGTCTAAACCTGCTAAATAAAAATAGCTGAACATTATGAAAGTAATTGATTTCATAGTCAAAAATCTCTTTATCAAAATGAGCCAGGATCAAACTGAATGATCTTTTAAGTAAGAGGAGTATAATATTTGCATAAAAGCTTTCCATTTTTAGACATGATTCTAGAAATATAATTATTAAGGCCACATATCCAGCTCGACGACAGGAGCTTATGGTTTATGTAATTGAAGATAGATTTTTGTGTGCATAATGGATTTTTAAAAATCATCATATGAATACATCTTAGGTGTGAAGGAGCTGCAGATAAATCCATGTTGTGCTTAAGCCACTGGGATTCAAATTGTCTAAGAGGAAACTCTGGGCCAGGAGCAGCACAGCACCTGAGAACTTGTTAGAAATGCCAATTCTTAGTTCTCAGCAGAGAATATTAAATAATAAATTCAGGTGTTTGGACCTAGCAAATTACATTTCATGAATCTGTCCTAATTTATTAGGGTAAACACTTAAGTTTGAAAACCACTGGCTTATAGTCATATTGTTACCTCCTCTCATAGAGCTAGCAACATGCTCCATGTTGACATGGATGGTGAAAGTAGTAGTATTGCATTATAATTTACTGAACAATACTTAAAAATGTAGACAATGACAAAGTACATTAGAGTATAACAAACCAACCATCAAACCAGGATGATCACTGTTGAAAAATTTCATTGCATTTCCATTGGAGTATTGAATAACTGAAGTTATTACTGAGACAGTATCTCAGAGAAACCTTCCAATTCAAACAGCTTGAATATCAAAACCCTTCCTTGAAAAATACTAGTCCTATGTCTCAACATAGTTATTTGATTATTTTTTAAAATTTGAAAACCAAGTATTCCCCTAAAATATTAATTTCTCAATTATTGTCTTTGATCAGTGTTTGCACTGTTCTGAACCTTTGGCTCAGTTGACTGGGTAATTATTTTGTATTTTTTAAACTACTCAAAAGAGGCATTTTGGGATAGCATAGAAGCAAAAATATAAAGTATTCCATATTTTCTAAAGCCTTTACCAAATTCTAAGCTCACAGAATTAATCTTTTTTGGTCTCATGAAATTATGTAGTTTAATTCAACTTCTGAAAGTGCAAAGTACAAACATCTATATTAATTAAAATTCAGTCACAACACACTCGCTTAATTGTGGCCAAAATGCTCCTGAGAAAATTATGGTGGATTATTTCAAGTCTGAGCATTTCAAGGACTTTTTTGTTCTGCCAAGATCCAGTTATTAAGATTTCTCTTGTCCTTTCATGATTTTTTTTCACAATAAATTTTACTTTCTAGTCACTTTCATAAATGAGTAACTGGAACAGCATTTTCAGTTCTCCAAAGAACTTAGTAATGATGAGCAAATTGCTTTGATTTATGTTCTGTTAGGCAGATGATAAAACAGAGAAAAAAGAAATTCATATCAATAATCATAAACAGTGTCAGGATCCTCTAACCCTTATAAAAATATTAGAGGTAGAAGGATTTTAATACCTTTATGGTAAGCTCAAATCCTTATTCAAATATTTTTACAATATTTAATATTTAAAAATTGGCATCCACAATTTGATTTCATGTGTGAACTAACAATGTGTAAATCCTAAAGTTAAAATCACACTTTAAATTTTATTTTCAAATTTCTGACCTTCCAATTCAGAGTTTGAAAAACTGCACTCTATAAAATCATGATAAATATTTATAATTCAATATCTCAGGATATCTAAGGTCTCATAATAATTATAGAAAATGTCAACTGTTTTATATACAATAAAGAGAAACTTCATGATTTTGCTGTAGTTTCCTAATGAATATGCAGCTGTCCACATAGTGGGTCAGAAGCCATTCAGCTTTCTCATCCCCTCGCCTAGTGCCTTCTAATTACAGGAGCCCTGCTGGAATGAAGACAGATGGAGCTTATGGAGGGAAATACTTGTCACCCATTGCACATTCATGCATTATCAAATGTCTATCTGTAAATGCAGGGGAAATGTAAAACAGCTCTGTACTGAAGCTGAGAGTATGAATTTGTGATGAATTTACATCAGTCTCTGATGCACTCATTTTCAACTAACTTTAAAAAGCTTATTAATTTACTACTATGCAGATAGATTAATTTATAGAAGCAAACTAAAGTGGTATAAAAATTTCATCCACAATAAAGTATTGAGATATCCTAACTGACAAAGAAGAGGAGAGAGGATGCTAAAGAAATTTTGTAAAAACCACACTAAAATCATGAAACTAAAATCTAAGGTCATGTGCCTGTGCATACTGATAGAAGGTATCCATAGTATTTAGTTACAGTGGGTAAAGAAAAATATTTTTGTGTTCACATGCAAATATAATTCAGAATTTGGGCCTCAGTAAGATATAGTTATCTGTTTTCATTGCTTCCATTATCACTCTTTAAATAGATAGCAAATGATACATTTTTAAAAATATAAGCCATTTCAAATATTAATAAAAATATTAATACAAACTTCAACTCTGTGAGGAAATGTAATGCCATCTCAGAGTAATACTTAATGATTCTCTGTTTTTCTCCAAAATATGAGGATTAAGTGTATAGTATTTTATACCAAAACATCTGAAATTAGAGAAATTGTACCTATTAAGCCATGTAAATATTTCCCTTTTCTTTTTCTTTTTTTCATTCTTTTCTTTTTACTATATAGAAAGATAATATTCACCTCATAACTTTCTCTTTGATACTTACTGCAAGATCTAGTCCTCTATTTTCATTCATACGCAATAAAATTTTATCTTTATCATCCACCTACAACTTGAAATCAATGAGTCAAAACCATACTAAACAACCAAGTTTCTTCCCTGGAATAATAAGTGAGTATGCATTTTCTCTCAGTTATCATTATTTTGTATGTTGCATTAAATTTAAAAATATCTGATTACATTATTTCATACATCTATATGCTGCTCAATGTCTGAAAACCTGAATTGCCTGCATTGAACTTACCTCTGTATTTTTCCACTTTTTGATATGTGTAGCAGTTATCACATTACCAAGTACACAGAAAAAATCATTTCATATTTCTCTGCAGCAGTAATATATGGACAAATTTAAAATTACTATTATTCATATATTTATTAAAGTTGACATTTTAAATGCATAAATTATAGAACTAAAACTGAAAATGACTTAGTCTTCAACATTGAAATTCATATAAAAACTGAAATGCTCATACTAAATTAAGCACCACCATTCAGAATGGAGGAAGTTGTCTAAGGCATTTTTAACATGTAATTTTTATAAAACGACCATACTTGTTCTCTGTTTGTGCCTTAAATCTATTATCACGGTTCATATAGCACAGTTAACCTGATAATTATAGACTGATGTGAGGGACAGCTTTTTTTTGCTATATCTTTTTAATTTTATACACAGCTTTTAACTATTCTTCCAATGTATCTTGTAACATATCTGAGATGATTATATCTTGTATTTCAGTAGTTTGTTCTTATCTCAAATTTATTTTTTATAAATATTGATTTATAATATCTAATTTGTAGGGTTTCATTTACATTTTAAATTTCTTATTTATTTTTATTCAGTTAGGTTTAAAAATTATAATATACTTAACCCATCTTTGCCAATTTTCTTCCCACAGTGAGTGCTGCCAATATTTTCAAAAATAAGTTTTGATAGGTAGTTTTCCTAATAGTAGGTTTTTATGGAAACCAATTCACTTTTTTGTTTTACAAGAGCACAAATCCACTTTTATTTTTCATTAATTTAAATCCTTGCGGAGTACAGCCTCACACGTATTTGGTCTTCAATGACCTTGGGAGGAAGGTTGCTTCAGAACTTGGCACGAACTGTCACACATGGGCCCAGATCACTCTAGTTTTGTTTGGTTTGCCACTTGGAGTCACTGTGTTGTTTTTCACTTTGTACACATAGGCACATTTCTTGCCCAGGTAGAGTTCAGTTTCACTGAGGGCATAAATACCTTCAAATTTAAGAAGAGCTGTGTGTTCCTTTTGGCTCTGGAGACCTCGCTTATAGCCAGCAAAAATGGCGCTGCACCCCAGCCTTCCAGACATATTTGCCAGCCGGCCTCCACAGGCTCCAAGATGCCCGAAAAGAGATTTTTCTTGAGTTTGTTTGTTTGTTTGCTTTCCCGGTACCAGGGATCAAACTTGGGACCTTGAGCTTGCAAGGCAGGTGCAGTGCCACTGAGGTAAATCCCTGTCCCTGAGACTTTTCTTGTTTAAAATAAATTTACTCTTTTTATACCTAAAATGTACCAATAAACTTAATGGGAAGAGTAAAAAGCAAGAAAAAAAATAAACAAAAATAAAATAAATTTACTCTATCAATGATAACAAACTGCAACGTGGTGGCGGAAGGAACTTGGATTATTTGTTTATCGGTTTCCTGTTCTGGTGGTATAATGCAATTTAGCTCCTTAATAAATGATACCTATGTGTAGGAGAGACAGTTGAGGATGCCTTTCTCTCAGTGAAGTGTTCTTGTTATAGGTTTATGTACTTCAACATGTGCATTTTTCTCCTTCCACAACTAAGCCTCCCTCTGCTGCTTTTTCCCTAGATATATTTCCATGCTATCTTCCTTTTCTTTTTTTTCCAGTAAATCTTACTTATTCTTAGCATTCTTTATGTGGAGCTGAAAAGTCTTTCTGGAAATATTTGTACATATCATAACTGTTAGGATAGGCTAGATATTCCTCTCCTTTTACAATCCTCAGAATGGTCTCCACACTTGGATATTAATTTCAAGTGTTGGTTTTCCCAGTTACATGTAAATTCGATTTTACAGTTTTCTATGTTTATTTTCTTACTGCAGGAAGTGTGAAGCTGTTGAATCTAGGGTCATCGACATTATCTTATATATATGAAGAAGTTTCAAGCCAATAACATGTGACTCTGAGTAAATACTTTAATAAATTGATTCATATAATTAGGACAAGGGAAAAATAAAAAGAGTAAAAGTTCTCCTGGGAATTAAAAAGACATAACTTAGATTTTTAGAGAATTAAATCTTTTAAATTCCCATTGAGGGCAAGAAAATTTCAGATTAGGTTAATTGGAGCTTATACAATATCAGAGAATAATGAAGACAAAATCAATAGCTTATTTTTCATGATTCATTTATTTACTAAATGCTGTAAACAAATGACTATTGTCTAAGTCATTCTTTTAATTAGATAAAATATAGTACAGGTTATGAGTCATTAATTTTCAATTATTATAAAATAAAAATTTACTTATTTCAAGTGAGCAAACTTACACATTTCTTAAACATGTATCTCTTTAATTAAAAGAGTTGTGCATTTTGATTTATGTATATAAGAAGTATTCTACCAGTGATTCCTCTCTTTATCTCCTTTTATTCTTCCCTTCTTTCTTCAAATTATCTTTTGTTCTTATCACATTGGAATCGCTTCTGTTGAGAACAGAAAAACAAATTACTTTGGAAATAAGAAAAATGATTTTGCATCAGTATGGGAGTTAAAGGCATTTTTCATAATCTTTTTTTACACACCTGTAAAAATACAAAAGAAAATGAACTCAGTGAATGTAAAGAAACCTGGAATACATAAACTACTTGCTAATGACTATTATCTAGTTCCACTAATAATATGCTTACCTCTCACCTCAGGGAGCTTATTAAGGTACATGATAATCAGGAATGTTGTCTTCAGGAGTTTGACACTGAGGGTTTCATCAAGGATTGTAAAAATATAGCATGTCTCTTTATTCTCAACTGAAACAAATAGAATTGAGAAAAAATATATGGAAGTATTAATTGAAACATTTATTATTGAAAACAATAATTTTCTTTATTGAAACATAGGCTGCAATGTATTTTAATAACTAACATAAATACATACATTTAATAAGAATTTAAACAACTATTGCAGGAGGCATTTATTTGTTTGTATTTTCATTTAGAGAGTAGTACTTAACAAACATTTACGGAGTGAAATTCACTGAGCCAGACTAAAAGAATGTGACTATGTGTTGGTGGGAATGATGATAGTACTATGACTCGCATACTGAAGAAAAAAAATATCTTTTCTATTTAGCAGAGAGCGAGACAAAAAGAAGCAAGAAAAAAACATACTGTGGTTTGCCAGTGTTTGGCTACATTGAATGATTTCTCCATCAAAGTTCTATTAGTTTCATGAAAAATTATTTTAAAATTGTTTTCTGAGCAATTATCATGATTAAACAATGTATTAGAATAAGAATCAAGTTTTCCAAAAATACATTCATTAAAAACATGAATTCAAAAAACTTTGATCGATTAGGAAAAAATTCAATTACTGAAACAGTCATATTAGCAAGATGGCTGATAGGACTTTCTGCCACTTTTCCTCAGACAGAAGCATTCATTTCCACAAACATCCATGCACAGAGAGTTCACAGCCCTGTGTAAAGTACAGAAATAAGAAAATATGATTTAAGAGGGTATGAAGGAGACTTTCATACTAACTGCATCATATCTTCCCTGAGTTAATGCAGTGAGCAGCAGAGACACTCAGCACATGTGGGAGCCTCACCGTGGACCCCCAGATCCATGCCTGCCTCAGTGAACAATGGACCAGTGGTCCGGGGCTGACACTCAGTGATCTAGGTACTTCCAGCCTTGGTCCATAGACCAAACCCATACACACACACATGCAAACATGCGCGTGAGCACACACACACACACACACACACACACAGTTGGTCCCTGACTTATCATGGCTTTACTTAAGTATTTTTTACTTGAAAGTGTTATGCATTTAGAAGAAATTGGACTTTGAATTTTGGTCTTTTTCTGGGCTAGCAATGTGGACTACCATACTTTCTCCCAATGTAGAATAGCAGCAGTGAGTTGTAGCTCCAAACCAGCAAGGAGAACATTAGGGTAAACAAACAACATTCTGTGAACTGTGGTTGATAGCTATGATGTTAAGTAAGTTAGAGGTATTGAATGCATTTGGAATTAGATTATTTTCAATATATGATGGCTTTATCAAGATGTATTTATACTGTATGTTGACATGCATATATACATACATGAAATATTGGTTAATCTTTTCAAAAAAAAGGAAATGCTGGCATCTGCAACAAAACAGTAGTTTAATTCTAAACTATTTTGTATTAAAAGTTGTTCATTTTCTACACAATATCAAGGAAATCCAATTTTTCTCATATTTCTTCCTTTCTTCTCTCCTCCTTTTCAATCTCTCCTTTCCACCTCCCTTTTTTGGTTTCTATATTTTTTATTTTATTAAAAAATATTATTTGCTTTTGTGTTTGCCTTTTTATTCTTATTATGACTCGTGAATTCCATGGAGTATAACTTCTGTTAGAGGACGTGTTCCAAATATGTGTCTTGAACAGATTCAATATTTTGCTTCCTGAGCTCTGACTATTCCTTTGTAAGTAATATTCTATGATCTTGATGTACTTGTCTACTGTTGATTTACCCTGGGCTGAATTTATCATTGTGTAATCATGCTACCTCTTCTTTTAAAGATTACATTTTCTTCATATTCAGTTCTTACATGGTATTGTTGAATTTATTATATACTCCATAAAAATTATTTCAATTAATTTTTTCAGACTTTCTTTTCTTCCATTTTTAAGGAAAGAAACTGTAAATATTTTTCTTATATAAAACTTCTATATTACATTATTTTCCAGAGAAATATATATTAATTCATATGCTGAAAAAGTAGTATTTTCAAAATTGTAGAATACAATTTGAATTTCCTAATATGGTACATGGGACTCTTCCAAGTATATAATCTGAATAATTATCCAGTCACCTCATCTCTTACACTTAATGTTCATACTTCATGTTCTTTTCATTCCTCCTTCATCCTAAATATTTGCAATTTTCAGCTATAGAAGAAAAAATCCATGCTATGGTCTCAGTGCTGTTTGAATGCAACTAAGCTATCACTTCTTTATGACTCTCTTTCATGAAGTGATAATATATGGAAACAATACACAAAGACTAAACCAAAAGAGGAGTCAGAGATAATCATATGAGTAGTGACCAAAGATAACTATTAGTAAAACTTTAACCCAAAGATGTACTGAAGTCACATATAAGTGAAAATAATATAAACAACACAATTTTTACTGTCTTCTCATAGTTTATCCTATAATTATTTTCACAGGGAAAAACTGGTACAATGGAAATTCTGAAAAGAATGTATCATACGAGCCTCTTTCTCAGGGTCACTGCAACTGGTAATGAACAGTATCTTCAGCCATGAAATTGAAGCTATTTTTTAATGCATGGCGGTACTTTAAAAAGGAAATCTTCCTTTATCAGACCATCATAGACCTGATACTGTTTTGTAAACGAGTTTCTAAACTTTCTTTATTAAAAGGATATGTCCTTGGCAATCAAAGTTAAAACACAAGGAAAGCTTAAAACCTATAACAATGAAATGTTTGGCATGTTCCTTTGATTACCAAATATAATTTTGAATATGGAGCTTTTGGCAGGAACTCAATCACATTTACTTTAACATTGTGCCCATTTTCCAAAGAAACATCCATTGTTTCTAGTACAAATATGAAGATGAAAAAACTTTCACTCTAGTTTTTGAATTAAATTGATATTTCACTTCCCAGTCATAATATGATAAGGTTTACTTATAAAGGTGGCTTCAAGTGGATACAAATTTCAGTATCAAGGTGTTTTATATTTGTGTAGATGATTAAAATTTTCTAAATTCACTCTCAGAGTTATGGACTAAGTCATGGGAAATATTTTTAGTAGAAATAGTGTATTATCAGTTGCCACTTGATATAGTCAATTAACTTTTTGTCAGACAAGAATATTATTTCGACTTCTGATTTATATATGAGTGTGAATGTCTATCTGAAAGTAACTCACATGTGTAAACAATTTTTAAATGCTGCATAAAAATTGAGTGAATTACTGTGTAAATACTGAATAGTTTCTATGGTGTGAGAAACTGAAAGTATAAATAAGGACTAAATGTATAATAGGTAAAGTGAAATAGGAAGAAAAGGGGCAAAGGGGAAGGAAGTGGGAGGGCTAGGGGAAAGGATAGAAGGGAATGGGATGAATATGAGAAAATGGAAAAATAGGAACAAAATCTTTGTAAATAGGGGGGACTGGAGGGGTTGAAGGGAGGGCTGGGCAAGGGTGAAAAATAAGAACCAAGAGAGACTATGTAAAGGTGCAAATTTCCAATGATGAAGTGTCATTATATTGTATACCTAAAATGTACCAATGATTAGAATGAATAATGGATAATGTAAAATAGGAAGAAAAGGTCCAAAGGGGTAGGGGTAGTGGGAGGGGCAGGGGAAAGGAAAGAAGGGAAAGGAAAATGATGAGAAATGGAAAAAATGGAAATAAAGTCTTTGTAAATAGGGAAGGGTGGAGGGTGTGAAGGGAGGGCTAGGAATGGGGAAAAAATAAGAACCAAGATCCATTATGTAAAGGTACAATTCCCAATGAGAAATGTAATTGTGTTGTATACCTACAATGTACTGATAAAAGAATTTAATACAAAAAAAAATTGAGTGAATTGGACTGGACCACTGATAGTGTCTTTGTTACTTTAAATTTATATTTTTTTCTTTTTTTAAAATTTACATTATTCCATATAAAACCACAACCTAAAAAAAATATGTAATTGCTAGGAGAAACTGATAATTTTTCTACCTTTATAATATGATGTTCACGTTAAAGTAACAGAACATCTGTGCAAACTAAATATCATACAAATTATGAAAATTAATTTCTTCCCTGAAGGATTTATACACTCCAATATCCTCATAGTTTTGCCTTTTCTTACTCTGCAATTATTGGTGTTGGTTGATTTCTCTTCTAATTTTTGGTGACTGATCTTTCTTTCTTGCAGATTTCACACTGAAGACGTTTTTCTTCCAACTTGACCAAATCTCCAAATCCAGAAGAAACAAGTTATTCTAATTGCAGGAGATGACTATCACTTGAATTTTAGAAGAACAACCAAAAAAATAAAGGTTTTAACTGAATTACTTTATTTTTACAAATAGGTTATCTCCTGCTTAAAATATTTGTGTCTTCCTCCTTTTCTTTTTCTTGTAATCAAAATTGTAAAAACTGCAGTGCGTTTTTCTCCACCTCAATCAAAATGTTGTTAGGCATTTGATTGTGAAATCTTGATAGAGATCCAAATGAACAACAATAAATGAATAGCAAACATTCAATGCTTTATGCAACAACATGAAAGCTTTGAATACACCAGGTCTCCCTGGTGTCTGATATTAGGAGATAACAGATGTGTTTTGTATACAGCCTTCTGGTGTGTAGGAATTTTGATGAAGAGCAATTGAATGAAAATGAAAACAAACCTTCCTCTGTGGATTCTTTAAAAAAAAAAGTAGCTTGTGTTTTCTGTTTCTTTCAATCATTACCAACACGAGTAAATTTTCATGTGTTTAAAAGACTTATATTCATTTTATTTGCCCTAATTTGAATGAAGTTAGGCCACTTACTCAGTGCCTTCTGATTTGCGCCAGCATCTTCAATGTGGCATATTTGTGGTTAAAAATGTCTCTTGTGCTTTGCTATGTAGTTTATTATCTATCAGTGTTCCTTTTACTAAGAAATATTTTGAATTATTCAACATATATAAAATCAAAGCCATTTACTTCATGAGTTGAACTAACTAGCAGATGAGTATTTCCAAGTTTAAAAGACAATAATAATAATTTGCCTCTTGAATAATTTAAAATCAGTAAGAATTATCAAGAGGAACAAAAATATATTCCTAATATTGACACTATTGAAGTCAAGAGACATAAAACTATCTTATTAAATCATAATTTTAAGGAGAGAAATAACTTACTATGTTCTAGTATTGACATATATGTATTTATGTGTATTTTCACTGAATTTTAATAATGTTAGTGACTGAATGGAAAAATATGACTAATCACTATACTTACTATTTTAAGATATAGATAATATGTCTTTCCTAAAGCCAATGCATAGATAGGTCCTATAGAAATACTTTCTAAATATAAGTTAACTTAGAAATAAAATCAAAGGGCTTCATTCAAGAATTTATGAGCACTATATAAACTTTTTAACATGATCAAGATCATAGTCACTGATACAGCTTCAAAATACTTTTCAGTTGATGACTGCATCCACTTCAATATATGAGCTATTTCATTTGTAATTTCCTAATAAGATATTTTAATAAATGAAATTAAAATTGTCAATTAAGTAACTGCTGAATTGCAACTATCAAAAGTCTTATAATTGTCCTTGGTAAGAAAACTGCAAAGCATTTGAAATATGCAGCTAATCTTCTGTCTTCCTGCCTACAAAGCGGCTACATGGATATTATAGCAATGTTGATTATAATTTTATATCATTTTAACAAAAATACCTTAGGGTTAAGTGTTTTTTAAAAAATGTGTATTACTTTTTGTTATATGCTTAATACATTCCTAACTCATATTTTGTGTTTCAAGAAAAAAATCTTTCGCTGTGAATAATGTAGTTTTATGTGAAATAAGCATATTGTGCTTCTCTTATTTTGAAATACCATAGCCTTTAATTTTATCTGATGTATAAAATATTAACAATGATTTTTATTCCCAAAATCCAGCCACATGTTTTAAATTTTATTTAGGTATTAGAAGTATTTTTTAGTAATTAATATAGTTTTATTTTACAAATATTTTATTTAAAAGTCATGGGCTAGCTCATACCACTTAAACCTTTTTGAATTGGATCATTCAGAGGTTATTCAGTACTTCAAGTAACACAACGGTAATAGCATATGAATCATCGTATTATCTTCAAAGGCTTAAAAACCAATAAAATTTTAAAATAAGTAGTCTATTGTGAGCAAGACTGCATCTAATTTTCCTTACAATTACATATTTTAATGAATTGAGGTAGGAGAATATATGGCTTAACTGCTCACTTCAGAAGGGCACTCCAAAGAACCTTAAAAATCCGGACATTTATAACAATTATTTATTTATGAATTGCTGACTATATTTTTTGGTTAACTTTCCATTAATTGAATATATATTTCATAGTAGATTTAGAGCTTAGTAATACTGCATTGTATGTCTCATTGATCTCCCTTATAAATATTAAAGTAAATGAACTCTTTCTAGTTTGTTAACATAAATAATTTATCTCTGGAGCCTGGAAACTGACTGGAAATTCCTTACATGTTAAGTAAGGTGTTTCTATCCTTAAATAATTAGAAAAATGATAATGATAGAATAGCATACATAATAAATATCTTATTATACTAAATAGCCTAATGTTAATAACTGATAACTTTGATAAAGAAAAATATTTTAGACATATATTTCTATATTTATTAAATTTAAACTGTATATACAATTTCAAATCAAGATTGGATGTAGCCATAATTTACTGAGTCTACATCACTTTAATTATATGTATGTATTATACATATGTATATAACACAAATAATATGTAGGCCACCAATGATATGTAAACATTATGTTAGGGTTGGTGGATAATACTTGTAATTTAGAAGGTGTGTGTATGTGTATGATTACATATAATATGTAAATTGGACAGATATAATGCCCCAAACATATGTTTTAAATATTGCATAGGATAGGTGATTGTTAAAGTGAGTTTGGTTGAAACCTACCAAGCTGGCTTTGATAGTGGAAAGATTCAACAAATTCTGGAATGTAAGAAACCTATAGCAGTTGGGAAAAGCAAGGAAATAGGTTTTCCTTTCTAGCTTCCAAAAAGAATTTAGCTTTCCTAATACCTTGGTATTGGCCCTGTAAGAAAAATACTGGATTTCTGATCTCCAGTAACACAAAATAATAAATCCATATTGCTTTAAGCCTTTCCTTTCATACTAATTTGTCACAAAAAGACTAGGAAACTGAAAAATACAAACAAAAACATTTTAGTATATGGAATTAAAATGTGGTTGGATATTTTGTACTTTTATTTCCTTAATCTGACAATGTAAAATAAATATATATACTGGACAATCAAATAGAACAATATGAAATTCTGAGTTGTAAGGCTTCATAGAGAAAATCATATTTATGTGAATTTTTTATTTTAAACATATAAATATTGGTAAATTATGCATTTGTTTTTGTGTCATGTCTCTAGGTATAATTACTGGTTTAAAACTAAGATTTTATTTACCAAACTATTATCCTATGTACAGCATAGAACAAGTCATATGTTTTAAAATGATTAAAGATCAGCTGAAAGAATATTCTTTAAATAGCATATGGTAAGTTTTTAGGACTTATTTTAAAATTGAAATAATTTTCTATCAAAAATACAAGAAGGTGAAAGGCATATTTGAATAAATCATGATTAAGTAACTACCTAACTATGATGAATTATAAAATAAAAAGATACAAATAATACCTTTCCTATTATGACAGCCAGCTATTCAGACAACTGTAGGCAATATAATAAATTCCATACATACAATATTTCCCTATCCAAAAGCATAATCTCTTAATTCTTTTAAATTCATTTAAAATAAATTAAATCATATTGTACATAAATTGAAACTCTTTCCTGCTGAGAATATTTAGAAAAGGAAGGAAGTAACACTTTAAACTTGTTAAAGGTGGGAAAGCAATTGACAAAAATTATGCATACAGAAACAGGAAAGATAAGAGGGTAAAACACTATCTTTCAAGAGGAAGCAATGAAAAGGTATCTGGTACCTTCATGAGAGGGTTTATGAGAGCTGGAAATTTAGTTTAGAGGCAGCTGTGACACAGGAAAACAGGACTAGAGGACAGAGGAATGAACATTCTAACTGAAATGTATATATGCCACAAAGCCAAACACCATGATTACAATCTTCTTATCCAGTTCCAGCAGAAAAAAATACAAACATATCCTTAAAATCCAGAGTTAGTGTTAAATTTCGCAGTGATAGTTGGCTTTCTGTCACTATAACAAATGCTTGAAAAAAAACAACTAAAAAGGAAAAAGGTTTATTTTGGCTTATAGTTTCAGACTGGTTTAAGTCAATGATCAGTTAGCCACTTATTTTTAGTCTGTGGTCCCACTATCTCCTTCAAGGGAACATCCTCAATAAGCAGATGAGCTCCCACTATGCCCTCCCACTATGACTCAAAAATTTCCCACCACTTCCAAAGAGGACTAAGCTGGAGACTAAGACATTTACACTGGGATGGGGGGGTGTTAATATCCAAATTATCTGATTGTTCTTATACATAAATAAGTACTAACCAGATATTTAAGTATAATCTATGTTTTACTTTATATAGAATAGTATATTTATTATTTTAACTAACACAAATGTAACAGCCATCACCAAACCCATGATTTTATGAAATAGAGTGCTGAGTCTTGATTGGGATATTTCTTTATGAAGTCAGTTTTTTTAAAAAACTTTCTTAAGTGTAACTTTAGTCATCATATGCCTTTAACTTCTATCCTAAGAGACAGAGCTGTATGAGTTAAAGTTGAGTAGATTCTGAGTTTGGGTTAGGAGGGATTGACAATCACATACAAGATAAATTGAAAGATATTTTCTAAATATCTGTCTTTTGAATGAAAACAAACAGAAACTTGAAATGAGTATTTGTAAGTTGTCCAATTGAATCAGGTTAATGTCTCTTCTTCAAGAAATATGTCAACTTTCATTACAAGATTCAGGGATTTCGGTTATGCCCACAAGGCCATGCTTGTTAAGGTAAAATTTACTAAAGAAATTAAGGAAATCTCAATAAAAAGAAATGTGTGATGGAATGCTCCTTTAAAAATTTCCAGGAGTTAGACTTCCTGCTTAAAATAGTTTGTCCCCATTATAATCATAGTTTTTGTTTGTTTGTTTGTTTGTTTTTTTGTCAGTTTGAATATGACCTGCTTTAAAACAGAAATACCTATCCATGGGAATTTCCACAATTCAGGCATATATTGTAGGCAAAGTGACTGAAAGATTTCTCTGGGCTGGGTATTTAGCTCAGTGGTTTTGCTGCCTGCTGTGTAAGCGCAAGGACCCAAGTTCGATCCCTGGCACCAAAAAAAAAAAAAGATTTCTCTAATGTAAAACCTGTGTATGTGGTGGATGAACTTGCTTTCATTGCCTGATTATCTGATGCTGACAGAATTTTAAATGCTCATTATGTTACCTTCAAGAGAATATGCTGAAAACTCACAATCTTTATTATTAGATGATTTTATTTGTGTCTACAGTGAGAAATATTCATTTTCCAAAGCAAATTTAATGAACCAGAAATTCACCATCATTATTAGACATAAGATACCTGTGATGGACAAGGGAAGAACATAAAAAAGAATTCTAGGAAGGTGAAAGTAGTCAATCCATGTATTAGAATTCACAATTTCTTTACCAAAACTTGTTTTCTTTGTGCTTACTTTTCAAAACATCGTTAAAAAATTCTCCATATTTATTTAATGACAGTATGTTTATTATATCCTTTATTCCTTCAAGTATTCTCTCTCTCTCTCTGGCTCTCTCTCTCTCTCTCTCACTCACTCTCTTTCAGCTGTAAAGCCTAACACAGGATGAAGTTACAATCTTGATATTAAAAAAGAGAAGAATCAAATGCCCAGGAGAAGGCTCCCCAGCCAGCATAGCATCGCTCCCAGCACAGAGGAGGTGAGCCAATCCCAGCATGCAGGAGGAGGCTTCTGGACCACAGTACCACAGGAGCCACACGGGAAGGCACCAGCAGCATCCCTCCCATTGAAATTAGAAGACACATAAATAAGTCTCAAAACCAGACTTCCATATCACCTGCAGCAACCCCAAAGGGAAAGGAGATGGAAAAATCTGATACTCAATTACCTGGACTACCTGAATTGGCAAAAAGACAAGATCTAGAAAAAATGAAATCAGAAATAGTTTCTCAGATAACAGCAGAGACTGTGCCCATACTGAAAGACATGATTAATAAATCTATAGAGGACACAGATAAAAAAATAGAGGAGCTGAGTGAGTAATATGATTAAATCTCAACATAGGAAACAAATGGAATCCATAGAACAGATGGAAACAGATTTCCAAGAGATTAAAAACTCCATTGAAAGTCAAAACAGCAGAATGAGCCAATGTGAGGACAGAATCTCAGATATAGAAGATAAGATTGCAATTAGTGATGAGGAAAAGAAAAGTTGCTTCAAAATTGTAAGAGACCATGAGAAATTAATCCAGCAGCTGCTAGACAATGCAAAAAAAAATAACATAAGACTGATTGAAGTCAACGAAGAAACAGGAGAGAGTGAGATGACATTAAAAAAAAAAAAAAAACTGTAGAACTCCAGCTAGCCTTAATCAAAAAAAAAATCTACACATAGGCATATAATTTTTAAGATTCCAGAAACCCAAAAGAAGATCAAAGTTCTACAAGCAGTTAGAGAAAAGAAACAAATCACATATGAAAGAAAGCCCATCAGAATCACAGCAAACTTCTCAATACAAACCCTCAAGGCAAGAAGAGCATGGAGTGATGTATTTCAAGCCCTAAAGGAAAACATCCTCCAATCCAGATTGATGTACCCTGCAAAACTATTTTTTGGAATTGATGGAGAAATAAGATACTTTCATAACAAAAAGCACCTTAGGAATTTCATGAATACCAAACTAGCACTCCAAAAAATTTTAGACAATATCCTAGGAACAGACAATGAGTATCACAACCCCAGGAAGCACAGAAGAATGAATCCATTGGGCGCAACAAAAAATTAAATACAAAGGGGGAGAATCCAACAAAAATAAAAAGTCATGACAATGATAACTCAATACATATCAGTTATAACCATCAATGTTAATGGTCTCAATTCAGCAATCAAAAGAAATAGACGGGCAGAATGGGTCAAGAAGAAAGATCCAACAGTATGCTGCATACAAGAAACACACTTAATCCAAAATGAAACCCATAGAATGAAAGTTAAAGGGTGGAAAATAATACTCCATGTGACAGGAACCCAAAAAAAAGCAGGAGTACCTGTCATCTTGGCAGATCAAGTAGATTTCAAACCAACACTGATTAAGAGAGACAAAGGACACTACATCTTTGTAAAGGGAACAATCCAACAGAAAGAGATGACAATCATAAATGTCTATGCACCAAACACTAGTGTGCCCAATTATATAAAACAAATACTAACGGACATGAAAAGTCATACATGCACAAATACAATTGTAATAGGGGACTTCAATACCTGACTGTCACAAATAGATAGATCAACTAGACAAAAAGTAAGTAATGAAATACTAGAACTCAATCGAACTCTTGAAAAAATGAATTTAACAGATGTTTACAGAGTGTTCCAACCCACAAAACCAGAATACACATTCTTTTCAGCTGCACACAGGTCTTTCTACAAAATAGACCACATACTAGCTCATATAACATATTTAAGTAAATGCAAAAGAATTGAAGTTATCCCCTGTATATAATCAGACCATAGTGTGATGAAATTGGAGATCAATAGCAAAAGAAACCGGAAAGATCACATAAACACATGGAAGTTGAACAACACACTTCTGAAAAACCAATGAGTCACAGAGGAAATTAAAGACAAAATCAGACAGTTCCTTCAATTAAATGACAATGACAATACATCATATCAAAATCTATGGGACGGAATGAAAGCAGTCTTACACAGGAAATTGATAGCAGTGAATGCACCTATTAGGAAAACAGCGAGCAAAATTAAACAACCTAATGTGGAAACTCAAGCTTCTAGAAAAGAAGAGCGGGACATACTCAAAGCTCATACAAGGGAGGAAAATATAAAGATCAGAGCAAAAAATCAGTGCAATGGAGACTAAGAGAATGATACAAAAAAATCAATGAAGCCAAGAGTTGGTTCTTTGAAAGAATCAACAAAATTGACAAACCCTTAGTCAACCTTATCAGAGAAAGGAAAGAAAAGGCCCAAATCCATGCAATTAGGAATGAAAAGGGTGAAATTACAAAAGACCCAGCAGAAATCCAGAAGATCATCAATACCTGCTTCCAGAACCTATATGCCAATAAGATGGAAAACACAGAAAAAATGGACAGATTCCTAGATACATATGAATTACCAAAGTTGAATGAAGACCTAAAAATTCTAAACAACCCAATATCAACCAATGAAAGTGAAAACATAATTAAAAACTTATCAACTAAGGAAAGCCCAGGTCCTGATGGCTTCACTGCTGAATTCTACAAGACATTTAGAGAGGAACTACTGCCACTACTGTTTAAACACTTCAGTGAAATTGAAAGGGAAGCAATACTCCCAAATTCATTCCTGGAAGCAAGCATCACCTTGATCCCCAAAGCAGAGAAAGACCCAACAGAAAAAAGAGAACTATAGGCCAATCTCACTAGTAAACATAGATGCAAAAATCTTTGACAAGATACTCGCAAATACAACGCAGAAGATCATCAAGATGATCATACACCCTGATCAAGTGGGATTCATCCTAGGTATGCAGGGATGGTTCATCATACACAAATCAGTCAATGTAATACACTATATCAATAGAGCCAAGGAAAAAAAAACCACATAATTATCTCCATAGATGCAGAAAATGCATTTGGCAAAATCCAACATGAATTTATGATAAAAACCCTACAAAAAATTGGGATAGTCTCTACCTCAAACTGATAAAAGCTATCTATGAAAAATCACAGCCAATACCATACTAAATGGTCAAAAACTAAAATCCTTCACAGTCAAATCAGGAATAAGACAAGGATGTCCATTATCACCACTCCTGTTCAGTATAGTTTTGGAAACATTAGCTACAACAATTAGACAAGTGAAAGAAATAAAAGGAATTAAGATAGGAATTAAAGAAGTCAAATTGTCATTATCTGCAGATGACATGATCCTCTATATCAAAGATCCCAAGAACTCCACCAAAAGTCTTCTAGACTTAATAACCCAATTCAGTAGAGTAGCTGGTTACAAGGTCAACACACAAAAATCAATAGCTTTTCTGTATATGAACATCAGACACTCTGAGAGAGAAATAGGGCAAACAATTCCTTTTATAATATCATCCAAAAAACTGAAATACCTAGGAATCAACCTAACAAAAGAAATCAAAGACCTCTTCTCTGAAAACTATGGCACACTGAAAAGAGAGATTGAAGATGATAACAGAAAATGGAAAGACATCCCCTGCTCCTGGGTAGGAAGGATTAATATAGTGAAAATGGCCATACTTCCAAAACTGCTATATAGATTCAATGCAATCCCACTGAAATCCCAGCAGCATACTTCAGAGACCTTGTGAAAACAATCCAAAAATTCATTTGGAACAAGAAGAGACCCAGAATAGCAAAAGCAATTCTAGGTAACAGAGACATGGCAGGAGATATCACAATCCCCAACTTGAAACTATACTACAAAGCTACTGTGATCAAAATAATATAGTACTGTCAAAGAAACAGACCTGAGAACCAGTGGAACAGATTAGAAGATGCAGAAACAACTCCAGACACATTCAGCCATCTCATCTTTGATAAAGGAGCCCAACACCCTCACTGGAGGGAAGATAGTCTCTTTAATAAATGGTGCTGGAAAAAAAAAATGGGTTTCGACTTGCCAAAGATTAAAACTAGACCTACATCTCTCGCCATGCACTGAACTAAAATTGAAATGGATTAATGATCTAAATATTAAAAAAAAATGCTGAACTGGCTTGAACAGAGGTTAGAACTCATGAAGACATTGGTGTAGGAAAACATTTTATGAACAATATCTGAGTTGCCCGTGAACTAGCACATACAATCAACAAGTGGGATCTCTTCTTATTGAAAAGCTTCTGCACAGCAAGAGAATCCACCAGCAGTGTGAAGAGACAACCCACAAGGTGTGAAAAAAATCTTCACCTGCTGTTCCTCATTCAAAGACCTACAGTCTTGAATCTATAAAGAACTTAAAAATCTCAGAAGTCCCAAATTTAAAGACCCAATCCTAAAATCGGGATCTGAAATGAACAGACATTTCTCAGAAAAAGAAGTAGAAATACCAAATAAATATATGAAAAAATGTTCAGCATCACTTTTCATTGGAGAGATGCAAATGAAAACAGCGCTAAGATTTCACCTCACTCCAGAAAGAACGGCTGCTATCAAGAAATCAACCAATAACAAATGCTGAAGGGGCTGTGCAGAAAGAAGAACACTGCTCTGCTGCTGGTGGAAGTGTGCAACCACTGTGGAAACCAGTATGGAGATATCTCAAAGAACTAGGACTGGACCTTCCCTTTGACCCAGCTATTCCCCTGCTGGGTATCTTTCCCAAAGAATTAAAAGAATCATACCACAGTGATATATGTGCACCCATGTTCATAGCAACACAGTTTGTAATAGTTAAAACTTGGAAACCACCCAAATGCTCATCAACTGGAGACTGGATAAAGAAAAAGTGGGGTTTTTTTTGGTTTTTTTTTTTTTTTTTAATAAAATGAAGTACTACTCAGCCATAAAAAAATGAGAAATTAGAGACATTTATGGTTAATTGGATGCACATTGAGGCGATTCTCTTAAATGAAATAAATAGGACACACATGTGTAAATACTGAATAGTTTCTCTAGCATGAGAAACTGAAAGTGTAAATAAAGACTAAAAGGTATAATAGATAATGTAAAATAGGAAGAAAAGGGGCAAAGCGGAAGGGGAAGTGAGAGGGGTAGGGGAAAGGAAAGAAGGGAATGGAATTAATATGAGAAAATGGAAAAATGGAAACAAAGTCTTTGTAAATAGGGAGGGATGGAGGAGTTGAAGGGGGGGGCAGGGGAAGGGGGGTAAAAAGAACCAAGAGAGATTATGTAAAGGTGCAAATTTCCAATGACGAATGTCATTATATTGTATACCTAAAATGTACCAATGATTGAAATGAATAATTGATAATGTGAAATAGGAAGAAAAGGTCCAAAGGTGTAGGGGAAGTGGGAGCAGTAGTTAAAAGGATAGAAGAGAAGGGAAAAATTATCAGAAATGGAAAAAGTAGAAATACAGTCTTTGTAAATAGGGAAGTGTGGAGGGGTGAATGGAGTGCAGGGAATGGGGGAAAAAATAAGAACCAAGATACATCATGTAAAGGTACAAGTTCCCAATGAGAAATATAAATGTATTGTATACCTAAAATGTACCAGTAGAAGAATTTTTTTAAAATTAGGTAATAAATGTCCTCCAGCACTGTTTTTTTTTTCTTTTTACTTTTCTAGGTCCTTTGTATTCCTACATAACTTAAATTTCAATATCCAATTCTTCATTTATAGCAAGTATACATAGACCTGAATTTTTATATGTACTTTGTGTTTTCTAATCCTGCCAAATTCAAAAACAAGTTTTAGGGGGTCCTACAGATTTCTTAGTATTTTCCCTGCAGATGATCATTTCATCTAAATATACTACACTTAATCTTAGCCAAAAGGCCAAGAAGCGATTCATCTAAATATAAAGATTTTACTTATACCTTTCTAATCCTATGCTAATAGTTTCTTTTTATTTCTGGACTCTATTGGTTTGGGCCTACGTTTCAAATTTTAATGGACAAATGAAGAATACACATATCTGCCCTTGTTCCCCACCTTAGAGGGAAAGCATTGTATCTTTTGCATTTATATAAGGTGTTTTTGCTGAAGTATGGAGCACATGTCTTATCTGTTGAGAAAGTTCTGTTCTACTTCTAGTCTCCTGATAGCTTTTACCATGAACAGCTGTAGAATTTAGTCCAATACATTTTCTGCAACTACTGACGGGATCATATGGCTTTTTCCTTTCCTCCGTTAAAATGATGACTTTTGGGGGTGGATCTTCCAATGCTGAACCAACACTGCCATCCCTATAATAAAACCACTTTCCACATATTGCCAGATCTGACTTCTAATAGTTTGTTTTGTTAAACAAATTTCTATCTATGTTCATACTTTTTTCTTCTATCATCTTTATTCAGTTTTAGTATTAGCCCGATGTTGATTTCCTAAAATGAGAGAAGTGTTCCTTCTTTTTTCTGCTTTAAATGCTTGACATAATTCATCAGTTAAAATGTATATGAGCCTGTTGTTGTCATATGGGTAGGTTTTCAATCTAGGAATATACTTTCTTTAATAGGTGCTATTCAAATTTTATATTTCCTCCAGAGTCACTTTCATTAATTTGTCTTCCAAGGTACTTCTTAGAAGGTGTCGAATTTATTTCAAAAAGGATTTTTGTAATATGCTTTCAATATCCTTTTAAATCCTGTAAAATCTGTGGTAATGTCCTCTAAATTTTGATATTGTAATTTTAAAAATATATAATTGATATTGTATAATAGGAAGAAAAGGTCTAAAGGAGTAGGGGAAATGGGAGGGTTAGGGGAAAGGAAAGAAGGGAAAAGAAAAAACATGAGAAAAAGAAGAAAAATGGAAACAAATTCTTTGCAAGTAGAGAAGGGTGGAGGGTGTGAAGGGAGGGCAGGGGAAGGGAAAAAAATGAGAATCAAGTTACATCATGTAAAATTACAAGATCCCAATGATGAATGTACCTGTATTTTATATCTAAAATGTATCAATAAACAATGGAAAAAATTACAAATGGAAAGAAAAAAAACCCAGAACAATCTAATTTTATTTTAGGTAGTTACAAAACTGTTAAAATATTTGATGTTTTTAAAATGATGTTTTCAATAAACACTCAATTGTAATCAGCTATCTTTCTAATTTGTTAAGTCAGAAAACTATCACAGCCTCCTCTTTAAAAAATCATTATGTTTTTCATGTTTGCCTAATTACCATTTACAAAGTATATAGCATTTACATTAGGAAGAGATAAAATGCTTATAACTTCAGTCTTGATAATTGTAATATTTGGCCTGGGTACATGGTTATTCATGCATAGATAGTGAACAGTTGTGGAAAATTAAAGAGTTTGTAGAATTCACAAAGTCTTAGAAATAAAAAAGTTCAGAAAATAGAAGGAACTCAAATTATTTGAATGATGCTACCTGCATAATCCTTCAAATTCATATCCTTTTTAACAAGATCAAAACTTTGAGGATATATTCATGTTTTGGTTTATCCTCCTCATGCACAGACTGTACATAAAGGCATGAAAAGAATTGATAATCATTCACTTTCTGCTCATTGAAGAGCTTTAATAAATGATACATAGGAAAAAAATGAAACTATGTAAAATAAGCAGTGCAATTATTAATAATATTAAATAATACATGAATATGTACTATTCTCCTCCATGTTGTTTGATTAGTAATCTTTGAAATTCAGCATTATTTAAATTATTTATGGAGGCTGAAGTTATTTTAAAATCAGTAATTTGCTGTCATGTGTATATGAACACTGAGACTATACGTTGCATAATTTGCCAAGGTTAAAATAAAAAACAAAAAAACAAAATATTGCTTAGAATGTTATAATCAGTACAATTTTTTAAAGTTATTGGTATATTATAATCACGGATTTAGATCAGGTTGAAAGTGGGAGAAACAGAAAGACAAAGAATCCAAAAGAGGAATTTACAGGTTCCCTACAGAAGAGAAATATAAAACATGTTGAAAAAATAAATATGATATACTAGGATACAATTGTCTAGAGAAAATTCTTTAGCAAAACAAAGCAATGAATAAAATGCGAAGTATAGACCATATTCAAAAGGACTAAAAATATTCACTGGGGGAAGAGGCCGTAATAGTATCCTGAATAGCTTGCAAACGTTTGCTATGAGGCACAATTATTGCCTATTTCACATTAATACATTCATGGCAACTTTTCTGTATAATACCTTAGGAATTCCGTATACTGTTATGTCTTACATAAAAAAAACACTGTAGGTGATCCTCTGAAAATTTCTCCCTCCAGTGTGTTTCTTCTGTTATCTGTTTAAATTCTTACCAAATTCAATTTTTAATTTACAGATTATAATTTTCTATAAATACAAATATGTTATTTATTTTCACAGTTTTATCACCTAATTTATCTCTTACATTTATAGAAAGTTTCTCCTTTACCAAAATGCCATTTGAATATGACATTTCCTTCAAACATTACAACATACTCACACTTAATTCTGTGAATGAATTTTCTGTTCTACATACGTACTCATTAACTAAAGAAATAAGCCCCTGCATAGAATAACAGTAGATCTTGAATTGCTATAATCAGGTAATTAGGTACATTGAACACAATGTATAAATTAAACTTGTATATTAGAGATTATTTTAAGGGTTTTAAAAAAGGGTGTATTTCCTATTAAAGTCAATACATAATATTTTGAACTTCAACAACACTCCTCCCTTTTACTTTTTTCACTTCATTTGCTACCAATTCTATATATTTATATTTATTTAAATCAACAGAAAAATTATACGTATTTTAGCCAATATGTTTTGAAGTTTGGTACATTGACTAGTGACCAAATCCAGCTAATTAAAATTTCCATTATCTCCTGTAGTTATCATATATGTGGTGAGAATGCTTATCACCCACTTCCAAAAAGTTTCCAAAAAATACAAAATATTAATTTTATTAACCATATTCTACAAGAGATTTCTTGAGCTTATTTCTCGCACCTATATATATGTATATATATACACACGTATATATCCTATATATGTGCATATATATATATACACGTATATATCCTATATATGTGCATATATATATATATGCACATATATATCCTATATATATATATTTAGTATCAGGGATCAAACTCAGGACCTTGTGCTTGTGAGGCAGGTGATGGAAACACTGACCTAAAACCCTGGCCCCTTTAGGATATATTCTTAAGTTTTTAAATTGCATCAATTTTTAACTAGTTCATAAAAACATAATGCACATATTAATAATAAATATGGGTTTTCCATAACCTTTCATTTGAAAACTAGAAAACTAATAGTTAAAAATTTTAAAAAAACAGAATTGCAAATCATTTCACTATGAAAAATATCTCTAAATTAGTAAAACAAACTATAAAGCTTTTTAAATGTATACTCTTTTCTCAAAAATTGATATAGCTAGCATAGTCTTCAAATGCCTGTGATTACACATTTCTGGTTATTATGAAAATACTTTGAGATACAATGTCTCCAAATATTTCTATATTTTTCTAACTAACATTACGATGTTTTAAGGAAGCTCAGCCATACTATTTGAATTTCAGATATTTATAACTTTGTGCTTTCTTGGTGCTATAATTTATTAAGTGTTATCTTCTTGAAATCATGAAATGTAACTTCAGTGTTATGGTGTTTCTCAAATTTAACACTATTTCTTACTCATAGTACTTACAATATATTGTTATATGCTGCCTAATGCCATTTCAGTCACATGTAGGACATTGTAAAGCTTATGGCTGAAATGTGTAGTAGGCTTTACCATCTAGATTTGGTTACCCACACACAGACTTTCAAAAGAAAAGGAAATTGTGTATAGAAGTATTTCTGAGTTTATCCCCATTCTTAAGTAACACATGACCATATAAGAAGTTTTGATGGCTAATGCTGATTATCAGTTTTACTGGGTTAGGAGATGCCTGGCAGATTCTTAAAGTGTATTTCTGTGTGTAGTGATGGGAGTGTCCACAGATTATTGGAATGCAGACCAGCTAACTGAGCTTGAATTTAAAAAGCTCCAGTCTTCATGAACAGGTGTGTGTTTTTCTACTGTCATTGCTTGTGGACATCAGAAAGATTTTTCAGTCTTCCAATATGGATTCATACAGGAACTCTCCAGAAGCTTCTAGGCTTTCATTCTCAGGTTGGTGCTGTATCCTTGATCCTTCTTGCTCTATGGTTCTGCGTCTTTTGCACTGGATAGGTACTGGATCTTCCAGCTGTCTCTCTAGCCTGCAGATGATCACTGTGGACTGTCATGCCTCTGATCCTGTAAGCCTACCTAATAATCTGTCTTGCATAGATAGATAGATAGATAGATAGATAGATAGATAGATAGACGCTGAGGGACATATATAGAAATTAATCCTGAGGGTACTAGATCAGAGTTAGGAAATATAAGATCAAGTTTAATCTCAGGTTTTTAAATGCATATTTAACATTCAATATTTGCGACAATGTGTAATCTGTATTTAATATATATAATCATTCAGCATCATAACTCAGTTACTCAGAGTGCCTGTGTCATATTTTTGCTTGTTGATTTATTTGTACCTAAATGAACATAACACAAATAAAGGAGAAATACCAAAGCTTCTTTAAAGAGGAAATAGCAGAACTTCTTTGTTAATCTACTGATAAAGACATCTAAATGCTGAAGGATATTAGAATGCTTGAATGGACTTATGATATAAAACTTGCTTTCCCTGCTTCTAACAGCATCCTCCAGTAGTTACAAAGGACAGTCCTTCTTAAATTTAGAGAAATACATTTATGAGTGGACCCTTTCCATGTTTTAATAGGTCTATGATGGCTTTTTAAGTCAGCAATGACTGTGGGAATCACTGCCAATGAGCTGAGCCCTCCAAATTTTCATGAGGTTAATTGTAACTTCTAATTGTTAAGGACAAAGTATGCATGCTTTCCTTCAGGGGTTAATGGAATGAATATAGTCATCAGAATAGTCTCACATGCACAGATTTTATGCATTGACTAGTTCATCAGTGCATATTTCAATGAAATATATGGACGGCGTACTGAACTTTTATGAGTAACTCAAGTACAGATATGATGTTCAAAACTGTTAAATTCACCAAAATATAGAATCACAACAGATACACAAATTTTCACACTTTAGCCAGTTCAATGATCATGGTCACTTGTTTGAAGAGGATTCCAGCTCTCTTCAACCAACTATCACTCCATGTAACTAAAAAGGATACCTTCCTACAAATTGCATTACACTATCCTACACATAACCTGTGGCTATTTGTCATGGTGAATGTGAATTGGAAAATAGATATCTGAGGAATAAACTCTGTCTCTGAGAGGACCTTAATCCTGAAGAGCTGAAATGCCACTTTGATGTCCAGTATTCAGATTAGACGCTTATGGAGATCAAATGAGCAAAGGAGCTTTGGCTACTGCCCAGTGGATCCTTATTCAGACTTTATGGTTCCATTTTATGAATAGAATAATCATACTTGAAACTGGCATAATTTCTACATTGATTACATAGGTTCTTGTTTGAAGAAATCTCAAATGAAAGACACTAACAGTAGCTCAGTTTATCAATAGAGTAATTCAAAATCAATAGTGGAAGAATTTTAGAGGTTAGTTCACTCTACAAAAACTCAAAAAATGCAGGAATGGTGATTTATGCTGCATTCACATTTAACTTGCCTGTTTTTTTCATATAAAATCCAGACATAATTTCAAGAATAATGATGAATTGTTACTATATCAATCACATGTTGACTTCCACTGCAGTTGCTTTTATAGGTGAAGTTTCATAGCTGGAGTAGTTTCACATACCCTTAAGGCAAAACCTAGTATCCATCCACTGATCCTGACAATTACCACCACCCCCTTCAATGAACCTAGTTAATTTTATGTGGAGGGAGACATGGTTGGAGGCATAGATTGCTACTGATTCATAGAGAGATGAATGATTTACCTAAATGGTCAAGAATTTTGAAAAAGCAAAAGGGAAAAATTGTTACATGAAAATTTGAGTAAGCTATAAACATTTTTTTCATTTCAGAGTTTGTAGAGGTTTCAGTCCATAGTCATCTGGCTCAAGGAAAGATGACATGGCAGAGAAACAGTTCATGGCCCTGCAGGGAGAAGGCAGCAAGCAGCAATTCTCCTTTCTTTTCTTATCCCATCAAGGCTATAAGCCTTTTGAGTGGTGCAGCCCCTTCTCTCCAGTCACACCCTGAACTATGCTCATTCCAATCAGTGGATTAATTTTGTACCACACAGCCTTACTCCCAGTATAACACTTCCTAGAAACAAACAGCTCTGAAAAGCCCCACCTATGAGTGCATGAGGCCTTGGAGGTACATCTAGATACAAGCCATAATGGGATGTTTAAAAAATATGGTGAATGTTTAAATTTAAAATAAATTGTTGAACTTAAAGCCACATTAACATTAGTCTCCCTCAACATACATACTCCCCCTCACTTGGTCTCACTATGCCATCATTCTTGTCACTTTCTGAAGCAGTTCTGGAAGTCCTCCTTCATGAGTGTCATTATGAATTGTGATTTTTAAAAATGTGATGAATATTGCTACCAAATTTCATCCAATAAAAAGGCAGGCTTGTAAAAATATTACACTGTGTACTCATACACCTTGTTCACTGAATCTGGCACAGAGTAACTTCTGGCTGTTGACCAAGGTCAAAATGACCATGAAAGGTAAATATTTTGAATTCATTCAAGACATCAATACACCCATGAGCAGAAACTAAAGATGCTCCCAATAAAGGACTTCCAGAAATTAATCAGTAAGTGGCAAGAATGTTTGGGTAAGTATTTATAAAGCAATGGAGAGAATTTGACGAAGTTAAAGGCAATATGTGTTTCACTGTAATAATATTTTAAAAATTTAGACACACTGTATTTTTTTATCACATTTTATTTATTCTTCTTCTAGACTAAAGCTACTGCGACTTACTAGTTTTATGTTCTTCTTCTAGAATAAAGCTACCACAACTTACTGGTTTTTACTTCATCCTTCCAAATTGAATTTAATTTGTCCTAATTATCAGTGTTTTCCTCTACTGGAACAAAACTAAAATATTTAAAAGAACATCTGGTTTGAAAAAGACTGCATTTTAGTGTTTCCCCCTTACCTTCTTGGAAATTATACAAAATAAAATGTTTTTTTCAAAGTTTAAATAATTCAGAAATTATATTTTAGGGAATCTTAGAAATAAATATAATTGAAAAATTTAAAATATGCTTGAACTGCCAAGAACATCTACTGCTTAGTAGAAGTTACCTGCAAAGAATAAAACACAAGAAGCACAGTGAATAACAGGAGAGCTATCCTTAGTGTAGTGTTTAAAAATTCAGACAAAAATGAGAACCCCAGAGGAGCTCATCCTTACCCCAAATGCAATAATGGACAAAAAGAAATATTCTAATTAAAAGAAGCAAAGGACATAAAATTAAACAAAGACTACATAGATGGGACATATTCTCAGGAAAAAAAACTTTCTCTGGAGTAGCCAATATTCTCCTAATTTTGATCTGATTAAACTGTGGTGTAGAATAAAGACTATGCAGAGTCTAGGGATATGGCATGGTCAGTCACATGAAGATTTAGCCATTGATGAGTTCTATATATTGGTGTGGTTACAATGTGCAGTTTGGTTGGAAGTGGGTCACTAGGAGTGTGGCTCGGAAGTATGTCTCTCCCTCTTAGCTCCTCCCTGTGCTCTCTGTTTCTGAGCTGCCTTGCTTTCAGTGCCCTTTCCTCCACCAGACCCCTCTGCATCTTGATGCTGCCTTGGGGCCAGCCAATAATGTACTGTAATCATGAGTAAAAGAAACCTCTCCTCCTTAAATTGTTGGTGTTAGGTATTCTGTACCAGTGACAAGAAAGTACCTACAATACGTCCCTACTTCTAACTTAAGTCATGCTTTACTATTACAGTATTACACTTCAAATATCTCACATAAAGACTTGGATGATGAAATCCAGCATGTAGTGAGTGCAAACCATTGTCTACCAAGAATGTATACAGTAAACAGCATGAAGTAGAGTTATATGACAGAATGTCACATGTACATGCATAGCTTCTAATATATGTTGCTAAATAACAAAAAACAAAATGTAGTACGACTTACAGGAAAACATATTTTTTATGAATAAGAAATACATTTATGAAGTAATATCATACAATTTCAGAGAAGGATGCCTAACTATACTACACGTATTCAAGTGAGGGCCTCTGTTATGCAGTATTTAAAAAGGATAGTAATAGGGAAAGGCCTGAAGAAATGGGCCAAACGAAAATGGGTACAAATGGAGAGTGTTACCTTGTTCAGTGTGTTATTTCTTGTGAGGCATAAATCAAAGAGTACTTTTAACTGAATTTTTGCATTTGAGTTATAGAATTAGAACAATGGATATTAAAAAAGATATTTTGTTTATTTTGGTATGTACAGACATCTTTTAAAAATCACTTAGGACTGAGTAACAAGGATATTTCCCGGGATTACAATGTCAAGCTTATTTATCTCTGCATTTTAAATAGCAGAAGCCAACCTCTGTGTGTGTGTGTGTGTGTGTGTGTGCGTGTGCGCGTGCATGTCTGTATGTGTGTGTGTTTGCACAAAAGAGAATACTAAAGAGTTTAAATAGCTTCAAAATCATAGTTTTAGAAGATTGGTATATACTTTTAATTCTTTACATTTCTGAACACAGTTCATTTATTTTTCTTAAATATATTTAATATATTTGTTTGATCCGAAATCTTCACCAAATTCTAGTTATTGTCACAGATTGTTCTAGAATGTCATATATAAATATGATGATCAAATATGTAGTGGTGGGCTAAACAGTGTATTACTATTCTCTTTGCCACTTTTGTCAACATTATTATAATCAAAAATTTAAGTATCTTTTATCAAGAAAATGTATTTGTAATTCATTATTAATAGTAGACAAAATTTCCAAAGTATTTGATCACTTTGTAATGAATTATTGTATATATATTCAATTTAATATAGTTTTACTGATTATTCTTCTAATGTTTCTGTTGTGACTAGGAATTTATCACTTCTGTATTTATTTGTTTATTTTTATTTTTATTTTTTTTTTGGTACCGGGGATTGAACTAGGGTAATTGTGCTTCCACAGCAGGCAGCGAAACCACTGAACTAAATCCCCAGCCCTCCCTTCTGTATTTATATCAATGGAAGTTTTATATCTTGAATTGTTCAGTAGTTGTACAGCATAGTATAATTAATTTCAAAATAAATACAAATAATATGAGAAACATGCATACTGAAATAAATACTTTGAAGAATATAGTATGGATAATATATTAACAAATGTTGTAATTTTAACAAAATGCAATCTCCCCTACCCATTTCCTTTGATATAAGACAACAAAATGCATCCTGAAAGGTAGTAATTAATCAGAATTATAAAAATTTTCAGATGGAATAGATCTTTATGTCTGCATGACTTTCCTTGTTTGATATCTAACCAAGATGAAATTTAAGTAAATCATTAGAGAAAACCTTAAATCCACTAAAGTTATGCTAAATTCTTTGAAGAATTTTTTCTGAAATCTACAGAGAAGGAATGGAGCAAAAGCACCGAGAATGCAATAACTCTTGTAGCACATCAGTGATGGTGTCAGGAACTAATGTTATACAAGCCAGACACTTGGACAGAATGCACAATGAAGTCTGAGGTATCAGGCAGCTGGCAAATCAGGTACAAGTTAAACTAAGATCACTGCATTGTAATCAGTAACTCCTTCAATTACAGTTTCAGCAGTAGTTGATTTAGAAAGGGTGTAACAAAAGCATGGGTAAAAGAACATGAAAAAAACCTATACTAATGATATTGAGCAGTAAATTGACATTCTATAAGGCTATATAAGTTAGCTTATTGATATTGTATAAAAAGTAATTAAATCAAAATTGCAAAGAAATTAAAAATATATGATATATTGAATTTGAGTTAAAAGATAGCTTGATCTGAGAAGAGAAGAATATTCTTTCAATGGTACCAATAAAATGACCTGCAAATTTGAAAACAGGTGAGGTCACCTTGTACCTTGAATGGTTTAACTAGTGGAGAAAGCAAGCTGCAAGATTAATGTAAACTGTCTGTTTAAATATGTCTTTCTTCATACTCTCAAATGTTACTTTATTACAGCCTTTCCTTTGAGCTTTAGAAAAGAAATGAAAAAAATATCTATTTCACTGAAAATATCTAACAGATACACTTCAGAAACAGTTAATTCCAGAGAAAGTATTAGTATGTTTCACCTTCTCTATAGATTTGACTTAATTTCAGAGAATGAGCTAGTAGCTGATACAATCTTTTACACACCAATTTTATTTTCAGGGCATTTAAAATAATATTTATACTTCCAACTACAGAGACACAGCATCAGTCATTTGAAGGGAAATAATTATTGTTATACATAACATGGTACAAATACATTATACTCTGAAGTAGAAAAATAACAATGAACATTTAATTAGTATTCGTTTTTCACATTTAGTAACCATTTTGTTCTTAGCTTCTGTTCTAAGAATCATATTTTATATACCCTTGCACAATTTGTTTTTTTGCAAAACAGATAGAAGATCCTGGAAAGAAACTTAATTTTTAAGTGTGGAAACCCAAGGTCATGTAAAGACTTTGCTAGGTATCCCATTAGGGAAGTGCTTTATACTTTTAAAAACCATTACATTATGAATTAATTCACATAAAACAACTCATTATGCTTGCCATGTTACATTTTACAAAAATATGTTTTTGTTAAATATTTACCAAGTGTTTAGCAAGTTATACTGCATGGGACAGTTTCAAAAGCTTTGCATATTTTTGAAGTTTTAGTTCAGGTCTTTGATTTAAGTAATTATCTCACTTGAATGCAAGGCTGTTTGTATTATTCACATTTCAGACCCTGAGCATCCCATTTTTTATCATATAAAAAATATATGTGTGGGCCGGGGATTTAACTCAGTGGTTTCACCACCTACTGCACAAGCACAAGGACCTGAGTTCGATCCCTGGTACAAAAAATATATATATATATATATGTGTGTGTGTGTGTGTGTGTGTGTGTGTGTGTGTGTGATCAAGTTAGTTTCATTTATGATAGGATTGAAACTGTGTTGAATTTGAGAAGATTTCATCATTTATAAAAACACTGATCTTCAACCTTCTTGCAGATATTTGTAGAACAAAACATTCCCAAATGTTGTGCTTCCTAAATCCAGAAAAATCAGATTGCACTGTACTTTGTCAACAATGTTGTAAATCACCGTGGGCACATAAAAAAGAAATAACAGGGTTATTGATGTAGGTCAGTAGCTTGTGCATGCTAGGCAATTACTCAGTGGTGAAGCAATTTCCTACCATGCATAAGGCCCTAGGTTGAACCCCCAGTATTACATAAATTACAATAACAATTAAAATTAAATTAAACTTAAACTCTGAACTAAGCAACTACAATTCAGGAGGAAAACTCAAAAGCTAATATAATCACCATGTTCTATATGAAGTACATTTATAAGTATGTATACATATATATTATAATAGCTTTTTAAAAATTCAATAATAATCCTGAGGCATGAAATAAGGACATGAAAAACTAGTAAGGCAATTGGAATGACCAATCAATTAGGGAGATCTACCCATCTAGACCAGGATGCATGAGCAGAGCAGCTTCAGAGCCCTGCATGGAATGGTCTGGATCTGATATCAAAAGGAGGATGTAAAAGATGATGAACACTGGACTTGTCAGCCACTGTCTTCTTGTTCGTGCAGTGTGGCATGGTCTCTGAATAAGTTGTATTTTCTCTTCTCTATTTTTTTCTTTATATTACTTCTTCATTGAAGCACTTCTATTTCACTTTTTCTTCTTCTTTTATTAACTTTAATAAACATTAATATTTTACATTATTGGGTTGTCCCATCCAATTCTTTGAATGGGAAAACAGGAGCCTAGAAAAGACCACTGGGAATCCCACCATCCAGTAGCAATACCATTTGGTAAAATGTCCTTCACTCAGTTAGATTTCATTATAGATTTTCACTAGCTTTTTTGGCCACTCCTTGTATTTTTGTAAAATCCCTACTATTAATCCTTTGATCCTCAGTGTTCCATTTTTGGAGTGGCATATAACAATGGAACATAATAAACTTTTTCTCTTCAAATTCTTGTTCCTTAAATTTTTCTTTGGAAAATATATGAATTTCATGCAAAACTTCAAAAATTACAACCTTCAGTATAAATGCATTTTGTATATCCTAGAAGGGAATGTACACTATTGTTGCCCAGAGACACTGGTCAGTGAGGATGTTCTCATTTTCTCCAAAAGAGCACAAAATTACAAATTCACCATTTTTCAAAGAAGCAACAACTTTCAAGAGGAATTTGAAATATACGAGCTTCTCTGGAGCTTTGGTACAATGGAAGAACTCCAGGACTTTTGTGGGAATCTAAAAATGTGGTACAAATTTTAAAACTCTAAAATTGCACAGTAAAACAAATTTCCCTTGTAAACCAGGTAAAAATTTCCCTTAAAACTGGCCTAGTAGAGATTTGGAATGTTTTACATTTTTTCAAACACAATAGAGAAAAGTGGCATTTGTCCAGATCTAGTTCTGTGATTACCACTTGCAATAGTTTGTTTCTGAAATGTGCACTATAAGAGATGTTATTGAAGACCCCTGCAGTTGGCCTCTATCTCCTACGAGACAGTGCAAGGTTTGAGAGGAAAGAGAGAGAGAACAAAGACACAGGCAGAGACTTGAGAGAAGAAGCTGAGTTTTAGGCTGATCTAAGCTGCTCTGTGCAGAAAAGACAAAAGACACCAGGGATGTCTAGTGTTTATTCATTACAAGCATGAGAAGGAGGGGAGCTGGGCAAGCCTTGGGTCACCTGCTGAGAGCAGTTATCTTTAGCAGGGGCACTAGGCTATCTTTACTGAAGAGAACAAATGGTTAATTTAGAGGGGAAGAATTAGTTGGAGTAAAGTTGGCCTTGGCTGAAAGTGAACTCAGCAGAGCCCTGATACTTCACGGACTAGGATTTAAGTCACAGTAGCAGCAATTAACAAAGGAGCAATACTAGCCAATTCTGCTATCTGACATGTCCATTTGAGTCATGCAAATACTAGGTTAATGATTTCTAAATAAAAATAGACCTTCATTAGAAAAGAAAGGTTACATATGGCTACTTACAGCTATACTTGTTTAGTATGGATTTAATTTTAAAATCTTAACTCTAAATATTTTTATGATTATTTCACAATGGATTATAAATGAACTAAAAAATCCTGATATTTATATGCAAAATGTACTTCAATAAGACTGCAAAAATGATTATTTTAGGTTATGGGAGCCTTACTTGTTTTTAATATTTAATTCCTAGAATTAGTAAACTTTAACTGTGATAACACTGCAAAGCAGTTTAATGAATTACAATTAGTAGCTTTGTTGAATATATTGACCCATGAGGGCAGATAACTGGGAGGAGATATGAATCAGATGATGAGAGAGAGAGAAACAATAATGAACCAAGGACTGGTTAGATACAACTACAACTACAACTATCATACTTCAGCTCCTTCATATTTCAGGGATGCCCTTAACTCCATATTAATGTCTTCACTTGAGTTATCAGTTTCCACAACAATCTTTTGTTCAATAGCAGTTATTAGCCTTCTATTTAACAATTATTCTAAGAGAATAAGCATAGACAGGTTTTTCCATTTGTTTCTTTGTCCACAGCACTAAATAATCACAGGGGATTGATTGATTGACTGATGGATGCTACCCAGTGGTAAAAATGGTGAAATGTTTTTCCATTATCTTAAATTTCTGATCTATTTTCAATTGTTAGCATTTGCTATAGTCAACCTGCCTGACTTTTCTGATGTCAGCTAAAAATTTAATCCCATAATTCTCTGATAATGAATATTTTGACATACTGACACAATTTAGATATTTCCTTCTAATATCCAGGTAGCAAGTATTATAATCCAAAGAAGTTTTAGTCCTAATGCTGTACTATCCTATTTAGAATAGGATTTTGAGGTACTTTGCAAAGTGGACTAAAACTTCAGAAGAGTAAAATTATGGCAATAATAGTTAAAACCCAGTATTTTTAAAATATCATAAAAATGTTACTGAATGCCTTGAAGAATAAAGTTTTAAGAATTTCCAAATATGTGACCTTGCCATTTTCCAAATGTGTGACCTTCCCATTTTGCTATTTGCAAATAACTAGAAACATAAATTAAAGTACAAAGTAGAATTAAATATCTGTAACTTAAATTAACTTAAAAATTTCCTCAGACAGAAGTAAATTTCACTATAGTTTCATCTTAGCCTGAGAAAGTATCTAGCCCTGAAAAATTAGTAGCTTCTCCAAGATGTTGCTACAATGTTTATTGAACTTAAAATATAGTAAAATAGCCTATAGCACCACTACTGTCATAATAAGTTTTTGACAATAAGAATACATAAATTCTAAAGAGCTACTGAATTACACACAGGATACTGGGTTTGGTTCAAAATTTGTAATAATCTGTGAAGTGTAAAGAAACCAGTAACAATTTAGAAAAGATTGCCAGTGATGATAAAAAATGAATATGAGTAGCTTTTTAAAAGGAGATAAATAATTATAAATATAAAATTGGATTATTCTTCTTTCAAAATAATAACTAAAAGTACATCTCAGTTTTGGAGTAAATTAATAATCTCGTGAATGAAAAATAATAGTGGTAGAATGAGAGCTAGTGTAGTAAATGAAGGAAAATAACAAAATTTGAGGGACGCATGAGAAAAATAACCTGTATATATTTTTAAAGGTCTTAAATTAACTTTATTCTTTTGTTGTTTCCACCAAATGCTTAAAAATTTAAGACTATATCCATAGATTTTGCAGTGAAACATATTTTTTTGGAGTAGTTAACCAGACATGAGCTGGATGTCAATTATTAGACACAATAGGATAAGCAACTGTGGTTAATTGTAACCTGGCATGTAGTTATTCTTCCCAACTAAGCTCCAGTAATTTCAACATTCTTCCATGAGACATATGTGAAGCACGAGATGTACAAGACAGTGTGCAAGGACACACATATGGGAATAAAATATTTGGTGGACTTCTTATTGGACCCAGAATGAGAAGTCTCAGAAATGTAGAATTGCCTAAATCAGACAACAATCAAGATATAGGCACAGAGTAATGTAATTCAAATAAGTTTTGATACTTGAAAATACAGTTTGATTTTTTAAATAATATTACTTATAAAATATATTCTCATGATTTTCTATTTTAAGTTAAGTATCTTCATTTGACAGATAAGGCAATTGAAACATACAGATAAATATTTTCTTTGCTCATCAAATAACAACCATTGAATCAGATCATATGAAAATATTTGTATAAATTCTTGAACTTACTAGAGAGAATAATAAAACATTTTAATGTTTTATATAGTCACTATGTAGACACATTTGAAATCCAGACGCACTTATCAGGCACCGTAATTCTCAGAAAGGATCTACTTGTTTTGATGAGATTCTGCATAATCTCATATTTTATTAAACAATTTCATATTAAAATTTCTTTAAAATTACATGGCTATTTAAGTATTTTTCTTCAGGTTTCTTTTTCTTTTCAAGTTTTACTTGTAGGAGAAGAAAAATATCATTATCATATTGATATGAGTTAGAAATTCATGGCAAATATACTTCTCTACAACTTGCAATTCATCTACTTTTTTATCCATTTTCCATTGAACTTGGCTTCTTCAAATTTATCTATACTTCTTAAGATATTCTGTTTCTCATGTAAGATCTTTCAATTTTAACTATTTCACAAAGGTAAAAAATTTGAGCTTTTCATACTATATTTAAATCATTTAAAATAATTGATTTATAATAATCAATTTTTGATCCTATACACTACATGATTTTAATGAACACAGTATTACACAGTATTACTGTGAAAAAATTAATGCACATTCTTTTGCTACAAAAGTAATAGGGAAAAATAACTTTTATCAAAATCATACTTTGCCAAAACAGTTTTCCTGAGTCATTTTATCAACCAAAAATAGTTTTGCACCCCTTTTTTTGTATTGTCACAAATTGGAGGTGAGAAGTTGGAGGAGGTACTTGTTTCTAGTGGATGGAGTCCAACAATATTTTCAACCAATTTAAAATGCATAAGACAGACCCAAAACAGTTTGCTTATCTTAAATAAGAGTAGTGATGAGATCAAGAAGCTCAGCTTCTAGGCAGTCTTGAAGTTATTGAGCATTTGGGAAATATGTTAGAAATTCGTTAGTTCACTTTCTCTCAAGCATTGAAAAGTTCATGTGTGTTAACAGAATAATCAACACTTCCATGAATAGCCTTGTTTTCTTGCCTTTTTGTCAATCACATTTTTACATTTTGGTTGAAGATGTAACATTCAAATAAATAAATTTTAATAGCTCTTACACATAGGACATCTTCTAAATTAAATTGTACTTTTTGAAATTTATGTTTTCTCCTATGCTAAAATATACACAAAAACCACACAGATTAAGAAAGACTACCTAACATTTGCATAAATCCTTAAAATTTAGCAAATTGTTCAGAAGGTCTTACATACTGATGAACTCAATTATCTTCATTATGCTTGTCATCCTCAAAATTATCTCTATTCATAGTCTCTCTTCTTGTGTTGTAGAAATGTTAAATGTCTATTTTTCCATTTTCATAAACAGTCTTCATTCACTGTCCAGCATAAATATGCATTAAATGATATCGACTACAGTATAAAGAGTTGGACAATATGGATAAGCCTGCATAATTTACCAATCACTTCAAACATGTTATAGAATAATACTCACTACATTTAGAGTCTCAATAAATATTAAATAAGTGAATGACTGAGTGTCATTGAAAGCTTAATAAATCTTCAATTCTACAAAATATTTGCTGTTCTTAAGGATTATTGAAATTTGAGAACTCAAAAGATTGATGTTCTTATATTTTATATATTTTGGAAAACAAAAACTATCTTAAAGGTAGGGTAGTTGAAATTATTGACTAAATATAGTTACATGACTTTAAATCATGAATCATACAAAGCAAAACCATATTATCAGATTTAATGATATGGAAAGTAGGTGATAATACAATGAACTGTGATGAACGGTGAGAAATTTTCTCAAATAAACTGCTAGGATGAAGTCCATTGTTGGAATATTTCTTTGACTTTGCAAAAATTATTTTAACTCCAAATGTGCTTTGTGGGGGAAACACCAGACCATTTTGCATGTGTTTATGTACTAAAATGGGACAGGTTCAAAGTAGATTTATGGCATTAAAACTTTGATGACATCAAAGTCTGTTCAGAAATCTAAAGACAAATATAAATAAGACTTTCTATTTTCTTGACATCACATCTTACAATATTAATCACACTACTATATTAGGTAATATTGCTTTTACTTAAGACTGAAATAATAATAATATTAAAAAATAAATTTGATACTCATATAAAGGATATAAGTATTAATTAAATTACTAATACAAAAAAAGACAATTCAATAATTTTATAATTGAAGTAGTATTTTCTTGTTTCTTTTGCAATTTAAGTATGTAAAAGAAAAATGCTGAAAATGACAGATAAGGAATTTATTCTTGTTTTAATTAGGTACTGAACTTACAAATTTTTATCCAGATAAGAATATGTTGCTAAATAGTACACTGAAAATTTCACATGTGTTCTCATTCATCTGACATTAGGCTGGTGAAAAATAAACATAATAATGTATGTGTGACCTTTAAAAGCACAAACATAAAATTTTCTATGTGCAAATTACTGTTCTCTTTAAGAATGGTGATTTTTTTTCTTACAGAAAAAAGTAAACATTTTTATTGGTATAACATGACTCTTTACATCGCACTTATTTTATTGAAAATGTTACATAATTGAATTATTCAGCAATATTTTGTGAAAAGAAAATTGAAAAATAGATGATTTGGTTATTCAATCTATCAGCCCATTCAACTATGCCTGGAATATGAAAACAAGTGATTAAAATGGCAGTATTTCTTTATTATTGCACATTTACAAGGCTCTGAACAGAAATGAAGTGTCCATACAAATATTTTGTTAGCCTTAAATTTATATCACTTTAAATGCCAGGAGTTGGGTATATTTATTGCTTTTTAAAGGAAAAAAACTATAGTCTGTCAAAAATTATTTTGAATAGCAGGAACCACATAATTCCTACTATTAAAAAAGGTTATCACAATACATATATCTGTAGGTGGTTTAGTTTTTATGTGCAGTGTATGATAGATGTCTGGCTGAGAAAGAAAAAAATAAATAATATTTTATTTAGGGCATTTTTACATGGGAACTGCAGCCAATTTGTCAACAGACATTAATCCTTTGATAAAATATTTTACTAAGTTCACTGGTATGAAAGGTATGAATTAGAATGGATTATCTATAATTTTTTAAATATATTATCGATATTAGGGCCAGGGATTTAGCTCAGCGGTTTCTCTGCCTGCTGTGCAAGTGTAAGGACCTGAGTTCGATCCCCAGTATAAAAAAAAAAAAGCAAAAAAAAAATTACCGATATCATAATAACAAAACAATTGAGTAGCATTGAAATAAATTTTCTGTAAATATATTTTTAGTGAAAGGTATTACTGTGGAATTCATAAATCTACTTATTTCAAAACCATTTTTTAATATTTTAGAATCATCCAACTCTTTTGCTTCAGTTCTGTAATCAATTGGTCAGAACAGCGAGGAACTTGTGCTTATTTCAGAAGAAAAACAGCAGATATCAAAAGCAGCTATGCCTGGTTCTTAATGTCAAATCTGCTCTGTAGTAGTAGGAAATTAGGCAAGGTGATTAAGTTCCAGATATTTCATTTTTTCATCATTATGAAGGGGATGATAACTCTGGCCTCACCAAAACTTTTGTGCTCCATCAAACGACATTTCACTGTGACTATTACGTGAAAGCTAAAAGTATTTGTATTATCACACTGAGTGGATGGAAAGATGTTAGTTTAAAAATAATAGCAAAAGTTGAAGGAAGAAGTAAAGACAGTTTTGAGAAAAATATGAAGAATAAATCCAAAAGGAAATGAAATATTTTATATACAGTACTTACCATAAAAGACAGGAAGCAGAATAATTCAAAGAAATTCATGTACTTCTAAATCTGAGTTCGTGTTTATCAGATCAATTAAAGATTTTGTAGAATTATGGGTCTGAGAGTGAAAGAGTGATGAGAAATAATTCTCTGAATCTTTAACTTATAATGTTGCTTTCCATTATCCATCCTGCATGAAACTATGCAGATAACTACTGAAGTGTTCCTAGCCCATAAAAAGAAATCACTCTTGAAGTCTCCCACCAAAAAACTTCCTTCAGCAGTGAATTCTAAGGAAGTTAGTGTATCATCTTCTAAAATTTTCAAATCTCACTCAACCAAAGCAAACAAATTGGGCCTTTACTAAAAATCCAAAACATATGAAGGTGGGGACGCTAAACAGGCTTCAAAACAAAATAAGAAATGAAAGAAAGGGCTTAATCAAAATACGAAATTCTGACAGTTTAAGAATCAAGTATTGAATACTTGCCTTCTATAATCATGAGTACTTTTGAATTTTTTTTTAAAAAGGTACATATACCTGCCTTATACTGTTATAAATAGAAAAGGAATTACCTGTAGAGTACTTAGAATATTTGGCATATAATGCTAGTGTAATTGTTTAGTACTGTCTCAGACCAGTTGGGCCACTTTAACAAAAATACGACAGAATGAGCAGCTTATTGAAGACATAAGTTTTTCTTGTAGACTGGGAAGTTCAAGATCACCACAGAGGTGGATCTGGTGTTTGGTGAGGATCTTTGTTTTCTTCTGGTTTGTAAGCAATTATCATCTGGCTGTGTCCTCCATTACAGAAGAGGTCAGGGAGTGCTCCTGAGTCTCTTTTGTAAGAACACAAATACTACTCATGAGCTGGAGCTAATGAGTTAGTCACTTACTAAATGTCCCACCTCCTATTACTAGGAAATGGAGGGCTGGGATTTTAACAGAAGAATTTCACGATGAGATGGATTGCAGCACAAACATTAGCCCAAGCAACCATTATTTTATCTTTGTTGCTATTATTACTGTTACTATTGTTGTTATTGTCTAGTCATCTTTTACTCTACTGCCTTAAAAATATCATATAAAATTAAAGGAAATATTCAATAAAAATTTGATGACATCAATTGCTACTACACTTTGTTATGACCATTTATGTATAAACTCCTAGGAATATTAAATATTCATCTACTTAGCTCACTATTCTACTACTACACTTATCATAAAAGTGACTGTTAATATCCATATAGATCTTCTAAAATTCTTATCCATTTTCCTCTCCTTCAGAATCTCATTTTCATATAGACCTTACCACTACCAATCAATAATTGTACTTTTGAAAACACAACTTGAAAAACATCTTTGATCAGTTTGATCCATGTTTAAATTTATTCTCTTCTTGCTGCTGCCATTGCAACAAGTGCTACAATTTCTTTATCTTAATCAGATTTTCAATCCTTAAATCCTACCACTTTCTCATTGACCATCAACCAAATTCCATTTCAGTTTTGTGCTTAATCAAATTTAAACACCAGTATTATCTGCTGGTCTCTGTCTTTCATAATCTTCATTCACACAAAGTTTTGTCTCTTTTTACTGCTCCTATTATATAAGTTCACTCTACTCACCTCTCTATTTCTCTACCTGTCTTTATAGAAAACTCTTAAATGGCTTTGTGTGCTTTCTGCCTCCAAGTCTCCCCTCTGATGATCCTGGTACCATTCCACGCAAGTCATTAGGAATGACTTGCATATTGAAGGGAAAAATGGGAAAATTTCAATCATCTTATTGATTGCAAATATCCCACTACTCTTTAAATACTTTAAAAAAATTATATGTTTCAAGTGATCCCAATCCCACACCTCTCTCTTGTCTTAACACTTCATTATGAACTCATTTTTGTAATCCAAAATCCTAAATTTGATTTAGATTAGAAACTAGATTTGGAATAGAAACTTCTTTTCAGTCTGAGACTACTGTTAAGTTGATGTATCTATTTGTCAGAGACTTCCACATACTTATTTCCTTTCCCATTCTTTCTCCTTAACTTTAGACTAGTTTCTTGATAGAAGTAATTAAATATCAAAGTCTAATCTTAGAGTTAACATTATAAAACTGAAATCTGAACTCCTTTTCTCCTCATTCTCTATTTATCCACATTTTCTTAAGTACTAGTTATATCCATTCTTATTTATGCTCAGGTCAAAGTACTTGCAAGCATCCATTACTCCACTTCTTGTATCCCATACCAACCTCAAAAAATTATTGTTGATGTTACATTCAAACCAAATAAAAATGAAGTCTTGTTTTTTACCACTATGTCTATCTCTCCTCCCTAGATTCAGGGCAATATCATTTCCTGCACTATTAAAAAAAAAGGTGAAACATGCAAAGCATTTAACAACTGGTCTGCTTGAATAATGACTTATTGAGATAAATAATTGTCACAAGCAACATGTGTGGTCACATGAGGGCATTCCAGCTAGCTACCAATCTTGCTCAGAAGAGATTACTATGTATTCTTACTGCTTCCATCTTTTTCTTTAATAATTTATTCTTAACAAAGGAAAAACAATGTTCTTTTAAAAATACACATTATTAGTTTAACTTCAAACTACCCAGTGGTTTCATGTTTCCTCAAATGTATTTCCATAAGCTACAGAAGATCTGTCTGATCTTGTATTCAGCAATGTTTCTTACTTGATAAGGTGCTATACTGCTTTTTCCCTCATTCAATTCATTTCAGGCCCAGAAGTCACCTTTTGTTTATGGAACAATTCAAGAATGATGCTGCCACAAGGCTTTACTCAAACTGCTTTCTCTCTCTCAAACAATAATCTTTCCCTTATGCTCTCTAGAGAATGCACTCTGACATCTTCTATAAATTGACCTCCATTTGTCATTGTGTCAAACTTTATTCACCTACCACTACTGCTTTATTTATTCCCTTCACCTACCACTACTGGTTATTCATTTATTCATGTTTATGAGAGCCTTCTCCCACCCAAAGTAGACACCTCATTAAAAATAAAGACAATATATGTTTTATTCAATTCTGAATTCTCAGTAACTAATACATAAAATCCTCAAAATATATTCAGAGAATTAATGAATATGACTTAGTGTTTTAAATTTACATTTATCCACATGATTCATTGTAACATACTCATTTTATATTACTATTCCATGTATACATTTATATTTTATTATTCTTAATAACTTGAAAACTATGATAGATATTAAAACTTTCCAACATTTAACTTTTATTAAATATTCAGAAATTCAAATACAGAAGATTTTAAAATTTTAATTTAATTTAAATTTTTTTATTCAATATTATTTATTTATTTTTAAATTTTGAGTCAGGGTCTCAGTTTGTAGCTCAGGCTGGCCTTGAACTTGTGAGGATCCTCCTACCACAGCCTCCAAAGTGTTGGGATTACAGGAGTGAGCCACAATGTCTGGCTTAAAAATTTAATTTTAAACATAGGTCTGCCATATTTAAATTTAAACATAAATCTGTCATGCAATTTATGAACGAATCAAAAAATAGCTATTTGCAATTAAGATTCATATATATGTAATAAATACATGTAATATATATTATATATAATACACATGTAATTTATATATATTTATATGTCATATATATATATTTCACTAGAGAATAAATCAGTTTTTCTGTTCTGTTCTTAGAATATCTGAATTTTAATAAAATAGTAATTTAGGGTTAACGTAGATTTCCAAAGAATTCTCTTGTATTATTTGAACATAAGTCTGATGAAAAAATTATGTAATAAATTTATGTATAGCAATAAATCAATTGCTAAATAATTGATTTTTTTAAATAAACATAACCTATGTACTAATATTTCTTATGCATAAAATAGTGTTAATATATTTAAATAAATACAGTAAAAATAAACGTAAATTATGTAAGTGCATATATTATTTGTCAGTCATTGTTTCACTATTTCTCCACTCAATTTACTGTCAAGAATGGTCCACGGTGAGCCAGGACCATGCTATGTACTCAGTGAGGCTAAGATACACAACTGAACAAAACAAGAATATTTATTTAAAAAAGTGATTGTCATAAACGACACATAGCCATTAATTCCTCTCACAATATTCTCTTCTCATTTTCAACAAACTTTTTCCATCATTCCTACAATTTTCTGAAGCAGTTAACAAAATCCTCTTCCCTAGGTGTCTTAATTTTTTTAGCGTGGCTGTCTCCATGACCTAGAAAACGTTTAACTCTCTTCTTTATTTTGTCTTTAGGGAAGAGTCATAAGATGCATGGTGCCAGAAGTTGTGAATAAAGTGGATGAGGCCCAACAAAGAAGTTTTTATGAGTCTGCTTTTTCATTGGATGGCACTGGGCAGGGGCACTCACTCGATTTTTTGATCACATTTTAAAAACACACTAGTGAAAGAAGACTTCAAAAACTGCTTTGGAAATTGGCAAGAATTGTGAGATAAGTGAGTACAAATGGAGGCAGAGTATTTTGAGGGAAGATTAGTGCAATGTGTCTTTTATTAAAATAAAATTATTTCAATATTCAACCTTTCTATACAATAGAGATCAATCAAATTGTGTCCCTCTGTGACCTTCAAAACATAGCAGTATACTAGAAGGTACATAAGTAGTAACGAGTAATTTCAAAATTATAGGAAGTACTCAAATGTATTTTATAAACTGTCAAAGAGCTGAAAGAGAAAGCAATCAACATCCCAAAGAAATCTGAGAGGTGAAGCCAAATGTCAGACTTACTCTTTGTTGACATGGAAGATATTTACCAAGAAAACAACTTTGGCACAAATGGCCTGGGAGCAATACCTGAACAGAAAATGCCAAAAAGAGTTCTGGTGAAATATTCAGAGCTTTAATGATATTTCAATACTAAATTTAAAGGAATCAATGCTTAAAAGCCAAAATAATTTAAAAATTTAAATCATTCCTTTTTTATTTTCTTTTCCAACCAAGCTCTTTATTTTCAAGCCCTTTAAACTGAAAGGATAAAATAAGGAATAATTTTCACCTATCTAATGTTCATGTGCTTATAATAAAACACTAGATGTATTATAATATATATATATATATTCAAATATACTTGTATAGCAGGTTCATATAAGTTAGATTAGCAAAATGTTTCATCTTTATAAATTGCATCACTGAAAATTCACCAAAGAATTTTTAAATAAAAGAAACATTTCAGACTTAGGAGTAAATAATTTTTTTCTTTTTACTTGAAACAAGATTTTCTTCTATAGATCACATTGAGTCTGGCAGCAAAGCACATTGCTACAGCTGCACTCTCTTTAGTGAATTACTTTTTAATTACCAACAGTTCTCTTCATTTGGCTAGAATAACCAGAATAGCATCTGGGAATTAAGGAAAAATAATAGTCACTCCAATGCAACATATTTTCTTTGCTCAAATCCCCATATTGTAATTTTTAGCTTTAAGTGAAATTGTCATAATAGTCATTTTTAATTTCAATACCACTAACTAATTTTAGGCACAAGTTCAGAAAAAAATAAACAAATAGGTCAGGCAAAGTCTGGTAATTAAATCAGCAGGTCTGAGATATTTTCCTGATGGAATTTTCAAAATGAAATGCCAACTGGCACAACCTATTTTAGAAAAATGTAAAATTTATTTTAGGAAAGAGTGTTTTTGAGTCTGAGGTATTTCTGTCATGGAAGGCTGAGATACCTTTTAGCACTGTAACATTTTTACTACCTTTAGTCTCTTCCAGAATGCTGGGGAATAAGTTCCCTAGAAAATCCACTAGGCTGGAAACAGACTTTTTTTTAAACAACGAAGCTAACCATCCTAAATAGAAAAGAGCTTCAAAACAGTTTTCCATTTCAGAATTAGGAAAAAGAAAGCCAGTCCCACAGAGAGGTTTTAAACATCCTCAGATTCTTTGATCATAGAAGAGACTCACATGGTGTTTGTTGGTTAGTTCCCAAATCACACTGTGGAAAGAGCTTTGCACTTCTCTGCTGCTACTAAAGGGAGGTCGTTATATGCAGCATCTGCCTGTGCTACTCCCTCCATCCTTATGCACCTTCTGATTGCATTTTAAACAAGCATCTTTCCAAAAGAAAATATCCCTTTCTTTCCACTTTAAAGTATACATTTGATAAATGGAGTATTGATGCAATGTATATTTTCAACTTGCTAATTTTAAAAAGCAAAAAAAGGGTTTAATGTTTCACAATCAGATAAAGTATTGAATATTCAGCAGTTTTATACTGAATGGCTCTTCTCAACAATGAAATTTCAAAATTCTGTGTATTAACAAAGGGTTTAGGATCTTTGGATCCTACATTTTAGCCAGGGAAGCAGCAGAAAAGGATGAAAAGAGAAAAGTGTCTTCAGGGATGTGTGTTATTAGAACAAGTAATTAGGTGACGATTCGAAAGAACACATTCCACAAGAGCCACAAAGATTTTATCTTATCAAAAACACTGAAATGATACCAGTATGATGAGACTCAGAGAAAGAAACAGTATTGGACCAAAGCCAGAAGAATGCATAATGGCGGATCACAATGGGCCTTGTAGGTAAGGGATCAGGACTTCTTTGTTTGTTTGATTATTTTCATTTTTGTCTTTTCTTTTCCAGCAACAAAATTGATTAGTTCTATGCTACAGTTTAAATAATGTGATTTTTATCTTAAAAAGATCAGTGTCCCTGAAGAGCAAGCACAGAGGCAAAAGGACACATACATGGTAATATCTGTGGTCCAGGTGAATAATAAAATGGGATTAGATTGCATTCAATTAGGATGATAGCAGTGGAAGGGAAGAAAGGTGAATAAAAATATCCTTTCTTCTTTTTAAAATGAGTTAAAAAGTAGACAGTGGTTTGTGAGTTGAGAGATACTCCTGCTGAACTCTAGTTTTGCCTGTACTATCTGTCTCAATGATAGTATCATTTGAGGTGGGACATGTTTAGAAAAAATTTGAACTGAAGCCTTTTTACCATTTTGAACTCATGGATTTTATGAAAATTCCTCAAAAACTTAAAAATAGAAATTTCATCACCCAACTATACCTCTTCTGTGTATCTTCCCCAAAATTTAAAGACATCAGATTTCAGTGACACTTGAATACCTATGTTTATGGAAACACAACTCGAAATAGCTAAATTTTGAAGCAGCCTATATACCTATCAACAAATGAATGGGTACAGAAATGCACAAGAGAGTACTGCTCAGCCATAAACAAGGGTCCATTTGAGTCATTTGTAAAAACAAAGATGTACCTTGAGTCCATAATGCTAGGTGAAATAAATCAGATATGTTAATATTTCCATTTTGTTGCCTTCTTTGTACCTTATAGAACATGCTGTTATCAAGATACTGAACATGTAAGCAATTCTGTCTTATATTCCTTTTGACAGTACTAAACCTTGAAGTAATCATTTAACCTTTTGTTCATTTTTAAATATGTTCTTTACATAATTTAACCTGTTTATGGATACTTAAAATGATTTTCTGATGAGCAAAGAAATCTAGTAACTTTATTTTCTATAATTAATTTAATCCTCAGGAACTCTTACTGGTTACTTAGGAATGTTTAAGGAAGAAGTCAAAGCTGTGAATCCTAAAAGAGAAATTCTCAATCTTAAATAAACTACAATTAAACATTTCTTTTAAATATTTCACTGATTAAAATCTATTCTGGCTTGATTCCATCCTTCTCATTTCTTTGCTCCTGTTCTTTCTCTTTCAGTAGGCCAGGTGATGCATGCTTACAGAGCTCTGTAGGGAATAGCTTGCATGATCTCATATGAGCAGGAGACAGAGCATAGAGTAGGATGCATGCTCCAGACTCCCAGTGTCCCCCATTGTGATAGACAAGGGATAGGCATTGATCATCTACTACCCAAGGCTGAGGTCTGCCAACAATATCTTTGGCTGATGGTTTTTGAGTTTCTTATTATGGTATTGTCAAGGCACCCCTAGATCACATGACCTGTCTCAATTTTATTTGGTGCTATGTGTCTTTTTATGGGATGAGTCTTTTAAATTTTATCTTTGTGTTTCTGCTGTAAATAATTACTACAAATTTAATGACACAGTGCAACAAAATTTATTATCATATAATTCTGGAGTTCAAAAGTAAAGTTTAAAATCAAAAGTTTTGGAAAGGCTATGCTTCTGGGCAAAAATCAGTACCTTCATTTTTTTTTTAATTTAAAAGCTACCCAGTTTCCTTGATTTATGGCCAGCAGGAACACAGAGACTTAAATTATCTCTGTCTTCTCTTTCTATTGTGACTTTTTTTCTCTCACTTTGGCCCACCTACTTTCTTTATTAAGGGCCCCTGTGACTACCTAGGCCCCTCTCCTGATAATCCAAAGTAATGATCCAGTCTCAAGAAGCTAAACATAATCTCTTGTCCAAACTCCCTTTTGCCATGCCATATGGAATATATTCACAACTTCCAAGGAATAGGATATTCTTGGAATAAGAAAGGAGTAAAAGTCTTCAATTATGACCTTTAAGCTACTGAGTCAATTTAACCCCACCAAAATACCTACTTCATCAATTTTACCAGGCAATACTATCAGCCACATTTGATGTGACTCTACGTGACACTAAGAGTTGACCTAATTTACATTTAGAAGGCCTTTTTCCTATATGCTATGGTTTATATCCAGATGTCCCCTCAAAGCCTCATCCACTCATAGGTGGATCTTTTGGGCAGAGGCTGGATCATGAGTGAGTGATAGATTACGAGTGTGTGATAACTGGGTTAGCCCACTGATTGGTTTAGCATAGTTCTGGGTGTGGATAATAGAAAACCTTACATCAGTGTGGGTGGCACCAACCAATAGGCTAGTATCCTGGATTGAATAAATACGAATGGAAAGAAAACAAAAAGGAAAGGAAAGGAAGGGCTCCTTGAACCTCCTTTCTGCCTGCTGTGGACTGTTTCTTCTCCCCTATGTCCCTCTGCCATGCCACCCTGCCTTGGACCTAACCTACTATGAATTAAAATCTCTACATATTTGTGAACCCAAATAAACTTTTTCCTATTTTAATTTGTGAATGTTGAATATTTTGCCCAGTAATGAGAAACTAAGACACTGTAGTATCGCAACTTATTACCATATTCACTTTGTTTTGTTTACTGAATAACTGCATTTACTGGTTTCTAGGAAAATCTACTTCAAATATTTAAACTAGAACAACCTGATTTTGATTTTCTCTTCACTCTATAGAGAAGTCTGTTCCTCCCTATTTACAGGCATTAAGCAGGAAAAGTTCATAATTGTATTAATTTGTTTTCAATACCTCTGTTTCTATTTTCTTCCCAAATTGAATGCTCTTCCTCTACTAAAGGGATTTATTTTGTTTCTATTTTTTACTTGACATGGTCTTTTTTAATATAATGACTTCTTGTGACAGTGAATTCATGACCATCTTTTCAAATGCATGTTATTCACTATTTTGTAATCTTTTCTTTACTGAACCTCATCTATCAATCTGGAGTAAGTTGCTATAGAATTGTAAGTGTATGCATCAGAATAACATTATAAACTTTCACTTTGTGTTATCCTCAGTGTGAAAATCTCACAGAATTGAAGGTCAGATAACTTATGTTCAGAGTACAGTTGTAAATGTATTATACAACTTTGAGGAAATCAATATACTTTCAAGATCTTGTTTTTCTTTAATATAAAAGGAGTTATGGGACTAAATATTATTTTCAGTACAAGTTTTATGTTCTCTGATTTTGAGTCACTTTTTTATGTATTTCTTTTCACAGATAAATGTGTGGAAGTACTTCAACAAGAAGAAACTATGAGTGACTTTGAGGTGGTCCAATGAGATTCAGAGCTGTACATTCATTAACATCATAGAGATTTTAATGAGAAAGTATTGCAATAGAAGAAAGGAGATTTCATGGGCTGGGGATTTAGGTCAGTGGTTTCGCTGCGTGCTGCGCAAGTGTAAGGACCTGAGTTCAATCCCTGGTACCAACCCGCCCCCCGCCCAAAAAAAGAAAAGAGATTTCAGGATAGACTGGAGCTAAATTCCATATAGAATTGCAGATGGGATTTTATGGACAAACAGGAAGAGATTGTGGATGAAAAAAATGCATTAAGAGGCAACATCAGGGTAATTCTTGCTAAACTCACCTACCAATGTTTTTATTGTGACCAGGCTGGGTAGGCCTGAAGACAAAGTCTAAGAACAAGACACAGTATGAAAGAGGTTCAGGAAAGCCTGACAAAAGTTTGATTAAAGACAATTTTTTTTTTAGGTTCTAGTAATGGCCCAATGAGTCTTTGCCTATCAGAAAATGAGAGAAAATCTAAGTTAGTAAAAACTTATTTTATATAAAAATTAAAATAGCTTTTTCAGTGGTTTAAATTTTATTTATTATTTTATTTCAATGTAATACAAGTATGTATTAATAAAGAAAATATAAAATTAGTTCTATGAAGAAATAATTTTTGTAACAAAAATAGAGAAAAACAATAGTAAATACACTGTGTATCGTGATCTTCAAAGAATATATTTTCATTTGCTGATCTATCTCTCCACTCATTTCCTACTTTGCTAATAATCAATCTTTTTTTTAAAAAAAGTTATATTACAATAAAATACAGCAGTACAGAGTTACCTAAAAATTATATTGTATTATTTTTATTTTTTGTAGCTTTATTAGTACATGTTTCAATACAGGATTACATTACTATAGGGAATTGGTACATATACATAACACATGTCAGTTCCTTTGTTTTTCTTCTTTCCTCCATCACTTTTTGTTTTTCCAGGATAAGATTCATTTACATATCTTATAAGACCTTATAAAGTTACTTATCATATATACATATAACGTATAAAACATGTAAGACCATTGTACTAAGTCAAGGTACACTTTTAGGTTCATTGTCAATGCCTTTTTGCTTAATTAACAAGAGTATCTTAGCCTCAATAAAATTCTAAAAATATTCTTGTTGTGGCTTATGCATTTACTATACATACAGAGTGCATTAGTATGGCTAGAATGGAAAAATATTGGTGAAATCAATCTTATGTATTAATACAGAAAATATATGCTAGGTATATTTAGTATAACTTTATTCACATACATCGAACTAAAACACATTGCCCTAGAGGAAGTCTAATGATAAATAGAATGTTTGAAAGAGAAAAATGCAAAAGGGAATATAAGAAAAAATGACGATGAAGAGTATACACATAGATAAATAGAAGTCTGATATTTTTGCACAGCTTAGGTTCTAAATTGCTTTAACAAGTTCTTTGTGGGAATTTGAAGGAATTGAATTGTAAAAGGGAACATGACTAAGATAATATTTTTCTCTATCATAGTTCCAGATATTATATATCTATGCCAGGAATTAGTGTCCTTGCTTTTCATAAAATGTCTGGGGACAGATTCTAGAAAAGACAAAAATATTTCTAATCTTATATGACTTCAAAAGAGGTAACACATCTGCACATATGTGGAAATATTTGTAATAGAGTTAGAGTTAGCTTCTCTAAATGATACTTTTTTGAAGAATTTCTCACACGAACTATACACATGTCTAGTACCTAAAACTGTCAGCAAAACAACACAAATATGTAGCATTAATTTTGGTCTATGATTTTAGTGAGATCTCATTTATTGATTGATTCATAAAATGTGAGATTTATCTTGAACATTAACAATGTACTTTTTATTTTTAGAAATTCTGAATTACAGATTAAACTCATAGCTTATTAGTATTTTCTACAATGTTAGATTTGTGTGAGGGTAATATGCTAGAACATACCTTTGTGGTGTGGAGCCAACTTCATGCCAATAATAATGAAAAGTAAAGCTGTTTACAAGTCAAGTGATCCCCTTTGAGTTTAAGCTCTCAAACTGTGAATACCACAGGAAGCTTCTTGGCATGCAGATTTCTTCCACCTGTTCTTAGATGAAACATAAATGTGAATCATAGGAGATATGATTTTCAGTTCTAAACAGAAAGCATTTAATGTGTAACTTTGAAAGGGATAAAATGCAAGTATGCCTAATTAGGTATTGAATACTTTAAATATTTCCCTTACTAATTTGAAATTTTTATTTCTCTGCTTTATATTTTTTATTTTGCCATAACAGAAAAGCCATTGTTTAATTTATTTATTCAACCTGGAATAGAGTTAATAGGAAAAATTAAGGGAAAAATATAAGTGATTCCGTTCATATAAAATTTTATTTAGGATATAATTTCATCTTATTTTATTTTATTAACTTTTAATTGACTGAATCTTTGGATATATATTCCAATTAATCTACATACATATGTTTAAGGAAATAGCTGAGCAAAACAATCACGGAAGCCTAAAAATAGCTGTTCACCTCTGTCATATACATTATCAATAAGTAAGGATAATATAAGCAGTGTTACAAATGACTATTACAGTGCCATAAATTATGAAGGAAAGGCCAGGAACTCTCAGCAGTGAGCACCTTTTCTGGAAATATTCTCATCCCCTCCATAATTTTGATATGGAAAGTACCTTATTAATAAAATTGATTAGATCAAATGTCTGACATGATTCGATTCAGTACTCGGAAGCAAGTTAATATTGAAAGTGATATTTTTCAGTGGAAAAATAAACTGTAAATTAAAAGTGGTGTTTTTAAAATATCTCTCTAGACATAAGCATTCAGCAGATCTTAACATAGTAAAAGTATACACTGATCTAAGTAGAAACAAACAAAATATTTTGGGAAAGAGTCATAGATAAATGTTTTCTCAGATCCTTCACTGTCTTTCCCCACAGTTCATGATAAAATGTCCCTTAGAATCTGGGATTTAACACTCATCCCTTGTGAATCAGTTCCAGGGCCTCCTGTTAGGTAACTCCTCCACCACTAAGCTTCACTGCTAGCCCAAAGTCTCTTATTTTTACAATTACTTTAAGAATGATTTTTAACATTTTTAACATTCTTGCAATCAAGAATCCTAATGCTGTTTGCTTATGATTAAACAAAATTTCATTTTCCAATCTTCAAGTAAAAAAAAAGGTATTAAGTTTGGAGATGCATTTTTATTTCCAAAAGAGTAAATTTGTACTTGAAGCATACATCTCTTTAAATGTATATTTAGAAGTATTAATATTCTGCACTTGGGGAGGTGAGGTAGGAGGAATGCTACTACAAGTGTCACTTGGACAACTTAGTGAGCTAGTCTTAGAACAAAGCATAAAAGGGTAGGGCTTAGGATGAAACTCAGTATTAGAGAACTCCTAGATTCAGTTATAAAGTTCCGCAAAATTTAATATTTTTAGCAAAGACTATTCCTTAGGAAAAAAATTGAAAATAATAAAAGAACAGTCAACCCTAATAATTATTAGGCCAGAGAATTATGAACAACAACAAAAAAAGACAACTGTATGAAAAGTACTTCACTTTTTTTTCAATTTGGATACTTTAAAGAAACACCCACATATTTGGTGCAAAAAAACGGATAACAGCCTTTTATTTCTGGGAATATGTTGAAACATAAGTGAATCGTTCTCAGGATAAACAAACATGTTTAATCTTATTAATTGCAAGATTTTGACAACACTTGAAAACAAATATTTGTTGTTGAAACATTTGGAAATAAAATAAACTCTCAAATAGGAAAGAATTTTGTTTAAAAATGAGGATGAAATGAAAAAGTAAGTAGATCCGATTCTTAATTATTATTATTAATAAGGAGAGTAATAGCATGGATCCTCTCAAAAACCTGCAATTAACTTTTTGTATAATTTTTTATCATATTGATATATGATGCTCATTTGGAGGACAGAAAAATACTATCCAACTTTCTAATTCCTGCAAAAAATCTTTAAACATGCTAATAGGTTTTCTGCATTTTCTTAGAGGCCAAACAACTTTCCTCATTTTTTTCTGGTAATGGAGCTCCAAACTTCTTTTAAGTTACTATATTGCTCCCTAATTCTCTTTCCATATTTTTTTTTAGATAGACTCAATTCTACATAGGGACAGAAATAAGGCCCATTATTGGCAACTCAGGATGGATGATATCAACATAAATCACTGTTTTAGTTACTTTTCTCATTGCTGAGTCAAAATGCCTGACAACCAAAATATTCAGGCTACCCACCCTTAGGGTATGTGACACTCACACTTTTAATCCCAGCATCTCATCCTTGATGCCACACCCTAGATCCAGTCACCTGTAAAAAGCCCCACCTATGACTGCATGAGGTTTGAGTGGGACATCTAGATGCAAGCCATAACATTTGACCTTTAGCCTCCTAAAGACTTGTGTACATTTATTTATGACAAAGACATTTAGCCCATCTCTGGAATTTGCCAAAGTCCTAATAGTTTCAGCATTGCTGAAAAGTTTAAGTCCAAAGTCTGAAATTTAACTCAAACTCTTAGCTGTGAGCCCTTGCACAAATGAAAAGAGAGTGAAACACTTCCAACTTACAATGGCACAAGATAGACATTTCCATTCCAAAAGGTACAAAGAGGGGGATAGAAAGGAATGGGAGCAGAGCAAGTCCAAAGTCCCACAGGGCAAACATTAAGTCCCATAGTGTCCACTAACTGAGGCTGTCTGTGAGAAGATGTGAACTCCAAAGGGCTTGGGTGACTCTGGCCCTATGGCACTGCTGGGTATTATACCTCCCATGGCTTCTCCCTTGGGCAAGTTCTGTCCCATCCTTGCATCTTTCCTCAGATGATCCACATTTCTGGCTTCTTCAAACTTCTGGGATCTCCACTGCACATTCATCTTCAGACTCATAACTTCACACACTGTCAGGGCACACTGCCTAGCTTCCTAGGCTTTCTTCTGAAACCTGAGTGGAAGCCTTCTTCACTGCACAACTCTGCCATTCTGTATGCACCTTAGACAAGCACCACGGGGTTGATTCCAAGGTCTGCTGCCACCTGCAGCTGTAGCCAGGCTTCCTTCTCTTTTGCCTATGAACTGAATCCCAAGGAACAACTTCCCTAGGTTGCTGTCATTTTGGAAAAGTTTCACTTTTGCAATTTTGAGGCCACAAGGGGTGGAATCCTGCTGGTCTTTGTGATGTTCTCAGGCAATCTTTTCTATTGTCCTCTTCTGAAATACTTCACTTTTCCTTGGTAGTTTTTTCAGGGACAAATTTCTCCTCTGTTTCATCTTTTACAGGCGGAAACTTTACTGGAGCTTCTTTTCTGACCAAACTCAAAATATTTTAAATCATTCTTCTGGGCTCTTTGCTCTTAATTCTCAACATAGATCTGGCTAAAATTCCCCAATAGTAGCCATGTCTTGGCCTCAACATTAGACTTTCTTGAAATTTCTTCTGCAAGATTAATTAGTCTGCCACCCCTGATCTCAGTCTCAGGCAAAATCTCTAGACGCAAGCAAAATGCAGACAAACTTTTTTATTTTTGTCAATTCCTATGTTCCAAGGACTAAATGTCAGACCCACATAATTATTGTCTATAAATAATGTCCTCAACAGAAGTACTAAAACCCCAAAGGAAACAAGACTCATTCTTATCCAAACATAGACAGACTTAGGAAAAACCACATAGTACTGGAAAATATTGGATTATCTTCTGACTGCATCATAGCATAAGAAGCAGATGACTAGAAAGTGAAGGAAATGAAATGTATGGAAGGAAATTTATGATAGATCATGCTCTCTGTCTATCATACATATATATATGGACACAATTTTTACTTTATAATCACATTGTCCTACCCAATACATTAGCCAGTTTCAGTGTAATTTCTACAACTTTTAATGATATGCTGGACTCAGAAACCATATGATGTAGAGTCTCTATTATTTCATCCATGGTGACCCATATAGTTTCCAAATTCATGTTCTTAATTTTCTTGATTCTCATCCTTTGCTTTCTTTTCTTAGACTTCCATTTCCTGCTGTGTTTACTCTAGGATTTTCCAGTAGCTTCTAAGGGAGCTAGAATAAAAATAAAATTTTCACATTGTAGTAATTAGAGTAACAGGTATGGAGATCAGTGAATACATTGCTCAGTGCTAAATTCTTGCAGATGTTTCTGACTGAGTCTTTGCCAGGAATTTGAAAGTAGTCTCACTGTTTCAGGGAGCTGCAGACAATCAGCTCTCTTTTTCTTCACTTTTACATCCCATCTACTTACAAACAACATAATAAAGTAACTCACATGACTCTAGTTTGATTAGCAAATGACAGAGTTCTGAAATTTGGTGGGTTTTTTTTTTCAAATCTCCTTTTTGCAACTTTTTTCAAAAGCATGATTGTATTATTATTATAAGCAAATGCATTATTTAAATCATAATTATCTGAGTTGCAAACATCTGTGGATAATTAGTAGTTATTCATATAAAATTATTTTTAGTCCAGAATTGTGCCTGTAATTTTTAATGTGAGATTGTCTAGGGACAATGACAAAAGTATAGATATCCTTGGAACTATCCCAACTCTAATTCATCAGAATCTTCAATGGAGCCTGTGTCAATAATTTTAATAAGGCCTCAAATCAATCCTTGTACTTGGAAAATATATGAAATAATGGTTTGGTCTTGACAAAATGTCACCTGTTCATGATTTATCTTCTACCTCTAATTAGTAATCAAGGTTATCTGTGTTGTTTAAATAAATTTTTTTCTCTAGCTATTGCAAAGTCTGCATCTTCAGCCTGTGTCTTTCATGTAAACCCTTGTTCCTAGAATTGTCTTATTTCCCCATGTTTTAATTCAGACTAACAGAATGAAATACCATGGACTGGGTGAATTAAACAACAAATGTCTATTTTACACAGTTCTGGGAACTGGAAAATCCAATATCATGGGCAAGCAGATATAATGTCTGTTGAAGGCACTTCTGCTTTGGACATGGCTGTCTCCTTGCTCTGTCTTGAAATAATGTTGAGAGAGAGAGAGAGAGAGAGATCAGGAGAAAAACAAACAAAGCTGGGAAATGTGAAATTCAATAAATGTATCACAGAAACAGATCCTTTTATATAATCTCAATGGTCCTATTTCACTGACTGTAGACATCAATTCTCTAATCTCCACACCACTATTGTTACTTCACATATTTGCCTAATTGGCCATTTTTTAAAAGCTATTCCCACTTTAATTAAAACCGCAAGAGCATCTAAATGGGTGATTGTAGACTATGTCCTTGTTTGAAAAACTTCAGGATGTCAAAAGAGAAAACATGTGGTCCTTGCCTCTCTCATAGTTTAATTGAAGGAACTCTGAATCACACATGAGTTAGTATAGTGATGGCAAAACTTTCAGAGACCTAGTGCCCAAACTGCAAACCAAAACTCACTTGTTTATTACAAAGTGCCAACACTGCTGCTATGTGCACTGTTATCTGAAGCTGGGCCACTGAGGCAATGCTGGGGTGACTTGGCACACATGCTGACAGAGAGGGCTCTGCATGCTGCTGCATCACATGTGCCATAGGTTTGCCACCCCTGTGCTCGTATCTCAAAAAAATACTTTTAAAAGTTAAGAAACTAAAAATAAAACCAATGGAAAGTAATCTACCATTTCATTTCTTGTTAACCACATAAACATTTTTTTCCAGTACATAAACTTTCAAACCAAAAAAAAAAAAAAAAGCTTCTAATTAACATAAAGCCATTATCTTCTTTTCAGTGTAAAACGCATGTATATGTGAACATGTGATGCAAAGAGATACCAGAAAATTTATATACATTACTAAACCCCAAAATTTTAAATGCATCCAGTTCTCCTTCAGTTGTGATCTAATGTTTCTGAAATATTGCCTCATTTGTGGGTTAAATTGCATAGCTAACAATAGGGAATGAACTCTGTATAGAGTCTGAGGGAAGGAAGTAATAGAGAAGAAAATGTAGAGAGAATAATCCATATATTTTCATACATAAATTTTGTAGATCTATGTGTATATCAGCATATATATTAGAAAAGAAAGGCAAATAATTTTAATAAAGGGTAATTCTTCACTTCTACATTGATCAATAAATCACAGATGAAATTCAAAATCATTCTCTTCCCTTAACCACCATGTCCCCTTCTATTTCAATCTAGAACTCATCTGGTCACTCTCTAAAACTTTTTTCTGATATGTCAGAATCCATAGTTGTCCTGCCTTTAGACAGTTGGAATTATTTGCCTTTAATATTTGTCATTAGATATAAAAGTATAATAATACATGCCCAGAAAAAATTAACTCCAATGGGACTCTCCTCTGCTTCCAGTCTTTAGAAATCACTTAAAACAACATCAAAATTCTTTTTTTCCTTCAAATACTATTAGAAGCCACAGAACATAAGTTGCTGTTTCATCTGATGATTCAGTGGAACATAGGTCCATTCATGAAGGTCTCTTTTTAAATAACTAAAATCTCTAAACTCCACAAGGTTCCAATCATGGAAATACTAGGCAAATATTTTTGAATAAATGCTTATGAGCAAGTACGTGAATCACCACCCCTACTTCTCCTTACTGACTCCCACACCTGTGTGAAATACATTCTGCACCCACGTGTTGTTGTTTACAACTGTTGCCTGACTGAAGAAATGAGTGGTCTCTGGGAACAATGGCTTCTTCCTTATTTTGCTGGATAATGGATTCCTTAGTCAGAGGCAAGGCCCTAGAAAATGCTAAAGTGGTTTGTCATCAACTTGCAGGTAAAATGGTACTGGCTGAAGAATAAAGGCAGAGAATGTCTTTTTAAACCTGAATGTTGCTCCCTCTCAATTGAAAGGGGTAAAAAAAAATGACCTAATTTCAGGCTCTAAGAATAAGATATAATGTTGGGAGACTCAAGGTTGTTTGTTTCCAGTAGCAAGTTAAGCACTCAGTGGGAGCAATAGCTAAATATTGTAGTTATGAGAAGTTTATGTCAGTAATTCTATGCAAAATATTCCTGTTTACATACTAAATTCTTTGTGAAGAAGGTACAGTGGCAGGTGAAAGGGGCTTATTTATTTCCTGACTTCAAGTAATCTTGTCTAGCTGAGTGTTAAAACCTCTGCCATAATGGGCTTTAATAAACATTCACATATGACACAAATATATGTTATACTCTGAGCCACTCCATAAGACTTTTCTGAAAAGATTTTCCTCATTCTCACTAAGGGCTCAAACTTGAGTCATCCATTTCCTCAACAATACAACAAAATTAAGCACTTTTGCTAGGAATTATGGGATACCCTTATATCATACTACATCTTCTAAACAAAATGAACCATATGATATATCATGCTAAGAAATGAATGCCTGCTGGGAAGTCATCCTTTTTCCTATAGTCCTTTCTCCAAAAAAGGCTATGCTTCTATGAAAATCTATTTATTATTGGTTATTTTCTGGAGTATAAACCAGACTAGCTAGTGAACATTATTTTCTGTTTTCTATCCCTTTTCTCAGGTAACCAAAGAATATTTCTCATGAAAAAAATGTGAATGGAGCAAAACCCAGTTATTTGATAGGAAGTGTAAGATTGTAGTGTAAGTGTAATGACTTGATCTATGATGTACACACAAAATCATGTCAAATCCAACAAAAATAATCCTCTATATCACTGAGAATCATATTATAATTTGCTAAGCATTGAAGGTTTCAGCTGTTGCCCTCTTTCATCATTGTCTATTATCAACCCAAAAGGTATTTCTGAAAATGTCCCCACAGAGGATTTCCAATTGCAATTTGTTATCAACTCAATAAAGGACATTTTGAAATATTACAAATTCTTGTTTGATTCCAAGTTTTCTGTGTCAAAGAGCCAAATGACAGTCTCATTGAACTCTCATAAAGTGTTAATCAGAATTTTTCTCTTCCTGTGACTCTCATTTAATCTTAGCTCTCATTCATATCACAAAGTAAACAGACCATTTTGTTTGTTTGAATTTTAGAGTTAGGAACAGATGCTGCCTTTTATTTTCTTTTGGTACCGGGATTCAGACTCAGGACCTTACACTAGCCAGGCAGGTGCTATGCCCCTGAGTTGAATCCTGGGCCAGCCTTTTATTTTCTATATGGTGAAAGAGTCCCATAATGTTCTGTGAAATGGAAGCCCTACATATTTTATAGAAAAGTGTTTCTCATAATCTTATAAATATGTAACTACATTATTTAAATTATTTACTCATTGTAACAGTCTAGTTGAATCAGGATGATGTTATTAATATAATGATTCTATGTGTTGCTTTCTTTGGAATAAGGAGATGATATAGGAAATAATACCAGAAATGAATTATGAAATATTATATCTTCCAACCTGTTAGCTGTATGATACTCTGAGCTGTTGTTCTCTGAAAGTCAAAGAATGAATTCTTGGAATAATGGAGGTTAAGAATAGAAAGATATTTATTGATAGGAAAGTTCATAAGGGGCAGGAGGGGGACCTGAGTGGGTAGCCTGGGAACCCTGCTTTACTGGGGAGTTTTATAGGGTGAAACTCACATGGGTACAACGTGGGCCACAGCCATGATCATCTAATAAGTTTACAAATATAGTCACTTAGGTAATAGTGGTCCAATGGGGAAACAAGTCATATAACAAGCATGGATGGAAAGAAGATTCTCCTAGGAAGTGGTGGGTCCAGAGGTCTCTGGTCACTCACCGAGGTGGCTGATGTCTGTGTAGACTTCATTAGGCCCAGTGTTTGTTCTTTGAAGAAGTATGTAGGTCTGGTCATCTGGTCTTTATCTGTAGGCCTGTTTTTCAGCTGATGTGTCTCCGGTTGTCACTGTGCTGTGTTTCACATTTGTCCTGACCCTCCTGAAGATCTCACCTTATCTGACTGCCTATAATATTTCTACCTTACTCATCTGTCTATAATAGAGATAATCAATAATTCTAAAGATTAAGTAGTGGTACCCAGTTTGAGAAGTGACCTAACCCTAAGGAAGATATACATATTTTTACTTATACTACAATACAACAACTGATTGTGATGGCCTGTGTTTATTGGAATAAAGGCAAAAACATCACTATATCAATAATACTATTTAAATTGTCAGGCAATGAATGGATTGGTCTCAGAAGTGCCTTACCTTACCTACAATCAGTTAATGTGCTATCATTTTCCAGACTTCTCAGCTTTCAGTTTCAATAAAGACAGATTTACATTGGCATATGTTAGTAATCATATCATATATCATTTCTCTCAAGTATACATACCATACTTATATCTACATAATATTTACATATGTTTTATATACATAGATATATTTAGTAGTTAATATACAGTAATGTTTCTTGCTTGAAATATAAGACTGATGGTACATAATAAAAATAGATCTATGCAATTGACAATCTGTGAGTGTATTGGAAATATTTTTAAACAAAATTCACTTTTTGTTTAGATTGAAATAAAGCATAAAAAAGTTTCTACACCAAAAATAACAGTATTATTTTCTTTATTATTTCCAGATAAACCAAAAAAAATCATTTTGTAGGTTTTCTAGGATTTCCTTGTAAATCAAAATGAAGCAAAAGATAGAGTCAAGGGGGTAAAAAAAAATTTAGAAACCCAGAAAAAGAAGACATGTCAACTGCCTGTATGGATGGCCTCTTATTCTGTCTTGACTATGAAGCAGAAAGACACTTGTGAAGATGAGACTCAACAAGGAATGTAAACAGCAATAACTAGATATGAAGCAACAGTGGCAAGCTCTTCCATTCAAATTTTAACAGTAGCCTCCTCTTTTTAATTCATTTGATAAAGACACAATATACACTGGCATCTGGCGAGCTCATAAGCTTCTCTAGTAATTCCTTTAAGTGTCCATTAAAGATTTCTAATAACACACTTAATACTCCTATTAATCACAGGTCACTGATGGGCTTCACTAGCATTATAAGATGCCTCCCTTTCTCCCATACCTTCTCAAAATTCATTTCATCATAAATTGACAACTCAGTACCAGAAAGCAGGTTCACAGTGACAAAAAGGGTGCTGTCTATAATGACTTAACTAAAATAATTCCACAGTGCCACTAGCAGAGGTCACACCGAAATGGTGTGGCACTTCTGATTCTGTCTTCTGGAAGAACAGACAGGCAGGAGAGTGCAGAGGGGCCTTTTAAATATAGAGATTACCAAGGGCTAATACATCCAATGACAGGCCTATCAGCTAAGATATTCAGTGATTAGGTGGCCGACATACACCTTATGGCTTTTCTACCAAATAGCAAATATAAGAGAAAGGTCATTTTAATAGTCTCAGGTACATTCAACAATTTCTGAATTATTATCTGTGGGAAGCTCTGATTTAGTTGTACATAGTTTGATATATGTGTTCACCATTAAATCCAGATCATATTTTATAACAAAATTTATGTTAAGCAAACGCAAATTACTTGACCTTTGGTCTGTCACAATGTTCCTTAAGTATGCTTTCAGACACTTTCATCCATTTTCATAGTGCTTATCCCTAACTCTGTAGGGAAAAGTGCAACTTCTTAGGGAAAAAAAAATTGGTGTAATTTTTCACTAAGAACACTACATGTTAAACTAAATAAAAATGTATTACAGAAGAACAAGGCAGTAAAGAATTGTGAAATTACAGTCAGAAATGGAAAGACAAAACAGGTGAAATAGACTTTAGAACCTTTTCTCCTTTAGGAGACATCAATGGTTTTTGAAGAAACACCTGAGAGATCGAATAGCTGTATATAAGTTTTCCATTCACTGATAGGCCCAGTGAAACAAAGTTATACTATAAGGTCACTTGGAAAAGATCCATAAGTTTTGGATGTGCTGAAATAAAGGGACAAAAGTGAACTGTAAAGAAACATCAAGAATTCACCAAATCTTAAGACAGAATCAAATCAACTCAATTTCACAATAGTTCTAGAAGCAAATAATTCTCTCTCTGGAGGAAGACTGCATCACACTGAGGCCCAAATTATCTTAATGAGTTATAGTATAAGTGTGAAAAACTCAATCAAAATTAAGCAGGCATGTGAGAACCTACTGTGAATGAAAGCCAAGAGGAGAAACTAGAAAAAGCACTGACCCATAGAGAATTCAGATAATGGATTTCAGAGTCACAGAATTTAAAATAATCAACGATTAGTATTATAAAGAAGGAAAAAAGACAATAAATGACAATGTTGGCAGAGAATTAGAAATTAGAATCAGGAAATAAATGTAATAATTAGAGCTAAAATTACTATAAGCAAAATAAGGCCTCAGTGAATGTATTTAATGATACTTTAGATACTCATGAAGAGAGGATTATTAAACAACAAGATAAGCCAGAAAAATAAATATACAGAAGAAAATCCAGATATACCTGTCAATATTTTAAAAGTTTTGAGATCATAGCCTGCTTATAAGTTAATAAATTAGTTTGTCACAGTTTTATATATGCTTCCCCCCCCAAATAATTTTCCTAACTTTGTGACAAAGGAGATTATTATTGAGGATAGCAGGCACAATAAACTTCATGTTTATGTGTTTCCCTCGAGGAAGATTATGCAAATTCAGTGAATTTGTTTCCCAGCTGAGGAATGCCAGGCTTAGAAAATCCCCACTCTTAGATGAAATCTACAAGCACACCTCCTCAACCTTTGCTCCAGAGAAACATGTCATCTTTAACAGCCTGGTCAGAAAACAAATCTTTCCTCTTCTCAGTGGAAAATTACCTCTAATATCCGTGGTAATTTATTATGAAAACCCCCTTGAACATGTAGTGTGGGATAATATCTACTCTAATATAGAAATAGCATAGAGAATTACCCTTTAAAATGCATACTCTCAGTTTCTACATCTTCATACTTTCTGGAAACATTTTCCATGACACTTACTTCCATCATTTATTCTGATTAATCTGAAAGGCAGGACTGCTACTCAATCAATGTACTACTAAGGAGTCTAATCAACATCCTGGGAGCAACCAGCTATGCTTCCCTCTACTGTGTACAGCAATGACACTACTCACAGTAATCTCCAAACTTGAAACTCTTCAAAGTACCATCAACAGCAGAAAAGTTAATAAACTGTAGTGTATTTACAGCAGAATTCTACAGTGATTGGTTGTACAAAGTGCAACTGCATGCACCAATAGAAATGAAATGATTTACAGAGAAAAAAGGAAGACACAAAGGAGTATATGCTGTATGATCCCTTTTACATAATGTCAAAGGACAAAACTAATACATTGAGGTAGAAATTAATATGGGTTGGTTAGTTCCTGAGAAGAAACATCAGCTGGTATAGGAATTCAGTGCAGCTAGTCTTCATACTAGTCACCTGGGACTGTTAGGAGGTATGCATATATGTCACTGAGTTGTAAAACTAAGGTCTGTGTGCTTCAATGAAAGGGCCAATGAGACTCTATAATTTGACTGTCTTATCCACATGAGGAGGGAGAAAAAGATTTAATCATAGTAGTATTAAAAATCATGCAAACAGTACTATTTTAAATCCTGCAAGCAATACAGAAAGAAATTTGATAACACAGTAGCCTCTCTTTATCTGCAGTTTTGCTTTCCACAGTTTTAGTTACATGAGGGCAATCATAGTCTGAAAAATATGAAATGGAAATTTTAGAAATAAATAATAAGCTTTAAATTGCAACATCATTCTTGGGAGCATGATGTAATCACATCCCTTCTCCTGTGTCTCAACTTGCATGTAAGTCATCCTTTTATCCAGTGTACACAGGTGGTATATGCTAGTTACCCAGTAGCCACCAGAGTTACCTGATCAACTGTCATGGTTTCAAAAAGATTGTATTCAAATAACCCTCTATTTAACTTAGTTATCGCCCCAAAGTGCAAGAGTGTAGGGAACAGGGAAAGGGGACGTTGCTAGAACCTCTGCAGTGAGTCCTAGACTCCTGTGAGCCAGGGCAGCACAAGCTGAATTAACTTATTATACAGGAAAGGTAGAAAAAATGAGACTTGGAGAAGAAGCTGAGCTTTGGGTCTGATCAGTGCTGCTCTGGGCAGCAAAGACAAAAGCCTCCAGCTTACCGCACTTTTTATTCAGTACATCGGGAGAAACAGATGTAACAAATGACTCAGGACAGAGAGTTCAGTACATCGGGAGAAACAAAGTGTAACATGACTAGGCATGGTGGAAATCCAAGAACAATGAGGCACTGAGTAGATGAAGATTTGGTTCCTCCCAGGATGTCTTCAGCTGGTGTAATCTTGTCCTGGAGCATCACAGCATCACCGGATCATTGAGGTCTTAGTTGTGACCGGAGGCCAAAATGGAATTGTCTCGAAATGCCATAGCTGGCCTGTAGGCCGGAGAACTAGGCCTAATCAAATGGTTTTTCCCTAAAATTATGTAGCATTGCTTCCAACACAAGAGTAGTTGTCTTAATTACTTGCCTCCTTGTTGGGACAAAATATCCCACACTAGCAACTTAAAGGAGGAGAGGTTTCTTTTGGCTCACGGTTTGTAAAGGTTTCAGACCATAATCAGCTGGCTTCAAGGCAGAATGTCCTTGAATATTAGAGTTGTTCACAGCATGGTAGACAATTATTGAGAGAGAGTAGAAGGAGGAGTGAGAAGAGTAAGTCCCTTATAGATCATCCACCCAGTAACCCATCTTCCAAGTAGATGCCACCTTCTAATAGCACAGCTATTCTAATAGCTATGAACTCATCAGTGGACTGATCCTATGGGCATATGAGGCTTTGCAGGACATCTAGATATAAACCATAACAATAGTGGATGCTGGAAATAAAACTGCAATAGGCAATCAAAGCATACAGTTAATGTTTAAATGAAAACATGCCTAACAGTAAAATACATGTGGTTTTTAATCCCTCTCAAAATATTCCCTCTCAGTTTGAACACACTTATCTCTTGCTTTTGCCACTTTCTAAAGCAGTCCTGGAACTTCTCTTTTATGAGTGCCTTTAGGGTGTGTGATCAAATACTACTGTGAATGCTGCTGCCAGAAGATATCCAAGGGAAAGGCAAGGTTTTTGAAAACATTACAGTTTGTCCTCACCCACTTTGTTCACAAGATCTAGTCCCATGTGACATTTGGATCATCCCCCATATCAAAGTGACCATAAAATATAAATGTTTTAAGTCCATTCAGGGCATGAAGGTGGTTATGATAACACACTAAAGACACTCATGTAAATGGGCTTCCAGAACTGTTTCAGAAAGTGACAAGGACAGTGGGGAACATGTGTTTGAAGGGAGGGCAATATTTTCCAGGGATCTGTGATGGTGATGTGTCTCTTACTGGAATAAAAGTTTTATTTATTTACATTGTATGTCACAACAATACCTTGTATGCCAAAGAGAAATTCTAAAGAGCTTTTTTTAAAATGAAAGTTCTCAAGTCAATTGAAGAGGAAAAAATAGTATTCCAAGGTTGCTAAAATCTACAATAAGATTGTCTTCATTAAATTATGAAGAAAAAAAGATATTTATGGTAGTTTTACTGCTGTACCTCAATCTGTAAAAGTATAGCAGTAGTGATGATAAATGCTCAGCTACAGTGGATAAAATATTACATTTTTGTTTACAAGCATAAGACAAAATTAGTATATATAGAGTTTGGTACAATCTGCAGTTTCAAGAATCCATTGGTAAGCTTGAAATGTGTCCTTTGAGATTAAGAGGTTGTAGTAATTGTAGTATGCACAATAAATTTTATTTATATAAAATACAGAAAATAGTTATAAAAAGAAATTATTTACAATAGAATTGAAGGCACCAAATATCTAAGAGTTAAACTAAACTGTGTTCAAGGACCTATATTGTTGAGTAAAGAGAATTTTAAGCAAAAGAAAAATACAAATTTATTATGTAAATGGTGGACTTCAAATGGTTAAAGTATACATTTTACAAATTGATCTATATATTTAATGCAAACCCAATAAAGACCAAAGAAGTTTCAGTAGATTAATTGATAATAAGATGTGTATGAAAAGTCAAATAAACAAGAAAAATAAGGATATGAGAGATGAACAAAGGATATTAACTTTGCTACACATAATGAATCATTATAAAATGGCACTACTGAAGTACTCTATTGGATTTAGAAAGCCATGGTATAGAGTAGCAAGTTCAAGTAGAGACACACCATATTTAATACAAAGGTAATAAATGAGCAATGCTAAGGAAACATCACTTTATTGTAAGTTGTGTTGGGTTAAATATGTAGTCACACATTTCAAAATATAAATTTTTAAATTTTCCTCACACTATTACTATAAATTGTTTCTTTTCTTTCTTGCACTTCTAAATGGGAAAGATAAACAATAAATCTTCAGATGAGACAATATCTTCATAAATGTAGGGTAAAAGTGTCTTGATTCTAAAAGTTGTAAACATTCACAAAAGTTTGATAATTAGCCTACATCAGAAGGACCATCTTATTTTCACTTTTAAAAACAGAAACAGATATGCAAAAGCAAGGCAGAGAGGGCAGAAGGTATTTGCATCACACATAAATGATAAGAGGCTTGTATTAAGAATACAGGACAAATGCCTACAAATCAAAACAAAGTAAATTTAAAATTAATCAATCCTCCAGAAGTAGAGGACATGGAAATGACCAATGTGTTCATTTTTTCTAGGAAGTGAGACCAATAACTTGGCTCTCCAAACATCATCCTCTGGGCAGACATTCACAGAAATGTATATTCCTGCAATGACATTTTTCTGCAAAGATCCTAAACTTTCCACTAGTCATATATAATAAGTTACATAGGCAAACTTGAGTGCTTAAAAAAATGACGATTCTGCACAGCTATGCACTACCAAGAGAATTATAGAACACATGGGAAAGAACCAGAAAAGGGCCAGACCAGAAAGTATAACAGCAAGATTGGAGTTTTATTTGAACCCAGTCTTTCAAAGAAAGGAGAGGATGTGACACCATACACGGAGCCCTATGTTATTGTGACATTCTGATATAATCACTCTGGTATGATAGCACAATATTTTGCATATAAATAAATATCAATCAAGTTGTATTGACAATAATTCAGAAAAAAATATTAGAAGAAATTTTGAAAGCTGTCACTATTTCTTTGTTTTTAAGCTTTGCTTTCATTAACCAGCTGAGGAGTTCAAAATGAGCACTTG